>NC_134089.1:59958240-60303596 GCF_000715075.1 Nicotiana tabacum
TGAGGAAGTTCTTTGACAGGCTAAGGAGGTACAACTTGAAGTTGAACCCCGCGAAATGTGCATTCGGGGTTCCCGCAGGAAAGCTACTAGGATTCATTATCAGTTGCCGAGGGATCGAGCTAGATCCAACTAAAGTCAAAGTTATTCAGAATTTACCACCACCCAAAAGCAAGAATGACGTGATGAGCTTCCTGGGACGTCTCAACTACATCAGTCAATTCATATCACAGTCCACAGTAATATGTGAACCCATCTTCAAGATGCTGAGGAAAGATGTCGAGACAAGTTGGACCAAGGACTGTTAGAAAGTTTTTGACAAAATCAAAGAATACCTATCCACACTGCTAGTTGTGGTCCCGCTAGAGTCAGGACGACCCTTGCTACTTTATCTATCCGTGTTAGATGGAGCCTTCAGATGCGTTTTAGGATGACATGAAGAGACAGGAAGAAAGGAGAAAGCCATATATCACTTGAGTAAGAAATTCACACCTTGTAAAGCATGGTATTCTCTGCTTGAATGCACTTGCTGCGCTTTGACCTGGACAGCCCAAAAGTTGAGGCATTATTTTTTTGCCTATACTACATACCTCATATCTAGGATGGATCCTTTGAAATACATGTTTCAGAAGCTTATACCTACGGGGAAGTTGGCTAAATGGCAAATACTGCTGAGTGAGTTTGACATCAGCTACGCAACTCAAAAGGCGGTCAAGGGACAAGCATTGGCAGATCACCTCGCTGAAAATCAGGTGGGAGGAGAATACGAACCTTTGAAGACGTATTTCCCTGATGAATAAGAATCATTCATAGGAGAAGACACTACGGAAGCATATGATGGTTGGAGGATGTTCTTTGATGGAGCCGCAAATTTCAAAGGAGTGGGCATTGGAGAAGTATTTGTATCGGAAATGGGTCAGCATTATCCTATATCTACTAAACTCAGATTTCCCTGCATCAACAATATGACGGAGTACAAAGCCTGCATACTAGGGCTCAACATGTCAGTCGATATGAACATTCAGGAGTTGTTGGTAATTAGTGATCCATATTTGCTTGTGCACTAGGTGCAAGGAGAATGGGCCACCAGGAATTCCAAGATATTGCCATAGCTGCATCATGTGCAGGAATTGATGATGAGGTTCACGAAGATAGAATTCAGACATGTGCCCAGAATTCAAAATGAGTTTGCCGATACATTAGCCACTTTGTCATCCATGATACAACATCCAGATAAGAACTATATCGATCACATCCCGGTGAGGATCCATAATCAACCTGAATATTGTGCTCATGTCGAGGAAGAAGCAGATGGAAAGCCTTGGTTCCATGACATCAAGGATTACTTATCAAAAGGAGAATACCCGGAGCACGCAGACCATACTCAAAAATGCACGTTCTGGATATTGTCAAATCGCTTCTTCCACAATGGAGGGAACTTGTACAGAAGAACTCTGGATTTGGGTTTGCTAAGGTGTGTCGAAGCAAAGGAAGCTTCCAAGCTACTTGAGGATATTCATGTTGGGACATGTGGTCTGCACACGAATGGTTTCGTTCTGGCCAAGAAGATAATCAGGGCAGGTTACTTTTGGATGACCATGGAGATGGATTGTATTCAGTATGTCTGTAAATGCTTTCAATGCCAAGTGCATGCCGACATGATAAAGGTGCCGCCAAACGAGCTCAATGTAACAAGCTCGCTTTGTCCATTCACCGCCTGGGGAATGGATGTCATTGGCCCGATTGAGCCCATTGCTTCAACCGGGCACATGTTTATTCTAGTAGCCATTGATTACTTCACAAAATGGGTAGAAGTTGCATCTTACAAAGCTGTAACCAAGAAAGTCGTCACAGATTTTGTCAAGGATCGTATTGTCTGTCGTTTCGGAGTTCCTAAGTCCATTATTACTAACAACGTTGCCAACCTCAACAGTGATCTGATGAAAGCTATATGTGAAACTTTCAAAATCAAGCACAAGAATTCTACCGCCTACAGACCTCAGATGAATGGAGTCGTAGAAGCCACCAACAAAAACATTAAGAAAATACTAAGGAAAATGGTGGAAAATCACAAGCAATGTCATAAGAAGTTACCATTTGCTCTGTTAGGGTACCACACTATAGTTTTCACGTCAATCCAGGCAACCCCCTACGTACTGGTTTATGGTACCGAGGCTGTCATTCCAGTCGAGGTAGAAATTCCTTCCTTAAGAGTCATACAGGAAGCTGAACTCAGCGATGGGGAATGGATAAGAAGTCGGTATGAACAGTTGGCCCTTATCGATGGAAAGAGAATGAATGCAGTGTGTCACGGCCAACTTTATCAGAATAAAATGTCCAGAGCTTTCAACAAAAGGGTCAAACCAAGACAATTCGCACCAGGGCAGGTGGTATCGAAGAAAATCATCCCACACCAAGACGATGCCAAAGAGAAATTCTCTCCCAACTGGCAAGGTCCGTACATGGTTCACAGGGTCCTAACAGGAGGAGCACTCATACTTGCAGAAATGGACGGAGAAATCTGGCCAAAACCAATCAATTCAGACACAGTCAAGAGATACTATGCCTAGATTGTTTCATATTTCTTTTATGATGTAATTGAACTACGCTTGACCTGATTCCCATTTAAGAGGGGATACATAGGCAGCCTTATAGGTTCTGTCATATCATATTAAAATTTTCATTTCCCCCAAAATCAGAAACTAGGGTAGAATTTAGAGGAAGGTCCTCAAAATTCTGGAGCAAGTCCAGCCAGCACCATCACATGACAAGAGGTCAGTCATTAGTAAAGAACTGGGGCAAAATTTTGAGAAAGATTCTCAAAATTCCAAGGAAGATTCAGCAAGGTCCACCATCCACAAATGGTTAGAGACCATCTACCAAACTGGGGCAGAATTTTAAAGAGGATCCTCAAAATTCCAACAAAAGAGAGCTGCTTTGAAATGTGTCACAGTCACTAGTTCATCAAAGTTACTTGATATATCAATACATTTCCAAAACAATTCTATTTTATCAATGAATGCATATTTTTCGAAAACTCTATTTTTATAATAGCCAGGTGCTACTTAGGGGAATCCGAAGGGGGCTTCCAGAGCGGAGTAGAGCAAGGCCGGTAGACGAAGCAAGAACCAACCTTCCCCCATGAAACTTACTATTTTTCTTTGAATGCAAGCATATTTGACGATAGCATTCGTACACATAGAAAATTCACCATCCATCCGTTCGTTAGATGCAAACATGTCCTAGCTAAGATATACACTCCGCCCTTATCTGTTATTTACTCTTTGCATGAGTCTAATCCTTGACTCCATATCTGCATGAGTCTAATACTTGACTCCACATTTGCATGAGTCTGATCCTTGACTCCACATTTGCATGAGTCTGATCCTTGACTCCATATTTGCATGAGACTAAGCTCTGTCTCCATACTTGCATGAGTCTAATCCTTGACTCCATAATTGCATGAGTCTAAGCCTAGACTCTATACTTGCATGAGTCTAATCCTCGACTCCACATTTGCATGAGTCTGATCCTAGACTCCATATTTGCATGAGACTAAGCTCTTTCTCCATACTTGCATGAGTCTAATCCTTGACTCCACATTTGAATGAGTCTGATCCTTGACTCCATATTTGCATGAGACTAGGATATGTCTCCATACCTGCATGAGTCTAATCCTTGACTCCACATTTACATGAGTCTGATCCTTGACTCCATATTTGCATGAGACTAAGCTTTGTCTCCATACTTGTATGAGTCTAATTCTTGACTCCATAATTGCATGAGTCTAATCCTTGACTCCACATTTGCATGAGTCTGATCCTGTACTCCATATTTGCATGAGACTAAGCTCTGTCTCCATACTTGCATGAGTCTAATCCTTGACTCCATAGTTGCATGAGTCTAAGCCCTGACTCCATACCTGCATAAGGCCACATCTGCCTTCTCTTCGCATAAGTCTAATCCTTGACTCCATATTTGCATAGGACTAAGCTATGTCCCGCATCTTGCATGAGGTTAAGCTCTACCTCCATATTTACCTCATCTTTGCATGAGACTAAGCTCTGTCTCCAATCTTGCATGAGTCTAATCCCTGACTCCATATTTGCACGGGACTAAACAATGTCCCTCTTTGCACCAATGCTGCTCTATTTTCTACTACTATCTACTTGCTTTTCGATCGGGCTAAGCTCTATCCTTCATTTCACAAGACTAAGCCTTGTCATGTTACATCATATTATTGCATTTCATGGGATGAAATATTGCCAATTTATCCAAAGTCACCATAGTCTAAAGGCATCGTCCTCATAGCTGGAAGACATCACGCCATGGCATGAGGATCTCTCAAATTTGCATATCATTATTCAAAGGCGTCATGGTTCGGAGGCACCATTTTCATGGCCCGAGAACATCATTTTGTGGACTGCGAATCCCTCACTAAATAATTCATGGTCCAGGATGTCACGGTCTAATGACGTCATCTTTAACCGTCCGAAAACAACCTTCATGGTACAAAGAGAATTTGCATCATGTTAAAATTTTCGCAAATATGTTTGTAGCATCTTTTATTTGCAGGTAATCATCAAACAACCACTATCCTAACAGGAGCGATCTCTCTCCAGTTCCCTCCAACCGTCCCGAACCTTAACCACTCATCGTAGCTACTTCCACATCTCGTGTCCGTTCTTGCAATAATCCATCGGCATACTCCGTAGGTGAATCCAGAACTACACATGGCCTGATTCCTGTAAAACTAGGGGTATGTAGGCAACTCGAAAACTGAATTTCGTCCTCCGTCTTCTGAAGCATCACGTTCGGTCAAAATGGGCCATCATTACTTTATCCGAAAACTCTTTCATCCTTCTCGGGTAAAGAGGGGAAGCTGTTGATACCCAATTTTTTCTTATATATTTTAAATATGCATAAAAGCCTTCAAAATATCATATACATGCATATACAAGCATGCACAAGGCTTTCATTATTTTTTCCATAATTTTAAGGGTTTAAATTGAGTTATTTTGACCCCTTTTATCCATAAAATACCCAATAATTATTTCCAAAATTATTGTTTTGATAATTCATTTATTTGATTTCTATACTTATGCCAAAATATGACTAATGTAATTTTTATGTATCTTTACAATCATATTTAGTATTTTTTAAGCTAAATTGTATATAATTACAATGTTAGCCCATTTTAAAATATAATATATTTTATATGCATAAAATTAGACCCTATATTTTTAAATGTTAATTATGTATTTTAAATCATTTTGGCACCTTAAATTATTTTCTAGCTATTACTTATTATTTATTAAAATTAAAATAGGGAAAACTGACTATTTAAATAACAACCAAATTTGGCTTTCAATTATAGCCAAATCGCAACCCAATTTTATAATTAAAAACCCAACCCATACACTATTAACCCTTACCCAAACCCGAAACCCACCTACCCGGTTGAATCCTGACCATTGATCTCCCAGATCAACGGTCCAAATAATCCCCTTCCTTTTTTAACTCTAATCAACCCCCCTAACCCTAATAACTTTTCCAATCCGCCTCCTTCAGATGTTCTCATCTCCCCCTTCTCTCTCAACCTAACCCTAATCACTTTTCAAATGCCGCCTCCTTCTCCGGTCATCTTCGGCGACTATCTCTCAAACCCTAAGCCTCAAATGGGTCTCTCATCGCCTTGCTCATCATCTCTAAGGCCTTCAAGGGTCCTGGGCCATGTCGATTTGGACCTAGGGTTTCTGATTCTGTTGTTTGAGGTTTCCCTGGTGTGATTTTGGGCAAAATCACACCATATGTGTTACGATTTGTGAAGTTATAACAGGTTCTTTCGATTTCTATTTAGGTTTCCTTTTTGAAACCCTAGCTCTCTTCTGAATCTCTCATATCTCTATTATTTTCATGCTTTAAGCCTGTTTCCTTCTATGATTTGTTTATTCTCGAGCTTTCTTCTGAAAGATCTTCTACTTTTAAATCGTTTTCACTTTCTTTGAAAACTAGGGTTTTCTCGGAGTTCTTTCTACACCTGTTTTAATCGATTTCTTTATCATTAAACCTTTTTTCCTTATTTATTTTGACCGATTCTATATTCCTACTACATTTTAACTCGACTCTGTTAAAAGCCCTAATTCTTTTTTTTAACATTTTCTTTACTTTGGTTTTGTGTGTTAGCATGATTCTCTTTACTTTGTTTCTGTGTGTTAGCATGATTCTCTTCACTTTGTTTTTATGTGTTAGTATGATTTTCGTTACTTTGGTTTTGTGTGCTAGCATGATTCTCTTTACTTTGTTTTCGTGTGTTAACATGATTTTCCTTGCCTTGGTTTTGTGTGCTAGCCTGTTTACCTTATTCTTGTTAATCTCTCTTGGCCACCATGCTTCGAATATGTTCTGCTGAATATTTAGCCTACTTATATCACCTATATATGATTGTGTTTGCTCATCTCTTGTTTCTTTCTGTCTATATAGCTGACCTTGTTTGTTTGCTACTCCTATTCATTCGTCTCTATTTATATGTTGAGAATACAGAATCATGACTCTCCCCATGATTGATTCTGATTTTTCGTAATTGATTCTGATTTTCCTTACTTGATGGTGATTGAAAGTTCTTTTTTTTTAAAGCCCTAAAAGCTTTACCTCGTCTGTGTAAATTAACTAATTTCATTACCTTATCTACCATGGTACTTTGTTTTGCTGAGTCTTTCCTTGTTTAGGTTTTTCTGAATTTGGTCCTAATTGACTACTCTATGCCTACTGAACCTTGACTCATTCCTTATTTAATTATGTACAAATTGTTCTTCCTGCCTTATATTGTACTAAATCTTTCCATTTGCTCTTGATTCCCTTAACTTAAGGGTGTACTTCCTTGATTATCTAATTGATTGATTATGGGTTCTTAAATTAGTATACTTCCACTACCTACTTTCAACTATAAATACTCTAAGTCTTTCACAAACAAGACATGGGACATGGCTTTCAAAAAACTCCTCTCTTATTAAAAATCCCTGTTCTCCCTTCTTCCATGTGTTATTTTGCTACTATTTGCCGGCTGCAAGCCAAGGCTAATCATCTGTGCTCTTTGGTTCTTTCATTCTGCTTACTTCTATCTTCACTGGTATGTCCTAGTTTAATTTAAAGCCTCAACAACAACATGTTTCTCTTCTTGTTTCAGTTTCTTTTATTTCTAGCATGCTTTTACTTGTGGTTCTGTTTTGAAGTTTGTAGTTATGTTATATTATCAGCATGCTAGTATGACTCCCCTCCCTTTAAATTTATGTATTCCCTTGTTTGATTCAACCATGCCTGGACAATTGTTTTTTTACCTACTGTGTGCTTACCATTCTTATGAATCCCAAATCCCTATCCCCATCTATGTGTTTATGTTCTCCCTGATTAGTTTGTGATTATGCCAGTTTCAACTATTTATGAGCATGTCCAAACCAGTCCAAATACCCTTGTTGGGTTTATGTGTTTGTAATCAAACTCCTGTGTATCCCCAAGCCCTTTGATCCCTGTGTGACTACTGAATTCATTTGGGTTCTGTGTGTGATCCTATCCTGAAGTGTTTGATTTTGTTTATCACTCCAACCTCTTTCAAACAACCTCTATTACCTTACTGATTGCTTTCAAAACAGACTTTTAAATCTGGTCTTTAATATGCTTCTTTCAACCTGTGTCCTGCACTTCTACTTTACTCTTAGTTAATAGGTTCTGCCCCCTCTAGTATGTGTACTGCCTTGGGATCCTCTTGAGAACCCTCTAAACTGTGGCATCCTGAGGCTGGCGTTTCCACACTGCACTGGTTCAATGCTTGGCTACTAAGTCTAGGTGTAAGCATTGTCCGGGGTCCTTGAGACCCTTAGGGAACTCTGATGTACCTAGACTCTGATTTGTCTATGGAAATGAGGCTTGAAAGACCATTGGAGGCTTTGGGAAACTTGGTCCTAATTGCAGGCTCTCTATAGAATAGCTTCTTGATTTTCTATTTTTAGTTATGTAATTCATTTATTAACCTGTAATAATTTGTAAACAGATATTTGGGGTATTTAGTAAAAGGGTGGTAGATGTATACTTTGTGGGGTAACATGGGTAGAAATCCTGCTCTTAGGCATTATTTTCAAATCTGCTTGCTTCACTCAATAGAAAACATGTTCATAGGGTTTTATTCTTGTTGAATCTGATTGCTTTTGGCATAATAGAATCATGCCTATAGGATTCCACTTTTAATTTCATTTGCATCATAATAGAGAATCATGCCTATAGGATTCCACTTCTAATTTCATTTGCATCTAATAGAAATTATGCATGCAAGGACTTCACTTTTAATATCATTTGCATCATATAGAAACCATGTTCATAAAATTCTGCATTTGTCATGTTAAAAACCATGTTTCTAGGTTCCAAGCCATCATGTCTTAAATCAATTCAAATATAGATACCATGTCTATAGGGCTTAATTCCGATTTAGTTATAATAAGTCTTTCATATGTTACTGCCAGTTGACTAAAACTCGTAACGCGCCTAGATACCATGCCTGTAAGGATTTCCATTTGCAATTACGTCTGGTAATCTAATTATCCTAATAAGTCAATTTCATTTCACCTAGTTTACTTCTTAAAATTGGTCTTATTAAGCGATGAAATTTCTTGAAAATAGTTCTTTCAAAATTGCTTTAATCTCATTAGATATCCGGCCTGCAGGTACTAAAAGGGTCTATTACGAAAACTTGTTTGTTTCTGCATTAATATAGACACAGTACTGCATATAGGTAAGCCTTAGGTCATTTCAAAACCTGCATTTCCTTAAAGTTGTTCCCGTCGTTCAACGTTTCTGATTCTAATAAGATGTTAAAGAGGAGTCCCTAGACAACTACTAGGTTATAACTTCTGGATCTAAAAGTGGTCTATTTCTGCATAATCACTTGGAAATCCTGCTTTAGGACTTTGATTGATGAAGACCTTAATTGTGCTTGAGACGTGCTGTTTGTATGTATGTTTGAGGAGGAAACTGTGAGCCTCTTAAGTGCTCCCACTATGTGAAAGTCCTAAATGTTTTTTGACTGTCGCCTTAGATATTTGCCTTTAAAACCTTAGGGGTACATCTATAACCCTCTATAGGTAAAGGTCCTAACTCCTTCTGGGATGGTTAAGAAGGGACGGGTAGCAGCACGCAATTGGTATCAGTGACCAAACACTCGCTTTACATGACCAATAAAGGGATGGGAAGGGTAGACATGGGATATGATGACTACGCATTAATGTCACGTGTAGCCCCTCATTGAGGAGTGTCTACCGGACATTGCGTGGGGTGATCCTATAGGATAAACAATCTGACCCCTCCTTACCCCAAACCCTCTCCCCATTTTAAAACTTTGTTTTTATAATTTGTTCAAACTTCTATTTCACTATTTGAATTATTCAATGTGCTTTACAAATAACTTATCTGATTTAACTATTTGTATGGACTAATTTTTGAATATAACTTCGGCCGGGACCCACAGTTGTGGACCAAGAGGGGTGCCTAACACCTTCCCCCCAAGGTTACTTCGAGCCCTTACCCTAATCTCTGGTAATGCGAACCAATCCAAGAGTTAACTACTCTAGGTGCCCTAACGCACCTTAATCTGTTAGGTGACGACTCTTCAAAATACAGAATTTCCAAAAAGAAATGAGTCATCACACCCCGTGAATGTCAAAAACCCGAACTCCTCCCCGTGGGGGGAAAAGGGGGCGCGACAGTGAGCACTGCCCGGGATCCTTGAGGTCCTTAGGGAACTCTGACACACTTGGATATGAATTGGGCTATGAAATCTTAGGTATTTGATACTAGTGAAGGCTTGGTACACCAGGATTTGCTTTGGGCCTGCTTCAGGCTCCCTATAGCTTAATTTCTATTCTATTTATGTAATTTTTATTCAATCATTGGTTTGTAATAATTAATTGTAAACAGATATTGGGTTGACTAGTGAAAAGAGAGGGTAGTTATATAGTACTGTGGGGTAAAGCTGGGTAGATAACATGCCTATAGGGTTCACAATTGTTCAAATGTGTTTTGTTAGATAACATGCATATAGGGTTTGCTTTGGTTGAAATGTATTTGCTAGATAACATGCCTATAGGGTTTGCTTTGGTTGAAATGAGTTCTGCCTACTTTACTTTACATGATTAGACGCCATGCCTATAGGGAATAAAATAACTAAGGTTCAATTTTCGTATAGGATCTAAAATCAGCCATAACTAGACATCATTCCTATATGAAGTAAAAATTAGTTTAATTAGAAATCATGCCTTTAGATTTTGAATCAGTTAATTAATTATCTTGCTCATTTCTTTAATAGTCCTCAACATTGTGTTAATTAATATCACTAGAAAAAATGCCTATAAGATAAAGAACTTCAAAATGCTTCCCAGAATTGTGACTGCATATACGCACTTAGGCAAGCCTTAGGGTGTCAAATAATTGTGAAACTCGTTCTGTTTATATGTGAGATTATCCAGGTTTAACAAGCTGTAAAATTAGTAGGAAAACTGGTTAGGACCCTGCCACTTCCCTTAAACCATAAACGATGCATGTTCTATATAGTGATGTTCATCTAGATGTCATGTTCTTAGGATTTATGAACTTTCTTCAAAAATTGTGTTTAAGACGTGTTGTTTGTTTGCCTATATACGTGTGGAGGTAAATGTGAGCCTTCTAACTTACTATCCTTATTTGTTGCCCTATATGTTATTTGCTTGTTGCCTAGATTTTTACCTTTCAAAAAACTGTAGATTGTCTAGAACTATCTAGATTTAGTGGTCCCAAATTCCTCCATGACTATAAGGAAGGGATAGATAGCAGCACGCTTAGAGGTCGTTAATTAAGCTCGCTCATATAACCACTAAGGGGAGGGTAATGTGTAGTAAAAGGATATGATGACCTGCACGCTAATGTCACGTGTAGCCCCTCATTGAGGAGTGATTACCGGGCATTGCATGGGTATGATCCTATAGGCTAATCAACTTAGGACTTCCCTTTCCCAATTCCCATATGTGTTTAAATTCTCTAAACTTTCTTTTCTTTACATATGCATGTGCAAGTTGTTCAAATCTCTCTCTCGCTCCTATTACCTGAATCGTACGTGTACTTAGAATGTGAAAACATACCTGTATTTGCAAATATGTGTTGAAACTGTTTAGTTGTTGTGAACAACTAATTTTTGACCACATCCAAATTCTATACTATTTTAGTGTAAATATTTCTTTTAGGCCTAATCTTAATATTTTAATACTTTTATCTTACTCTTAATAGGTTTTATTTAAAAGAAAAATTCAATTAAAAAACACTACAAAATTACTTATATTCTTAGAATATAAAGTTTATCTCTAAGAAAATCAAAAATATATATGAATAGAGTTTCTTTTAATTATAATTTTAATAAGTAAGCTATAGAATCTTTCTTAGTATGATTTAAAGTGAATGTAAATATTTAATTTTCCTTATATTGTAAGAAATGTTGGCTAATCTTCTTATCTTTATAATTTAATTTATCTTTTAAAATAAAATAGAAATAAAAAAAAACAAAAAGAAAACAAAATGAAGATAACGTAAATGGAGTCCGAAACTTTTATGATGCTTTTTTGGACAAAAAAACATGTTTCTAATGCTAAAAAAAAGGTTACGTAATTACGTAAAACGCAGTACTATACTGCGTTTTACTTTAACGAAAAGTTGGTCGTTAAAGTAAAACGCAGTATAGTACTGCGTATTATTTTTAAAAAAAAATTACTAATTCGCAGTACTATACTGCGTTTTACTTAAAATTTGGGCCCAGCTATATTTTATTAAAGCAATTCGCAGTCCTATACTGCGTTTTAACTAAAACGCAGTATAATACTGCGAATTGCTTTAATAAAATAAAGCCCCTTCTTCTTCCTTGGACCACAGAACCGACGAACCCCATTAAAAAATTTCGGATTCTGCTGGGGGGGGGTTCGATTCTGCTGGTCCCCCCACCCCCGCGTCAAACTTAAAAAAAATTTGGGCCCCACCCATCACCTAAAGAGCAAGGAGTGTAGGTCCCACACACAAGACAAGTTTTGGATTCCTTCTTTCGGGTGCAAAAATTCGATTTCAATCAAATTCAAAAAACTTAAATCGAGGTATTTCGATTTTGTTTATGTCGAAACTCGTATAGTACATGCATATTTGTATTGTTTAATGTGTTTCCATGTTAATTTGTGTTATGTTTGTGTTTAAATTTGTATCTTATACCCAGATTGATTTATTAGCTTTGGTACAAAAAAAATTTAAAATTTGATAAATTATTTGTATTGTTCAAAAATTAATATTATTTATTTTGTTTGTTGTTCATATTTATATTTTATGTTAGTTTTTTTTATATGTAATAGTGACATTTTAGCGTAGTAAAATAAATAGCCTTTTAGTGTAATAAAATATAGTCTTTTAGTGTAGTAAAATAGAGAGCCTTTTAGTGTAGTAAAATATAGAGCCTTTTAGCGTAGTAAAATATAGAGCCTTTTAGCGTAGTAAAATGTAGAACCTTTTAGCATAGAGTCTATGTAGTTTAAGTATGTAGTAACTGCAAACTCTATCCAATTACACTTTACAAAATTAATTATTTAATTTATAACTATAAATTTACAAAAGTAACAAATTAATATATGTTGTAAAATTAACTCCAATATCGAGTCTGGAACCCATACATAATTATTCAGTCCAATATTAAACATAATTAATTATTTAATTTATTAAGCTAACAAAATTCTAAAAAAGTTGAAATTGACACGCATAATAATTAAGGATAACTTGGTGCTGCTGGGACTCAAATATCGAGCCTGGAACCCATACATAATTATTCAGTCCAATATTAAATATAATTAATTATTTAATCATGCATAATAATTAAGGATAACTTGGTGCTGCCGGGCCTCAAATATCGAGCCTGGAACCCATACATAATTATTCAGTCCAATTCAATAATTTTTAATTTAATTCATTAAACTCGCAAAATTCTAAAAATGTTGAAATTGACAAGCATAATAATTAAGGATAACTTGGTGTTACCGGGCCTAAAATATCGAGCCTGGAACCCATATATAATTATTCAGTCCAATATTAAACATAATTAATTATTTAATTCCTTAAACTAACAAAATTCTAAAAATATTGAAATTGATACGCATAATAATTAAGGATAACTTGGTGCTACCAGGACTCAAATATCGAGCCTGGAATCCATACATAATTATTCAGTCCAATATTAAATATAATTAATTATTTAATCACACATAATAATTAAGGATAACTTGGTGCTACCGGGCCTCAAATATCGAGCCTGGAACTCATACATAATTATTCAGTCCAATATTAAACATAATTAATTATTTAATCACACATAATAATTAAGGATAACTTGGTGCTATCGAGCCTCAAATATCGAGCCTGGAACCCATACATAATTATTCAGTCCAATATTAAACATAATTAATTATTTAATTCCTTAAACTAACACACACAATTAATTTTGTTTAAATTATAGTAGACGACATGGACTTTCCTCCGCCTGCGCATCCTGGACCTGCCGAGGATCAGCTACTAGTGTTGCAGGGCGACCATAGGTCCTCCTTTGTATGGGAAGGACAGCTATCGATGCAGGCTCTCCGCCCCAGGAGACCTGACGATTTGTGGGAGTTCATCGTGGAGCATCCTTTCCATGCCCGTGTAGTCACGCGCCTACAGGCTACGGGCTTCTATGCGATTTTTGAGCTTGGACAGATGCAGCTTGATTGGTCTCTCATCACGGCCTTGGTAGAGCGGTGGCGACCGGAGACGCACACTTTTCACTTGCCCACTAAAGAAGACACCATCACGCTGGAGGATGTTCAGGTTTAATACGGGCTGCGCGTAGATGGATGGGTCGTGGCACTGCCCCAGTACATTAAATCCATGACGAATGCACAATTTTTATATATGATGGGGCATTTTACTGGTTATAGACCTCAGGGTGACGCTGGGGGCAGTCGCGTTGCTTTGTCAGCCATCAGAGATCATATGGCTGTTTTGCGCCAAGACATTACCGATGAGACGGAGGATCTCCATATTGAGAGGTACACGCGGTTGGCGCTACTCCTGTTTTTCGGCTTTGTCTTGCTCCCGAACACTTCGGGGAGTCTCGTGAGTATGCGCTTTCTCCATCATCTTCAGCAGTTTGATGCTTTACCCCAGTATAGTTGGGGTGTTGTTGTTCTCGCATACCTGTATAGGAGCATATGCTGGTCGAGCATGGGCCCAGCGGTGGACATATGTGGTTTTCTGCCCCTCCTACAGGTGACAACATTTTCGAATACTCTGTTCATTTCTCCGAATTCTATATGGTCGAAATGACTCATAAATTTTACATCAACCTTTTATCTTAGGTTTGGGCCTGGCAGCGGATCATGCCGTTGCAGCCACCTCTACCACCACTTGCGCCTGGTGAGGCTTATCCGTTTCTCCCTCTAGCTTCTAGGTGGATTCTCCGGCGTGGGAACTACCAAGGGACCGATGCTCATCATAATCTCCCCCTTATCAGGGATGTGCAAGATATGCTGGTGGACGGATAGGTAAATATGTACCTACACTTACTTATTTTAAATTGAGTTGTGTTACGCATACTCACTTTTATGTTATTATTTGGTAGTTCATCCGGATGCCATACAACGACGAGTTGCTAGCTCAGCTGCCCATTTATTGCTCAGTCGATCTACTGCTTTGGAACACCTCCGTCCTGATGATATTTATCGATATGGTTGAGTATCATGCCACAGAGCGTGTGCTTCGCCAGTTTCACCGTCCCCAGCCTATACCGGGGGATCCTGGATGGGTGGCTACACGCTATCAGTGGGATGACCGTGCCAGGTAGAACGATATATATATGGGATGGCTAGAGCAGTAGGTTTATATTTGGGAGGAGCAGCGAGCTGACCGTATTCCGCCAGCACCTACATTTACCCAGGAGGCCACTATTCATCTGTATGCATCATGGTACCGCCGTCACACCTTACTGATTATCGGGAACCTCATTCATGTACTTGGCGAGCACTACAGACCATACGCCGGGAGCTTGCGGAGGTGAAGGCGAAACTAAAAGAGGTAGAAGAAGAAAAGGAACAAATGGAAGAACGATTGAAGTGGTTGGAGCAGAGAATAAATGGCAACCGGTACTAAACATTGGCATGTATATGTTTAGTGTATTTTTCATATTTTATGTATTTTTATTATGTTGGCCTGTTATGTTTGTGTTTGTGCTATAGTAATATTTTATTTTAATTGAAGTGGCATGTATGGAATGTATTGTCATGTATGTACTAAATTTTATTTTAATTGAAGTGGAAGTTAAGTTTAAGTGCTTGTGTTTTTATATGAAACTATCAAACCACGATTTACATATTACATTTTCCTACAATTTAACAGCTTTTTCTTCACTCATTCCAGATTGTGGAACATAATTTTATTTGACATATATTGCAACATACACAAGTACAAACACGTATTACAAAAAATAATACCAAAACAAAAGACTAGGGGTATCCTTGATAGCTGGGTACATTCGACGAACTTGCACCAGGAGTCGTATTACTATCGCCACGCACACCACCTGAAGGACATTTACGACGGTCGTATCCTGTTTGCGAGCATATGCCACATTTATGCGCATAAACAGTGTCACCAACATCTATTTGGTTCCGTATACGCGTTCTCTTTTGCACTTGCAGCTTGCGCAAATAGTCCTTGTTACATACCATCTTAAAAGGTTCCGGCGGCCAATAATACTCAGCACCTAATGGCTGCAACTTTCCACTATACGTGTCTACGTATGCAGCAACACTGTATTGCCTATCAATATAGTTTGTTGCCTCATATCCAACTTGTTGAAAGCACTTCAATGCATGTGCGCACGACATGTGGTATATGGTCCATTTCCCACATGAACATAACCTTCTATTTTCATTCACCGTCTGTAAATTATTCCCACGGTGTTCGCGGATAGCGGTCTTAACTTCAAAAGCACCTCGTTCATGATCGTACTGAAGAAATTAATGCCACTGTGCTCACCTCCTGACCTTTCAAATCTTCTCATGGGTATTGGCATAAATTGAACACCCCTGTCCATCAACGCTGATGCAGCTGCATGCCTTTCAACAAACCTCTCCGCACTCTGTTTGAATGTCATGCGGACCATGGTAGTGACAGGCAGACTTCAACAAGCCGTTGAATGACTCTGACACGTTTGTAGTGAGGGCTCCCCATCGTCTGCCGCTATCAGCATGCAACTTCCATATGTGAAGCTCATGCCCCATCAACCAAGTATAGGCTCGTGGTTCTAACTATCGGATCGCTTCCATGCGCCTCGTGAATTTGCACTGCTAGTGCTCAGTTGCAACCATCCACATTAAGTCATGCAAGGCGTTGTCAGGATATTTCTTCTGGAAATTGGCCTTCAGGTGACGCATACAGTAACGGTGGTATGCATATAGTTCCTGCCATTCAGGCAAGTGACGTACAGAACTTAAAATACCACCATGCCGATCAGATATTAGACAAATACCTGAACGCTGTTTGACAACGTGCTGCTTCAAGTAGTTCAAAAAAAGCATCCACGTATCTTTTCTTTTGTTGGCACATATGGAAAAAGCTAGTGGAAATATTTGCTCGTTGGCATCTACTGCAACTGCAATCAAAAGCTTAATATCATACTTTCCATGGACATGAGTACCATCTATGGAAATAACAGGATGACAATGCACAAAACCATCAATTACTGGTTTAAATGACCCGAACACATAGTTGAAATATATTCGGGTCTGTCCGGACTCCGCTCACACCTCCATTCAACAATAGTCCCGGGGTTAAAGTATTGAAGTGCGGCCATGTACCTGGGCAGATTTGAAAAAGACTTATCCCAGTCGCCATAAATAAGTTCAAAGGCACGTTTGCGACCGAGATATGCCTTTCTTTTGGTTATAGTACAGCCATACTCCTGGTGGATGGCTGTAATACACTCTTTAATCTTGAACCTAATGGACACTTCCAAATATGGAATCAAGACAAAAGAAATCAAGTCCACATCCAAGTTGAAGTGATTCTCATTGTATGTGTCCATTTCACATCTGTGCACGCTAATAAATTGACCCACTTTCCACAAACCTGATTTCTTCTTGGTGGCACACAACATCCAGTGACAACCCATAAAGTCTCTACGGCATACAGCCTTGTATTTCTCCGTAGTTGACTCACTTACCGTCATCTCACGGCACTCTCTTATACTGTAGATTTTTACAGCCCTAATTAGGCGAGCTTTATCGGGGAAATACATGCCCTTTGTCAGAACAGCTGGTCTAGACTCATCCCACATCGCTGACCGGAATTCATCATCATCCCTTGTGAGGGAATCCACGTTCGGCATGCTTGGAAAATTATCAAGGTAGGGAATATTCCGCTCATGAAATGGCACGTGGGCCTCGTACACTCTTGGTCTAGTGGGAGGTGGAAGAACATGCTCCCTCGTCAGCTCAGGTTCAACATTCACTTCCTCCTCATCATCACCCTCATCATGGAAGGGTGTGTCATCGTCAGACTCATCCGCATTATTGTCATAATCACTATCATCTTCCTGACTCTGTGCATTTGCCAAATCACGAGTAAATACGTCGTCTATGGGCAACTGTGTGAGGTCAAGAGCTTCAAGAAGCTCGTTTTCACTGCACAAAAAGAACAAAATGATAAGTTACCCAACTAGATAAATACTTTAGATATAGCTATATCACTTTACTTACAAGTCATACTATCTTGACGTTTCATGATGGATATTTCTTGTTGGTGATGACTCCCGAATGGACCACCATGGTCCAATACTCCAGAACTACGCATATTCCAACTAGGAGCGGGGTCATAACTTGTAAAATTCATATCCGGATGGTACCCCCTATGAAAAATATGAGTGTTAATACAAATCCAATTAAAACATAAAACAAACATCGCTAAAGCGTAGTAAAATTGAAGTTTACCAGTCGTTTTGCTGATTATATAAAGTCGAAAAACTATTTTGTGGCTGCTCATTCGCCGGTGGTGACAAGTTTAAATCAAGGCAAGCTCTTTCATCAGCAATCTGTCCAGCAAAAACTGCTCCAGAATAACAACCCGATGACTGGGGGTTATCCCTACTATGCACACCCTCATTATTGGGAACGTCTTCCACCTTGACGTACATTTTCAATAATTTTATTACAATAAATTCCCTGTATTCATTTGAAATCCGCAAAAAATCTCTAAGAGTTTCATCATCCTCGATGTTAAACTCAGAATAATAAGCAAACCCCTGCAGAGTCACTGAATACGGAAATCTACCGGTTACTTTAAGGTTAACTGAACGCCTCCTATCACTCATTTTTGTACGTAACAACGATACCAATTTATCATACTCCATAGTAAGCGGCAATTTAACATGATACTGTAGAGGTGAGTTATACCTCATAGAGTTATTGTTATTCTCCAGCACAACCTCACCCCTCCAATATAGTGAAACCCTTATTTTTGGCACTTCAGACATTGTAAAAAAATGATTGATAAGAAGAAAAGAGAAGTATGAACGTAAGTTTGAAGTAAAGTATTGAATGAATTTTCATAAAATTGAAACGCCTTTAAATAAGGAAAGTCCGAGCTTGGGGTGTAGAAATTTTCTATGTAAAACGTAGTACAATACTACGTTTTATGTATTTAAAGTATTGTTATGTCAGTTAATTGGTGGGGCCAAAAATCAGAGTAAAACGCAGTATAATAGTACGTTTCAGGTAAAACGCATTATTATACTGCATTTTACAAAAAAAATTATGTTGTACTACTTATAAGTAAAACGCAGTATAGTACTGCGAATTAGTAAAAAAAAATTAAATAATACACAGTACTATACTGCATTTTACTTTCACGGTAACTTTCCGTTAAAGTAAAACACAGTATAGTACTGCATTTTACGTAATTACGTAACATTTTTTTTAGCATTAGGAACGTGTTTTTTGTCCAAAAAAAAGCATCAAAAAAGTTTCGGACTCGAAATGGGGTAACAAACTTTATCGCAAACTTTAATGTAAATCTGATTTAAGACGGATAAAAATCATAATCCCTTAACTTCCCTATTTTTTGCTAAAGTCTCTCACGTATTCCACCCCTCACTTCCCACTTCCCCATTTATCTCACCGTTAACTCACATTTCAGTTATACAGCACTACATCTATATATAAGTAACACACTTCATAAAAAAAAAACAGAGGAAGAAAATGAAAAACAGAGAATCAGATAAAGGGAATATTAGAGTAGATTAGAGGAGAGATCATCCATTGAATTCACAAAAAAATCAGCACTTTCCTTCTCATTTAGACGCACAATCCACATAGGGATAGAAACAGAGGATTAGAGGAACCCAATTCCACCATGCCTTAAACCATTTTTACTATAAACTGACATTGCAAATCCACTCGAAATTCTGGTTAGCTTTTACAAAGTGTTGTTCGAGGTTGGATGTTCGATTAAGGTGTTGTTCGAAGCCGAAGGTCGCTGTCATTGTCCCTGATTTTTAGTTATTTTTCGATGGAATTCCGTAGCCGGGTCGTGCACACACAGTCCGAGCATATCTTTGTATTCGCGGATTTTACTCATTTAAAAGAAGCAATCTCAGGTTCAATTCTTCCCACTCTTACTTCTATTTTGGCATCAATTTTCAACGTGGTATGAATATATGATACCTATCTGTTCTTTTCTCAATTTTTCTTGGTTTAAGTTCTGTTGGAATTGCTAGAATGATACTATTTGGTTTCAGTTTGTAAAACTTGAGACTCCATTAAGGTTGTAGGTTCAATTAGGTTCTACTTTTCTAGATCTCGTTATAGTTGGATTAAAGCTCGGTTGTTTGGTTCCGAGTCATATTTTTTTTGGTAATAAACAATTTATTTATACAACAACAACCTAAGAGTTATTACAATTAGAGCTCAGTCTAGGTAACATAGTGCCTAGACTGTCTCTTTTTAGTACATGAACAACAAAAACAGGCGGAATATCATAAGTTTGCAAAGTACAAAAAGTGCCCAAGCTGCAACCATTTTTAGCTAACAGGTTCGCTACTCCATTAGCCTCTCTAAAAACATGCTTCAGCTGTGGATCATTCGCCTTCCGTAATAGGTACCTGCAGTCATCAATCATGTTTTAGTAGAGACAGTTATTAGATTTTAGGAGATTTAATAGTTCCAAACAGTCCGTCTCTATTACTAATGGGAAGAATTTTTCTGTTAGTGCTAGTTTGACTCCATGGAGGAGGACCAGGATTTCCATATATATGTTAGCAGCATGGTCGAATCCCATGTTGAAACCTAGAATCCACCTATCGTCCCTAATCACCCCTCCTATTCCTCCCACTCCTGGATTTTCTACGCATGAGCCATCGATATTTAGTTTATAAAAGATGGGGTTGGACGGTTCCCATTTTACAAGGATAGTTTTCTTGGGTGGTTTTAAGCAACGATTTTTTGCCATGTAAAGGAATTTCATGGCTTTGCTAATGGGTTGACTTATGGTGATAGGGAATTTAATTCCTTGAAAGAGAATCTCATTTCTGAAGTTCCAGATATGTCATAGGAGGAAAGGGAAGAGGTCTGACCAGCGTAGGTGATTGTTAAAAGATTTCCTGGACATGAGTTGATTTTTAAGCCAATTATGCAGGGTATCTTTTCCTGAGGGATTCTGAGAGAAAGTATGGTTTATATTGATTTGATCCCAGATATGTCTAGAGTAGTTGCATCGGAAGAAGATATGTTCTATGTCCTCAATTTTCCTGTTGCAAATGTTACAAGTGTCTTCGTGGCAAATCCCTCTTTTGGTTAGCATATGCTTAGTGGGGAACCTGTCCCAAAAGATTATCTAAAGGAAATATTTTAATTTGTTTAGGGAGTTGATTTTCCAGAGCCAAGCTAAGTTTTTTCCATTGCCTATAAATTCTGAGACAGCTTCATAGGAAGCTTTAACCGAGAAACAGTGGTGACCCTTTGATTCCCAGGTGTATGGGTCAGTAGTGGGTCTGGTTTGTTTTATGTAGGTGCAGTTTATCTTAGATACTATCTCAGGGGGCAGTTCGAATGATAAGTTTCTAAGGTCAAATATTCCGTTTTTAATAACACATGAGAGATTTAGGTCGAGCTCTCTAGCTGGGATGAGGCCCTGGATGCAGTCTCTAAGTGCTCCTAATTGAATTATCTATTTATCTTGCCACAGTCTAATGGCTATTCCATCTCCTACTAGCCATTTGGTATTGGCATTGCAAATTTCAGAACCCTTCCTAATTACTTTCTAAGTATGGGAGCCTGTATTCTTGCTTTTCCTATGATTATATTTACTAAAGATAGTTTTGGCCCATAGGTTCTCTTTTTCTTTTCTATATCTCCAAGCTAATGCTGCATTGAAAGAGGAATTTTTCTAATGGGTGTTCGGAATACCTAAGCCCCCTTGTTTTTTAGGCATCATGACTATGCTCCATTTAACAAGGTGGCATTTCTTTTTTTCCTCCGTGCTACCCCATAGGAAGTTCCTTTGAATAGATTCTATCTTGTTGAGGGTTGTTATAGGGAGGTCATAAATATGCATGATGTGATTCAGGATTGCGGCTAAGGTGGCTTTTATGAGGGTTGTCCTACCTGCCATATTAAGGAACTTTGTTTTCCAGCCTTTTAGTCTATTATTCATCCTATCTAGGATAAATTGGAAGTCTTTTTTTTTGTAGGATTGGCATTGGGCATAGGAAAGCCTAGGTACTTACCGAAGTTATTAGTATATCTCATTGAGAAGCAGCTACTAATATGATCTTTTTGATCCATAGGGGTATTCCTGGAGAACACAATTTTTGATTTTCCAAAATTGATAGATTGCCCGGAAGCATTACAGAATTTGTTAATAGTGTCTATGATATAGTTATAGCTCTTGTGGTTGGCTTCAGCTAGGAGGAGAAGATCGTCTACAAAGAATAGATGGGAAAGCTTCGGGCTTTTGGAAGTTATTTTGACTGGAGTCCATCTACAACAATATATTTCGTGGTCGATTAACCTAGAGAGCATTTCCATACATATGATAAAGATATATGGGGATAGGGGATCCCCTGTCTAATACCCCTAGATGGTTCAAAAAATTCAGTTCTTGATCCATTGATAAGGATAGCCGTGGTGGTGGTAGAGATGCAAGACATTATAAGATCAACAAGGTCAGGAGGGAAGTTAAGAGAGTTAAGGGAAAATTTGACGAAAGACTATTCGATTTTATCGAAGGCTTTTTCCAGGTCTATTTTAATCATCACTTTAGATTTTTTCCCTTTGGTTTTCCTGAAGTTGTCAAGAACCTCATTTATGATTAAGGCATTATCAGCAACCCTTCTGCCTTTAATAAAGCTAGTTTGTGTAGGGTGGATGAGGGTTGGTAGGAGGGCTTTAATGCGATTAGCAATAATCTTAGTGACGACCTTATAAGTCGTGTTACATAGGCTTATAGGTCTAAACTGCCTGATAGTTTCAGCATTTTGACATTTAGGTATTATACAGACTAAGGTGTTATTCATGATCTTAATCATTTTTTGGATATGAAAGAATCTTGACAAATGTTTATGAGATGGTTGCTTGTCTCCTTCCAATATTTCTGGTAAAAGAAGGGATGAAGCCCATCCGGCCCCGGAGCTTTGTAGGGTTGAAAGGAATCTAACGCCCTTTTTATTTCTTCTGTAGTGGGAATACTACTAAGGTATGAATGGTCTTGGTCGCTAATTTTTGAATTGTAGGAGAGGTATATATTATTAAGCAGAGATTGGTTGTGACCCGTAGTATAGAGGTTTTGGTAGTAGTTAATAATTAGGTTTTTGATAGGTTTTTGATCTTGGAGCCAATTCCCTGCTTCGTCTTTTAGACAAATGATTCTATTTTTTCTTCTTCTTTGCATGGTGGTGATGTGAAAAAAATTTGTGTTGGCGTCACCATCCTGGATCCATTGAACCCTGGATTTGAGCTTCCAGAAATCCTCCTTTTTCCAGAGTACAATATTGTACTCGTGTAGGAGTTCGTTTTCCAGATTTATGAGGAATTGACTGTGGGGGTAGTTTGGTGAGGTCTGGATGCCATTTAATCTAGCTAGAAGTTTGCTCTTCCGTTTGAAAATATTACCAAAAGTATTGTTGTTCCATTCGATATCCTTAGAACAAAAGTTATCTATGGCTTTAGTAATATTTGGTTGGTCAGACCAAGAGTTATCGACCAAGTCTCTAAAGATGGGGTGAGATAACCACATATCTTCCATTCTAAAGATATTGCTATTAGTAGGGAAGCTTTTGAAAAGGCCTAATTTGATTGGACAATGGTCTGAGTGGCTTCTAGTTAGATGCTTGACATTAGCTTCTTGGAATAGTTCTAACCATTCCGTGTTCGCAATGCATCTATCAAGTCGTTCCATAATTACGTTTTTACAATTATTGCTCTTGTTAGTCCAGGTAAACTTTGGGCCCTTAAATCCCAAGTCCACAAGGCCACATTGGTTCATGCAATCTAGAAATTTTGAGACTCTATTGTTATTTATGGGTAAGCCTCCAAATTTTTCCGAGGCACGAGTGACTTCATTGAAGTCTCCCGCGACTAGCCATGGTCCTTTATAGTTACTTGCTACTATTTTTAAATTATTCCATAGAATTGATCTTTCTTCCAAGAGATTACTAGCATAGATAATAGAACATAACCAATTTTTTATTGAATTTCGTACCTTTACCATGGCATGGATCTCTTGATCCATTCCACCAATTTGGTCGACTATTGTGTCTCCATTGTTCCACATGAGCACAATGCCCCCTAAGTTTCCATTGGCAGGCATTTGGATGAGGCTAGAGTAACCGAAATCCTGTACCAAGACATGATGGTCCTCCAGTTTAGTTTCTAGCAAGGCCACTATGCTAGGTCGATGATAATCTAGCATAACTCTAAAAGCTCGTCTAAATTCTGCGCTATTTGCACCTCGACAGTTCCAAATGATCATATTCATACTTTTGTTTCTACTTGAGACTTCCCTTGCATGGCTACTGGTGGGGTTGTGGCTGCTCCTTGTGCTCTCCCGTTGTGTCCAGTAGTGAGTGAACATTGTTGGGACTAACACCACTGCATGTTGGTATAGGCCTTGGGGGGTTCATTTTTCTGATGGAGATGGAGCACTTCCTCAAATCTACTAGGCAACTTAAGATGTACCTTTTTTCTTTTCTTGCTTGGAAGGCCATTGTTTTTGGGTATCTTAACACCTCGTGCTCCACTATTCTTTTTGTTGGAATTTCTTCCTCTTCTTCCTCCTCTTCCATCGGAGTTTGGCTCGAATTTTGTAGTGTTGGAGGAGCCATTTGTGCTTGGCTCGAGCTTTGAAGGGGTGGGGGTGGGACTGTTCTGGGCAGAGGGGCTAAGGGGGTGCTACTGCTGGGTTGTGAGTTTGGCTGAGCTAGATTAGTTTGGAAAGTAGGAGCTAGGGTTGGAGGGTTTGCATGGGATGGGTAGATCGGTAAGTTGGTGTTGGACATGCTGTACGTGGGTTGTTGAGGACATGCATGGGAGCTCCATGGAGATGGGTGTGGACCTAGATTCATTGGCATAGGGTGGAGCTATTGGAGGCTCATCCATGGGCGAATCATGGCATTGTTTAGGCCCAGCTGCATCCCTTCCGCTACAATTTGTGCTTTGTAGGATGGATCCCCTATTTGGACTATAAGATCCCTCCCGTCTAATTGTAGGCTTATGTTCAAAGCATGGCCCATGAGACCCCATTCCAACCAAAATTGGGGAGCATAATCTAGTTGTATGGGCCTTATGGTGAAGATCAGAGGGGTTTTGGGTTGGTTTGTGAGCTGTGGCCTCGTCCAAACATTCCTTCATGCCCTTGGATACCTCATATTGTGGTTGTTGAATGGTAGCCTTGGCATCTTGTGGTTTGTTTTTTCTTTGGATTGAGTCTTTTAGAATAGTGGATTCATTACTAGTAAATAAGTGTCTATTTGTATCCGTTACTTTAGTAGTAGGGCCATTATGTGTTGAAAAGGTTTTCTCCATCCTAGGAGTCAAGATGTCTTGTTCATTAATGGGATTATGACTTGGGGTTGACAAGGAATGAGGTTGATTTGTACTATGGTTGTGTTGTAGAGGACTGATGGCTTGCAGGGGTAAAATGGAGGTGTTAGTTTGTGGGCTACTAAGGTTTTGCATTAATGAGGAGGGTTGGCTATTTGTAGGTAAAGTAGGGTCTAAATCCATTGATTGCTCTTTGTTGCTTTCCTCCGTTGGTTTTACTGCTGAAGGGCTATCTTGGGTTTTGTTTGGGAGAAGTTAATACCCAAGGGTGTATATGAGTTAAGGTTCGAGTTAATAGGGGAGGGCTGTATTTCTAGGTTAGTTATAGCAAGGTCCCTTGTGTAAAGGCTAGAGATTAGTTTATCTTGATGATGTTGATGTCTTAGGTCTTTGTGTATGGTATTGTCCTTTTGTTGGCTTTGGTTTGTAGAGGGACGTAAGGGAGTAGCAGAAATATCACCAAAGGGCTGAGTATTATCCATTAGGTTTTGGTTTCCCTCATTATTTAGTGGTTGCTTCTGGATAGTTGTAGCACCGGCTCTTTACCACTGTTGTGTACTTTGGCTAGGCTTTTAGGTAGTCAATCCTTTAAAGTACTCTAGGTCTTTACTAGGGTTTAGGTTATGTGGATTGTTTTGATACTTTTTGCTTTTCTTTTGGTGGGATACGATTGTCCATTGGTCAATCTTTTGTATGATAGCCTCCACCGTGTTTAGCTTGGGCAGGATCTTGGATGGATCCGTTCCTTCTTGTTCAACCACTTTTGGATTCTGGTCTGGGAAACTACTCAAGTTATGTCCAAGCCTACCACAATTTGTGCATAGGAGATTGAAGCCCTCATAGGTAATTCGTTGTATATGTTTGCTGATCACAATGTAGGTTTTGAGTGATTTTTCTATGGGTACCAATACACATAGTCGAGCATACTTACCTTTTAGCGCAGATTCGGTGCAGGCATCAATGTGTATTAGTTGTCCTAGCTTTCTTCCAATTTTTTGGAGTATATCGTAGTCATATAATTCAGTGGGTAATTCCGAGAGTCTTGCCCATATAGCTGAGTATGTTAGCGTAACTTTGGAAGCTACAAATCTGGGCTCCCATTTCCTTACTGTAAGGAATTGATTCCCAATGAACCATGGTCCTTTATAAAGAGCCTTGTTATAATTCTCCTCCTTAGAAAATTTTATTAGGTAATAGTCGCACCCTAGGTCCACCAGAGATAGAGTTTCAATTGGTTTCCATATCGCGTGTAGCTTTTTTTGGAGAAATTGGTAACCAACTCTCCTGCCAAACATTTTGATAATAAGAGAATTGGTCCAGTTTTTGTATATACGCTCCTTATCCGACGAGGTGATGGGGATGAAGAACTCTAGGTTAGGGTAGTTATCAGTTTCATCCTCCTGTTCATAGGAGTCCATGTTTTGTTGTACTGTAACTTGGCTGCCCTCTGGTTCATTGTTTGCAATATTACATGAAATCAAGGTGTCCAGGAAGGACATCCTCTTTGTAGGGTTTGTTATATCATTTGCTCCTGTTGCTGGTTCACCCATGGATTTATCTCTACTAATTTCCATGTCCATTGGTGGGGGTGTAGTGAGGGAAGGGCCTGGCGTTACCATGAGGGCTACTCGCTCATTTGTTAATGTTGGGTGGTCTTCACTCCTGTTAAGGCATTGAGGGTCAATTCTATTTGGTTCAAGTTATTTAATTCCTTAGTGTTCATCTGGGAAAGATGAGGGAAAGAAGGTGAGGAAAAGGAAAGCTAGGGAGTTTGATGAGGGATATTTTAGAGAGAAGGTAGAGCCTTTCTCTCTCTAACCCATCTTTTCTGGTGGTTTCGAGTCATATCTTAATACTTAGGCTTAAATTAAGTCATTAGTTCATTCCTTAGTCATAATCAAGAATCCAACAGTGATGGCTTAGTTTATAAGGTAATTTCCTTGACTAGTTAAATATTTTTATCATGTTCAAAATAGTTTTAGCCTGAATGCCCTGATATTTGCGTTTTGTTAAAAAATTTGGGATGATAATGGTGTTTTGAGCTTTGTAGGTGAATGATTTTATGGAAATTGGTACAATTTTGGGCTTTAGGTCACTCGTTGCCCTTGATATCTAATTGGGTCATTAACACTCGGTTTAAATAATAAAAGTTAGCACACATTTTCATAATTAACGAGTGTTTGCATATGTTCCAGAAAATATTAGTTAAGTCTCTTCAAAATATTTTATCCGCAAGAATTTCCATAATTGCATTCACAATAATCTCCAGCTTAGGAAAAAAAAAAATTTATGAACATCGCAACATGCTTTAGGCGCGACTTAATCATGAATATGTACATGTTCGCGTGACATAATTACGATTTTAAAAATAAATCAAGGTACGCATTCGCACGACTTTGGCCAAAAATTCTTAAATAATTAAGTGTTGTGAATTGTGTATACATACGCGTGACATGATTCTTGACGCGCCAAACAAAGAGAGTACAGGCACGTAGTTCGGTTCAAGACAGCTCCATAATGCCGCAATTAAAAGCAGTAAAAGGTAAAACGCACATAGGTTTTAAAATGCGTAATTAAAAAATCTAACGAGGCCAGGTATATTTAAAGCGACCGTGCTAGAACCATGAAACTCAGGAGTGCCTTACACCTTCTAGGTTAAAAGAATTCCTTACTCGGTCTTCTATGTTTTGCAGAATTTATCAGAGTCAATTTCCTTGAATTAGAATTTTAAAATAAATGGTGACTTGGGACACCGTAAATATTTATTCCAAGTGGCGACTCTATAAATTAAAATAAATCATTCCTTTTTCAAATAATATCACTTAAATTGGAATAAACTCCTTTATTTCCTTCCTATTTTTCCCGGGGAAAAAGAAGGTGTGACACTTGTTAAGGACAAATTCACATAGTTAAAGTTCGGCCGGGACCCACCGTTGTGGACCACAAGGGGTGCCTAACACCTTCACCTCAATGTTATTTCGAACCCTTACCCTAATCTCTGGTGATGCAAACTAGTTCATGAGTTTATCACTTTAGGTGCCCTAACGTACCATAATCCATTAGGTGGCGACACTTCAAATACCCAATTCCCAAAAGAAAACGGGTTGTTGCCCCATGAATGTCGAAACCCGGACTTCCCTGTCAAAAGGAAAAAAAAGGGAGCGACAGCATGACGACTCTTTTGGGGATATTTTAGGCTCTTACCATGACGAACTTATTTTTTTATGAATTAGTCCAAGCATGCCTTATACCTTATACTCTTTCCCCTTTATTTGGATTTAACTGCTTATTTATGATTTCTTTTGTTTTTATGAAACTGACTTGTCTCTTTGTTTTCTTTTTTTTGTAACTGTCTTTCAATTATTTAAATACCGCATTTATTATTTCTCCTACGTGCCAATACCTAACTGTCGCACCTCCTTTTTCCGCCCCCGCGAGGGTGCAAGGGAGTTTTCTCCAATTAAAGGACAGTCGAAACGGGATTTTTTTGTTTGTTTCAGAGTCGCCACCTGGGAATTTTAAGGCGTCCCAAGTCACCAATTTTAATCCCTGAATCGAGGAGAATATGACTCTGTTTATTATTCTGCGAACCAGAAATCCGGATAAGGAATTCTGTTGACCCGGGAGAAGGTGTTAGGCATTCCCGAGTTCCGTGGTTCTAGCACGGTCGCTCAACTATTATATTTGGCTTGATTATTTTGATTTGTTAAATACATTTTTATTGCATGATTTTATTATTACCGCTTCTATTTAGATTGTTTATAATTAAAGACCCTTCTTCGAATCGAATCACGCGTACGTGTATTCGTTTTATATATTAATATTTTTTAACGTGAAAATCGTGTCACGCGTACGTATACACAATGATAATATAATAATTATTATTTTTTTTTCGAAATTTTTTATTATATAAAAAAAAGACTTAAGTTCGAAATTTTGCTAAAAATAAAATTAAGAACGTTCGTCGCTCTTGTATAATTAAATATTGAACCGCACATCTCGAGTTATATGAAATTAATATTGATATTCTCCGAAGAGCCCCCTTTTTATTAAATGTTCGTTCGAAGTTGCGCGAAAGCATAATCCGAATTGCTTTTAGAAATATAATCAGGTTACGCGAACGCATCCCTAATCACGCAAAAGATTCTTAATAGTAGTATAGATTTTCCATAAATGTTTATTGCATCCATCTATTTTTAAATGTAAGAATCGTGGAGAATTACCGATTGGGATGCCACCAAATTTCTTGACAAAGAATTCAAAATTTATTAGGCGTTGCTACAAGTCTTATTTTACGCGTATGAATTATATACCTCAAAACTATTCAAATTTTAAAGAATTAATGATATGAAAAAGAAACAAACAACATGTAACTAAAAATACTACCATTTTTATCGTGGATACAACATTAACATATCCAAAAATCGAATCGCATATAAAACTGGAAAAAGAATTAATTTGATAAACAAATTAATAGTTTCTGAAGAATTTTTATTGTTATATTTAATGCGAATTCTATTTCTACATATCCTTGACATAAAATGTTGCAATTCGTGCTTGTAAATCTCATATCCTTCTCATATACTTGTTTTTAGTCCAAAGTTATAATTGTTTGGTTAATTTGTTTACAAAGATTGAGTTTGAGATAAATAAACCAATTCTTATTCTCTGCCTATGCGACTATTTGCAAACACTTAACTCTATATTTTGTAAAAAAATCATTGACATTATTTCATATATTAAAAGAAATGAGTTGATCGCGTTCCTAAAATAACTAAGCCATTAGTTATTAAGAAAGAGAACTAATCTACTAATTGATTTAATACTATATTAACCAACTAAAACAAAACTGAAATTTAAACTAATAAAATTTAAATGAGTAGAAGACATCCTTATAATTCCAAACTTCATTTACTTGCCATGTTGAAACTCTTCACAACATGAGTTTAAAAGATATGTACCTGATATTGGAAGCAAAAGAAAATGAAGATGAAAATCAGCAACAGTAATAACAGTGCAACAGCAACAACTGCCCAGCAACAGTAACAAACCGGTAACAGACCGGTGGAGTAGTAATCCCAAAAACAAAAGCTTTAAGCTTTAAATGAAACAACAACCATTAATACTAATTTCAAACAAAGAAAGAAAGCAGTAGATTTTTTAGCTTTTATTTTTATTTTGAAAGCTTAAATATTTTTTCGAAATTTTTCTCTCTTCTATTCTTTGTCCGTTTTCTCTCTCTATCTGTGTGTGTATTTTTTCTCGTCTGTATGTGTTCTCTCTCTGTATTTCTGTTTTTCTTATTTGTCTTCAAGACTTCACATATATAACACATCCCATAAACCTTTTAATTAATTAAAATCAATACTTTTTCTCTACCCAACCCATTATCTTTCCACTCATCCCCATTACGTTAAATAAACATATCACACCACCCCATTATATTTTGTCCCCCATGCTTTATTTAAAATAATGCAAGATTCCCCTTTAATTTAAATTTTGTCCCCCCTTTATATTAAATAATCATATCACAACCCACCCCATTTCATTTTGTCCCCCATGCTTCAAATAAACAATTTCAAAATGTACAATTCCTAAACTACCCCTTCCGACCTTACTGAAATTACCAAACTACCCCTGAACGTATTACAAATTTACCAAACTACCCATCAGCTATAACACATCAATTAATCAAACTTAACCAAAATATAGACAATATGATCAATTTCTAACAATGTTCAAACAATAATATAAACATGGATGAACATCATAACAACAATATCACATGAACACGATTTTAACAACATTTCAACAACAAATCACATGAATACAAATTGAACAACAAAGAACAACTAAAATTTGATTGAACAATATTTTAACAACAAACCTATTTTCGGATTTAAACAACAACAACAAACAAGTATATTTAGATTTCTAACTTCAATCATATTGAACTTAAAATCAACTACTAAAAACATTACAACAAACAATTCTTATATTAAACTTTAAACAAGATTATGAGACCAATTCAAGAAATAATCATAAATGGTAAACAAGAAATCAAACTATACAAATTTCGGATTCAAGATCAACCAAACAAAGTATGAACATGAATGAAAATATTCAATAACAATAACAAACAAACTTTGTTCAAACTTCGAATTAAACTTAAACAAAACAAATAAACATATTCAAATCACTAATCTTCAAATAATCAACTAATCTTTCTTAAATTAAATCCAACGAAACTTATAACAAAGATGCATGATCCAAAAATTAAAACCAAAACATAACTTCACATTAAATCAGTAAATTAAAACCAATTTCAAAAATGAATACGAATTAAATCTATATTAACAACAAACAACGGATTTAAACGATTTAAACTAACACCTTTCTACATTAAAACTAAATCCTCTTAAAATTAATAAAACAAACTGAAAATAATTAAATTAAATCTTCAACTTAAATCTAACAACAATATAATTAAACTAACAATTTTTATCTAAAACAAAATAAGAAAAATAAAGCAAACTTATGCTAATTCAAAATCTGAAAATATCAAACAAATTATGGACGTAATAGAACTTAGAATAACTAACCGTGAATGTCCAACGACGAACATCGAACGAACTCTAAACGAAACCAACGAACTTGGGCATAAACGGACTTGAAGACGACAAAGAAACAAGCATCATTTGAGGTGAAAGATGAAGAAAAACGCAGCAAGAAGCAGCTGGAACGGAGCAGCAGTAGCGCGATGGAGTTGGGCTTCGATGAAGAAGAAACAGCGGCGTCCATGGATGTCGAGCTCAAGCTTGAGCTCGACGAAGAGGACGAAGGCAGACCCGGCGAGAAGCAGCTGGAGCAGAAACGTGAGCAGCAGCAGCAATGGTGAAGCTGAAAACGCAGCGACGCAGCAACACGGCGGAGCGACAATGGAGCTCGTTTTTGGGCTGGTTTCGAGCAGCTCTCATTGCTGCGTTTTGGAGAACGGAGCAGCTTGGTCGTTTGGACTTGAGGTTGAGAAGATGGAAGCAGAAGGACCTCCATGGATGACGAAGGAACAGCAGTAGCAGCTGCAACGACTGGAAGAAAACGCAGCAACAATGGCGGACGTGAAGCTACTCCAATGGTCGTTTGGTTTCGACAACGGGAAATGGGGGGAAAGCAGCCATGGCTGCTCGTGTTGGGGTCGATGGGACGATGGAGAATGTCATGTGTGTGTGTGTGTGTGTTGAGGTGGTGGAGGCGTGAGGAAGGGCTGCCATGGATGTGTGCTTGAGAAAGCTTGAGGAAGAAGAAGAAGATAGGAGGGGTGGGGGCGGATTGGTTTAGTGTTAGGGTTTCTTGTCTTTTAATTTTTGTTTTGTTTTGTAAAATGTAAGACAAAGGGGTTTGGGTCTTTTGGGTTATGGACTGGGTCGACCCAGTTCGAAATGGACTGGGTCGTAGGGAAGATTGGGCCATTTTTTGGGCCTATGGCTTGAAATCGAAGACGAGGCCCAATTCCGACTTTCTTTATATTTTCGCTCTCTTTTCTTCTTTTATTTCTCTAAAACTAAATTATAAAAATACTTAAACTATTATTAAGAACTAAATTAAGTTATAAAAATGCAAATTAACTCCAAATAACAATTAACGCACAATTAAGTAATAATTAAGCATAAAATTGTATATTTGGACATTAAATGCTAAAAATGCAAAAGATGCCTATTTTTGTAATTTTCATTTTTTGTAAACAAATTTAATTAGTAACAATTATAGAATTAAATCCTACATGCAAATGCGACATATTTTTGTATTTTTTATTAATTTATCAAATAAACACGCACAGACAAATACAAATAATTATTCAAAATATCACAAAATTGCACACCAAAGAAAAATCATTTTATTTTTGGATTTTTTGGGAGTAATTCTCATATTGGGCAAAAATCACGTGCTTACAGCTGCCCCTCTTTGCCCGAAGACACGAAGGGTTTTCGTGCAAAGATAAAGCGAGCGATTTTTTGCCCATCCGAGTACTCCGTGTGAAGCATTTTTTTGAAAAAGATTTGACCGAACCTTTGCTTCAAAGGTTTCCTACATATCCTGGGCTAAACAGGAATCAGGTCAATGTAGTTCGGGAAATTTTGGTAGCTGGGACTACCGTTGGACTGCAATGTTACTGTTGTTACATGCTATTACTACTGCTTACTGATCTCCTTGTTACACCGTGCTTAAAAGAAAACAAGAAGCTAAGCTATACTGCAATTTTTCTTGTTGCCTTGCTTTCTTGTCTGCTTGCATTTTTTCCGGTGCTTTTCTTCTTTTGACACATGCACTTGAGTTTGTGCTGTGACCTCTTGTTGCAACCTTCTGCTTCCCGGTGCCGGGGAATTTTATTGTTTCCTGCTGGGGATTCCTATTGTAACCCTCTGTTTTATTGTTCTTTGACTTGATCTTGAAATGTATGCCTCTGTTATCTGGGCGGGCTCCCAACTTCAATACTTGAAAATTAAAGACTTGAAATGTATGCCTCTGTTATCTGGGCGGGCTCCCAAGTTCAATGCTTAAAAATTAAAGACTGAAATGTATGCCTCTGTTCTATGGGCGGGCTCCCAACTTTAACAACAAAATGAATGCCATTCCTCTCTTCATGCGGGCTCCTGACAACAACTTTGAAAATAATCGCCATTCCTCTCTTCAGGCGGGCTCCTGACTTCAAACCATACATCGCCATTCCTTTCTTTAGGTTGGCAAGATTTCAACAACTTTTAAAAACGCCTTTCCTCTCTTCAGGCGGGCTCCTGACAACAACTTGAAAATAATCGCCATTCCTCTTTTCAGGCGGGCTCCTGACTTCAAATCATACATCGCCATTCCTTTCTTTAGGTTGGCAAGATTTCAACAACTTTTGACAACGCCTTTCCTCTCTTCAGGTGGGCTCCTGACAGCAACTTTGAAAATAATCGCCATTCCTCTCTTCAGGCGGGCTCCTGACTTCAAACCATACATCGCCATTCCTTTCTTTAGGTTGGCAAGATTTTGACAACTCTTTTAAAACGCCTTTCCTCTCTTCAGGCGGGCTCCTGACAACAACTTTGAAAATAATCGCCATTCCTCTCTTCAGGCGGGCTCCTGACTTCAAACCATACATCGCCATTCCTTTCTTTAGGTTGGCAAGATTTCAACAACTTTTAAAAATGCCTTTCCTCTCTTCAGGCGGGCTCCTGACAACAACTTTGAAAATAATCGCCATTCCTCTCTTCAGGCGGGCTCCTGACTTCAAACCATACATCGCCATTCCTTTCTTTAGGTTGGCAAGATTTCAACAACTTTTGAAAACGCCTTTCCTCTCTTCAGGCGGGCTCCTGACAACAACTTTGAAAATAATCGCCATTCCTCTCTTCAGGCGGGCTCCTGACTTCAAACAATACATCGCCATTCCTTTCTTTAGGCTGGCAAGATTTCAACAAAAAATTTTTTTTAAAAAACGCCTTTCCTCTCTTCAGGCGGGCTCCTGACAACAACTTTGAAAATAATCGTCATTCCTCTCTTCAGGCGGGCTCCTGACTTCAAAAAATACATCGCCATTCATTTCTTTAGGTTGGCAAGATTTCAACAACTTTTAAAAATGCCTTTCCTCTCTTCAGGCGGGCTCCTGACAACAACTTTGAAAATAATCGCCATTCCTCTCTTCAGGCGGGCTCCTGACTTCAAACCATACGTCGCCATTCCTTTCTTTAGGTTGGCAAGATTTCAACAACTTTTAAAAACGCCTTTCCTCTCTTCAGGCGGGCTCCTGACAACAACTTTGAAATAATCGCCATTCCTCTCTTCAGGCGGGCTCCTGACTTCAAACCATACATCGCCATTCTGTTCTTCAGGTGGGCTCCTGACTTCTTCTTAAATTCTTCATCCTCGTTCTCCAGGTGGACGCCTGACTTATTCTTAAATTCTTCATCCTCATTCTCCAGGTGGACGCCTGACTTCTTTTTCAATTTTTTCATTTTTTTTTAATTATTATCCTAGGAGAAAATTCATCAGACTAGGATTTGATATATTATCTTAGGAGAAAGATTCATCTGACTAAGATTTTATCTTGGGAGAAAAATTTCATCAGACCAAGATTTTGACTCTAGGAGATAAATCGTCAGACTAGGTCCATTTGTTGTGATCTTAGGAGAAAGATTCATCCGACTAAGATTTTATCTTGGGAGAACAATTTCATCAGACCAAGATTTTGACTCTAGGAGATAAATCGTCAGACTAGGTTCATTTGTTGTGATCTTAGGAGAAAGATTCATCCGACTAAGATTTTATCTTGGGAGAACAATTTCATCAGACCAAGATTTTGACTCTAGGAGATAAATCATCAGACTAGGTCCATTTTGTTGTGATCTTAGGAGAAAGATTCATCCGACTAAGATTTTATCTTGGGAGAACAATTTCATCAGACCAAGATTTTGACTCTAGGAGATAAATCGTCAGACTAGGTCCATTTTGTTGTGATCTTAGGAGAAAGATTCATCCGACTAAGATTTTATCTTGGGAGAACAATTTCATCAGACCAAGATTTTGACTCTAGGAGATAAATCGTCAGACTAGGTCCATTTTGTTGTGATCTTAGGAGAAAGATTCATCCGACTAAGATTTTATCTTGGGAGAACAATTTCATCAGACCAAGATTTTGACTCTAGGAGATAAATCGTCAGACTAGGTCCATTTTGTTGTGATCTTAGGAGAAAGATTCATCCGACTAAGATTTGATATCTTATCTTGGGAGAAAAATTTCATCGGACCAAGATTGTATCGGGAGGTAAATTCATCAGACTAGGACTTTTTATCCTAGGAGAAACATGTAGTAAAGATCAATGATTTGAGAAACTTACCTTCGTAATTTCTTCTTTTCTTTTCTCCTTCCTTTGCGTTGCTTTGTTCTTGCTTGTCGGGGATAATACCACTGTGGGAGTCTCCTTTCTTCCCCTCCTTCAAATTAGTTGTTTTTTTTTCAACACTGCTGGGGATAAAAGTGTTATCTTCTTGGGATAACGTTGTTGAGGATAACGTTGCTGGGGAATTTTATCCCTTCAAATCGATGCTTCATTCTTGTGGAAGCTGCTGGGGATGATAATGGTTTTTTGCTTTTCTGAGCACAAGCGTCATCCCTTTATTCTGTCTGCTGGGGATAACTTCCTCCATTGAAACTTATTATGTTGGGGCAACACAGGTTTAAAGACCACTTCCTTGGTGTTATCTTTATTCTTCCTCAGATGGGTACCTAATTTCCAGAACATCGCCATTCCTTTCTTTAGGTTGGCAAGATTTCAACAACTTTTGAAAACGCCTTTCCTCTCTTCAGGCGGGCTCCTGACAACAACTTTGAAAATAATCGCCATTCCTCTCTTCAGGCGGGCTCCTGACTTCAAACAATACATCGCCATTCCTTTCTTTAGGCTGGCAAGATTTCAACAAAAATTTTTTTTTAAAAAAACGCCTTTCCTCTCTTCAGGCGGGCTCCTGACAACAACTTTGAAAATAATCGCCATTCCTCTCTTCAGGCGGGCTCCTGACTTCAAAAAATACATCGCCATTCATTTCTTTAGGTTGGCAAGATTTCAACAACTTTTAAAAATGCCTTTCCTCTCTTCAGGCGGGCTCCTGACATCAACTTTGAAAATAATCGCCATTCCTCTCTTCAGGCGGGCTCCTGACTTCAAACCATACGTCGCCATTCCTTTCTTTAGGTTGGCAAGATTTCAACAACTTTTAAAAACGCCTTTCCTCTCTTCAGGCGGGCTCCTGACAACAACTTTGAAAATAATCGTCATTCCTCTCTTCAGGCGGGCTCCTGACTTCAAACCATACATCGCCATTCTGTTCTTCAGGTGGGCTCCTGACTTCTTCTTAAATTCTTCATCCTCGTTCTCCAGGTGGACGCCTGACTTATTCTTAAATTCTTCATCCTCATTCTCCAGGTGGACGCCTGACTTCTTTTTCAATTTTTTCATTTTTTTTTAATTATTATCCTAGGAGAAAATTCATCAGACTAGGATTTGATATATTATCTTAGGAGAAAGATTCATCTGACTAAGATTTTATCTTGGGAGAAATTTCATCAGACCAAGATTTTGACTCTAGGAGATAAATCGTCAGACTAGGTCCATTTGTTGTGATCTTAGGAGAAAGATTCATCCGACTAAGATTTTATCTTGGGAGAACAATTTCATCAGACCAAGATTTTGACTCTAGGAGATAAATCGTCAGACTAGGTTCATTTGTTGTGATCTTAGGAGAAAGATTCATCCGACTAAGATTTTATCTTGGGAGAACAATTTCATCAGACCAAGATTTTGACTCTAGGAGATAAATCATCAGACTAGGTCCATTTTGTTGTGATCTTAGGAGAAAGATTCATCCGACTAAGATTTTATCTTGGGAGAACAATTTCATCAGACCAAGATTTTGACTCTAGGAGATAAATCGTCAGACTAGGTCCATTTTGTTGTGATCTTAGGAGAAAGATTCATCCGACTAAGATTTTATCTTGGGAGAACAATTTCATCAGACCAAGATTTTGACTCTAGGAGATAAATCGTCAGACTAGGTCCATTTTGTTGTGATCTTAGGAGAAAGATTCATCCGACTAAGATTTTATCTTGGGAGAACAATTTCATCAGACCAAGATTTTGACTCTAGGAGATAAATCGTCAGACTAGGTCCATTTTGTTGTGATCTTAGGAGAAAGATTCATCCGACTAAGATTTGATATCTTATCTTGGGAGAAAAATTTCATCGGACCAAGATTGTATCGGGAGGTAAATTCATCAGACTAGGACTTTTTATCCTAGGAGAAACATGTAGTAAAGATCAATGATTTGAGAAACTTACCTTCGTAATTTCTTCTTTTCTTTTCTCCTTCCTTTGCGTTGCTTTGTTCTTGCTTGTCGGGGATAATACCACTGTGGGAGTCTCCTTTCTTCCCCTCCTTCAAATTAGTTGTTTTTTTTCAACACTGCTGGGGATAAAAGTGTTATCTTCTTGGGATAACGTTGTTGAGGATAACGCTGCTGGGGAATTTTATCCCTTCAAATCGATGCTTCATTCTTGTGGAAGCTGCTGGGGATGATAATGGTTTTTTGCTTTTCTGAGCACAAGCGTCATCCCTTTATTCTGTCTGCTGGGGATAACTTCCTCCATTGAAACTTATTATGTTGGGGCAACACTGGTTCAAAGACCACTTCCTTGGTGTTATCTTTATTCTTCCTCAGATGGGTACCTAATTTCCAGAAAATTTTCTAATTGAAAAGAAAATTTTCTGCCCCAGTTTGATAATCTTTTTTTTTTTTTTATGGCATGCCTTTCCGTCATCAATGCCATTTCCTTTACCTGTTTCAAATCAAAAATTTGTTAGCTTAAAGCGTGGTAGTTGGCTGTGATACTCCACTCGGATGGCTTTTCCCTTTCTCCTTCCTTGCTCTGCATTCCACAACTTGCTGGGGGATGATATTATTTGCTGGGGATAATCCTTTTCTGCTGGGGATATCCCTCTTCTTTCGTGGCATGGCTCGGAGACTTGCATTTTCCCGACCTTTTAGTCTTGCATGAATTTCCCAAGTCATGCTTATTGCTCTCCTTGTTTTGTCCATGGGCCTTGGCCTTGAGGTTTTAATAACCTCTGATTTCGGCAAGGATATCCCTCTTGACACTCGTCAATCCTTTTGTCAATTCCCTTTTTGCTGGGGATATCTTTCTTGACACTGGCCTTGTGCTCGTTCCTTGCTGACTATACCACTTGGATGTACTAGCCATATCTCATCTTGCATAATTGGAAAGCTGATGGCCTATTTTGAAGTCATTTCCCACTGGTTCTGACCAAACAGACTCTACTGGGGAATTTTCTATGAAAGGAGAAAGATAAAAAGGAACAGAATAAAAGACAAAGGAAAAAGATGACTCTTTAACAAAAGAAATTATAAAAACCTATCAAACGCAGACACCGACTCTAATGGTCATGACATGCATATGTGGCCTATCCTCCGTCGTCAATCGTCTTTCAAGATCTTCCCTTGACTATCCTCCATCTGATTCCCAATCTTATTCGACTTGTAGTGCCCAAAAGGTTTTCACCATCAAGTCTCTCTCATTTTGGTTTTTCTCTCATCTTTCATCGCCTTATGGTGTCCGTGAAGATTTTCACCGATAAGACTCTCTCATTTATATCACTTTCCAGCTGGGGATTTGGAGTGTTGCCGGTATGACTCTCTCTGCTGGAGATTAGAGTCCTTTCTATTGTGGAACAGAGTGTTATGTTCACCGGTAAGACTCTCATTTGTATGACTTGGCATCTTTTGCAGACTGATCAGAAGGTCTTTCTTTGGACCGTAATGTGAGTTTTTTGGATAGGCTTAGAAAGAAAGGGTATTAAAGGCTAAAAAACAAATCAATTTGGGGTTCAAAATTACAACCTTCGAAATCATATTTGTTTATAACAAGCGCAACCCTTGCCCCAGTTTCTTGCTTGGGGGTTATTTATTAAATTTTTTTTTATTTACACTATGCACACCATGCACACTATGCATACTATGCACCCTATGACCGAGCCGTGAAGCGCCTACGTATCCTCTTTGAGGAATCAGGTCAAACGTAGTTCCCAATTCCTCTGTTTTCATTTGACTTTCTTTTTTATTATTATTGTTATCATTTTTCTTTTCTTTTCCTTTTTTCCTTTTTTTTTTTGATTTTTTTTTCTTTACCTTCCAGGCTCGTATTTCCTAGTCGTTGCTATTGATTCCGAACGAGGGGTATGAAAGAAAATAAATAAGGCTCAAAGAGGGGTAACGAAGGATAAAGTATTTAGATAGAAGAACAAAATGCCTTCGTCATTCCAGTCTTCAAAACATGCCAAATGCAAACAACACAATTGATCATAGATTTATAGTCTCTTCCGATGGTGCTGGACTTGACAATTATGTTAAACACTTGCTTTTTCATTTGTCATTTCTAAAGCACCGTTGGGCGACACTCTCATTCTCATGAACGACCCTCATGCCAATTTGGCGAATCTTGCATTTAACGGTTTTCTTTAAGTTTTACTTGCCCCAGTTCCACATGACTCGGGCTTCAAATAATCTCAAACTGTTCTTATTTCCCTTAAATGCTTTGATCACCTCTCCAGGGTTTTATGATTAACTTTAAAGACCAGGCCCAAACTGTGTGCACATGTCATGTCACGCGAATCGACGCTGAACAAAAAATAATAAAAGGACTAAACAAAAGATGAGAAACAACAAAAGACCGACTTTTGTATTAGACTACTGGCGAAATGGTTTGAATAATAAAACAAACAAAACAACCAGAATAAAATCCTAACACAGCCTTGACAAAACTTAAATAAATTGATATGACAAACTGGAAAGATAAGAAGGTTTGACACAAGACAATATTCGGATTACAACCCTAAGAATAATCCGGACAACAGAAATGACAACAAAATAAGACACCACCAGCTTCTCTCTTGCTAACCAAGGAACGGAGTGTCCTTCCATTTTATCAAAATTGGCATCTTAGCCACTAAGCTTTGCATTAGTATTGCCAAGAGAATTACCAACTTCAATATCATCAACCTTAGTCAACAAGTCCCAATAGGATTCGAGTGTTTCTGTTATCAAGCCTGATCCCCGCAAAGTGTGCTTCTGGGTCTTGTAGTTCCGGCTTACCACAAACCAACCACCTAACTTTCTTTGTGATTCAAAGCAAAACAGGTTAGAATGGACTCAGTCGGTCCCCATTATTAACAACATCTTTTTTTTTCATTTTTTTCTTTCTTTTTTTTTTCATTTTTTCCTTTTTTTTTCTTATTACTAGCAACATCTTTTTCCCCTTTTTTTGATTTTTTTTTTGATTTTTTTTCATTATTTGTTGTGGTCGAATCTTATGGAGATTGCCTACGTATCATGACCGACCTTGCGTAGTTCGGACCAATAAAGATAAACAATACTCAATATTTGTTTTTTAAATTTTCATATTAAAACAAACTGGGTTTAAAAGGTTTAAAGATGACCTAAAAACTTGAAAATCAAACAACCAGCATATTCTAATCAAAAGATTCAAAAACAAACGGCCAGCTTCCTTTCCCCGTTTGTCAAATGCAACCAAACGGCTATTTTTGCAAATGTGGCCCCTTCCAATTCTCACATGAATTTTGAGGTCGGGGAGGATTATTTTATGACACTTTACCAACTTGTCCATTCTTTTACGAAAATAACCTTTCGACAACTGAAAGATACTCTGAGGCTATTTCGGCAAGAACGGTTTAAGACGCGGCCGAAGCTGGCTCGGCTTATTTTGACCAAAAATCTAAAAGGTATTCACCTGACCGTTGACTCTTTGTTTTTGTTGTTTTTTTTTCAAATTACAATAAAAACCAGGTGTTGCAACACGGCCCTTCAGCGCCTCGGGGACGAAGACTTTTTAAGGCTGTGTGGGTCAACTGGACCAAATTTTAAAAAATGACCCAAAGGTGGCTGTTTATGCAAAGTCAGCCTTCCGGCGTCCCTTTCGGGAACATTCGGCTATGTCTTGATAAAATAGCGTCACCCGACTTCTTTATGACAAAATTAAAATTTGACATATTTTTTTTTTGGCTATTTATTTTTTTATTTTAGTAAATGGGGAGGTTGGACACCGCCCGACGTATTTATGACAAAAATTAAAATTTTGACACGTTTTTTATTTATTTATTGGTTTTGGCTTATTTTAGCAAAAGTGGGGTTGGACCCGATGAGGGTTGCCTACGTATCTCACATCCGGTGAGAATCAAACCCGCGTAGTTCGGGCAGGTCATGAATAAAGTAAGTAAACTAATTTTAAATTATTATTATATTTGAATTTGTAAAAGAACTGCTTTAAAAAAAGAAAGGAAGTATATATTTTTTTTTTGGATTTTTGATTGATTTTCTTTTTGAAAGAAATACTTCTAAGAATTCCTTTTCTTTTGATTTGAACTTTGAGAATTTCAAAAGTAAAAGGAAGATATTTTTTTGTTTTTTCTTATTCTAAGAAGAAAGAAAATATTTTTTTTTTTGGAATTTTAAAGAAAAAATATATATATTTTTTTTTTGGAATTTTACCTTTAATAAAAGAAATGCTTTCTAAAAAAATATTTCTTGAATTTTGAATTTTCTTTTCAATTTTTAAAGAAGAAGGAAAATATTTTCGAATTTGTTTTATTTTATAATATATATATTTTTTTAATAATTAAAAAGACTTTCTAAAGAAGTCAATAATGGAAAATATTTTTGGATTTTTTTTTGTTTTGAAAATTGGGAGTCTAAAAAAAACTTTTCCAGACTTTTTGGGCAGGACAAATATTTTTGCAACAAATAAAGATATATATACATTTTTTGGAAATAAAGAAAAAGAAAAACTTTTTGGATTTTTATATATATATATATTTGCAACAAATAATAAAACCACTTTCAACGCGACTCTTTTTATTTTATTATTTTGAATTTTTCAGAAACGAATAAAATAAAAACTATTTTAAAAGTAAGACTCTTTTTCATTGTCATTTTCAGGGGAAGACAAACTATTTTCCTTTATATATATATATATATATATATATATATATATATATATATATATATATATATATATATATATATATATATATATATATATATATTTATTTATTTTTTTTTATTTTTTTGAAAAATAAGACAGAACAACGATTTTTTTTCTTTCTATTTTTTCTTTGGTTTTAATAAAACAAACTAATAAAATATTTTTTTATTTTCTCAAAATTTCGGCAGAGTTTTGACAGTATTTGGGCATTGGTTTTTTTTTCAAAAATAAACAGTCAATTCCCTAACCGCTATTTCTTTTTTTCAATTTTAAAATATTATTCATGATATTCAAAAGTCAGTCAACACACAAATCCGGATCAAATAAATGCGCAAGTAGCAGCAAGTAAGATGCATCAGGATGGTCATTTTTTTTTTGGTACACCTGTCCTAGACAGACTCAACCCCTGTGTTGAGTCTCCAAAGTCAAATGCACGTGATGCAAACAATCGCTCCTACTAGGGATCCGGCATGAAGCTGAGTTATTCTAAGTGAAAAAACCTGAGGCATATTGATCTAGCCCTGGCTTACCCAAACGGACAGTTTGAGCCGAAGCGGGGGCAACGTACCGGGAGAACGAAAGTCTACCCGGCCTAGTTACTTGTCCCAACTTCGTCTTATTTGGTATGACTTTAACAGAAAGGTGGGCCACGCGCACGTGTGCACCATAAATTTAGAAGACTCAGAAAGAAGGGGGTTTCGTAGCAGTTGTATATATTCATAATTCAAATAATATTAAAGCGGTAAAAGTGTCATTTAGCACATTGGGCATATATAAAAAAAATCAGATAATAAATAAAGCCAACTATAACAGTTATTTTAAGCTCGAATTCTTAAACCCTGAACCTGTGGTTCTGGGTGTTATCCCCAGCAGAGTCGCCAGAGCTGTCGCACCTCCTTTTTCCGCCCCCGCGAGGGTGCAAGGGAGTTTTCTCCAATTAAAGGACAGTCGAAACGGGATTTGTTTGTTTGTTTCAGAGTCGCCACCTGGGAATTTTAAGGCGTCCCAAGTCACCAATTTTAATCCCTGAATCGAGGAGAATATGACTCTGTTTATTATTCTGCGAACCAGAAATCCGGATAAGGAATTCTGTTGACCCGGGAGAAGGTGTTAGGCATTCCCGAGTTCCGTGGTTCTAGCACGGTCGCTCAACTATTATATTTGGCTTGATTATTTTGATTTGTTAAATACATTTTTATTGCATGATTTTATTATTACCGCTTCTATTTAGATTGTTTATAATTAAAGACCCTTCTTCGAATCGAATCACGCGTACGTGTATTCGTTTTATATATTAATATTTTTTAACGTGAAAATCGTGTCACGCGTACGTATACACAATGATAATATAATAATTATTATTTTTTTTTCGAAATTTTTTATTATATAAAAAAAAGACTTAAGTTCGAAATTGTGCTAAAAATAAAATTAAGAACGTTCGTCGCTCTTGTATAATTAAATATTGAACCGCACATCTCGAGTTATATGAAATTAATATTGATATTCTCCGAAGAGCCCCCTTTTTATTAAATGTTCGTTCGAAGTTGCGCGAACGCATAATCCGAATTGCTTTTAGAAATATAATCAGGTTACGCGAACGCATCCCTAATCACGCAAAAGATTCTTAATAGTAGTATAGATTTTCCATAAATGTTTATTGCATCCATCTATTTTTAAATGTAAGAATCGTGGAGAATTACCGATTGGGATGCCACCAAATTTCTTGACAAAGAATTCAAAATTTATTAGGCGTTGCTACAAGTCTTATTTTACGCGTATGAATTATATACCTCAAAACTATTCAAATTTTAAAGAATTAATGATATGAAAAAGAAACAAACAACATGTAACTAAAAATACTACCATTTTTATCGTGGATACAACATTAACATATCCAAAAATCGAATCGCATATAAAACTGGAAAAAGAATTAATTTGATAAACAAATTAATAGTTTCTGAAGAATTTTTATTGTTATATTTAATGCGAATTCTATTTCTACATATCCTTGACATAAAATGTTGCAATTCGTGCTTGTAAATCTCATATCCTTCTCATATACTTGTTTTTAGTCCAAAGTTATAATTGTTTGGTTAATTTGTTTACAAAGATTGAGTTTGAGATAAATAAACCAATTCTTATTCTCTGCCTATGCGACTATTTGCAAACACTTAACTCTATATTTTGTAAAAAAATCATTGACATTATTTCATATATTAAAAGAAATGAGTTGATCGCGTTCCTAAAATAACTAAGCCATTAGTTATTAAGAAAGAGAACTAATCTACTAATTGATTTAATACTATATTAACCAACTAAAATAAAACTGAAATTTAAACTAATAAAATTTAAATGAGTAGAAGACATCCTTATAATTTCAAACTTCATTTACTTGCCATGTTGAAACTCTTCACAACATGAGTTTAAAAGATATGTACCTGATATTGGAAGCAAAAGAAAATGAAGATGAAAATCAGCAACAGTAATAACAGTGCAACAACAACAACTGCCCAGCAACAGTAACAAACCGGTAACAGACCGGTGGAGTAGTAATCCCAAAAACAAAAGCTTTAAGCTTTAAATGAAACAACAACCATTAATACTAATTTCAAACAAAGAAAGAAAGCAGTAGATTTTTTAGCTTTTATTTTTATTTTGAAAGCTTAAATATTTTTTCGAAATTTTTCTCTCTTCTATTCTTTGTCCGTTTTCTCTCTCTATCTGTGTGTGTATTTTTTCTCGTCTGTATGTGTTCTCTCTCTGTATTTCTGTTTTTCTTATTTGTCTTCAAGACTTCACATATATAACACATCCCATAAACCTTTTAATTAATTAAAATCAATACTTTTTCTCTACCCAACCCATTATCTTTCCACTCATCCCCATTACGTTAAATAAACATATCACACCACCCCATTATATTTTGTCCCCCATGCTTTATTTAAAATAATGCAAGATTCCCCTTTAATTTAAATTTTGTCCCCCCTTTATATTAAATAATCATATCACAACCCACCCCATTTCATTTTGTCCCTCATGCTTCAAATAAACAATTTCAAAATGTACAATTCCTAAACTACCCCTTCCGACCTTACTGAAATTACCAAACTACCCCTGAACGTATTACAAATTTACCAAACTACCCATCAGCTATAACACATCAATTAATCAAACTTAACCAAAATATAGACAATATGATCAATTTCTAACAATGTTCAAACAACAATATGAACATGGATGAACATCATAACAACAATATCACATGAACACGATTTTAACAACATTTCAACAACAAATCACATGAATACAAATTGAACAACAAAGAACAACTAAAATTTGATTGAACAATATTTTAACAACAAACCTATTTTCGGATTTAAACAACAACAACAAACAAGTATATTTAGATTTCTAACTTCAATCATATTGAACTTAAAATCAACTACTAAAAACATTACAACAAACAATTCTTATATTAAACTTTAAACAAGATTATGAGACCAATTCAAGAAATAATCATAAATGGTAAACAAGAAATCAAACTATACAAATTTCGGATTCAAGATCAACCAAACAAAGTATGAACATGAATGAAAATATTCAATAACAATAACAAACAAACTTTGTTCAAACTTCGAATTAAACTTAAACAAAACAAATAAACATATTCAAATCACTAATCTTCAAATAATCAACTAATCTTTCTTAAATTAAATCCAACGAAACTTATAACAAAGATGCATGATCCAAAAATTAAAACCAAAACATAACTTCACATTAAATCAGTAAATTAAAACCAATTTCAAAAATGAATACGAATTAAATCTATATTAACAACAAACAACGGATTTAAACGATTTAAACTAACACCTTTCTACATTAAAACTAAATCCTCTTAAAATTAATAAAACAAACTGAAAATAATTAAATTAAATCTTCAACTTAAATCTAACAACAATATAATTAAACTAACAATTTTTATCTAAAACAAAATAAGAAAAATAAAGCAAACTTATGCTAATTCAAAATTTGAAAATATCAAACAAATTATGGACGTAATAGAACTTAGAACAACTAACCGTGAATGTCCAACGACGAACATCGAACGAACTCTAAACGAAACCAACGAACTTGGGCATAAACGGACTTGAAGACGACAAAGAAACAAGCATCATTTGAGGTGAAAGATGAAGAAAAACGCAGCAAGAAGCAGCTGGAACGGAGCAGCAGTAGCGCGATGGAGTTGGGCTTCGATGAAGAAGAAACAGCGGCGTCCATGGATGTCGAGCTCAAGCTTGAGCTCGACGAAGAGGACGAAGGCAGACCCGGCGAGAAGCAGCTGGAGCAGAAACGTGAGCAGCAGTAGCAATGGTGAAGCTGAAAACGCAGCGACGCAGCAACACGACGGAGCGACAATGGAGCTCGTTTTTGGGCTGGTTTCGAGCAGCTCTCATTGCTGCGCTTTGGAGAACGGAGCAGCTTGGTCGTTTGGACTTGAGGTTGAGAAGATGGAAGCAGAAGGACCTCCATGGATGACGAAGGAACAGCAGTAGCAGCTGCAACGACTGGAAGAAAACGCAGCAACAATGGCGGACGTGAAGCTACTCCAATGGTCGTTTGGTTTCGACAACGGGAAATGGGGGGAAAGCAGCCATGGCTGCTCGTGTTGGGGTCGATGGGACGATGGAGAATGTCATGTGTGTGTGTGTGTGTTGAGGTGGTGGAGGCGTGAGGAAGGGCTGCCATGGATGTGTGCTTGAGAAAGCTTGAGGAAGAAGAAGAAGATAGGAGGGGTGGGGGCGGATTGGTTTAGTGTTAGGGTTTCTTGTCTTTTAATTTTTGTTTTGTTTTGTAAAATGTAAGACAAAGGGGTTTGGGTCTTTTGGGTTATGGACTGGGTCGACCCAGTTCGAAATGGACTGGGTCGTAGGGAAGATTGGGCCATTTTTTGGGCCTATGGCTTGAAATCGAAGACGAAGCCCAATTCCGACTTTCTTTATATTTTCGCTCTCTTTTCTTCTTTTATTTCTCTAAAACTAAATTATAAAAATACTTAAACTATTATTAAGAACTAAATTAAGTTATAAAAGTGCAAATTAACTCCAAATAACAATTAACGCACAATTAAGTAATAATTAAGCATAAAATTGTATATTTGGACATTAAATGCTAAAAATGCAAAAGATGCCTATTTTTGTAATTTTCATTTTTTGTAAACAAATTTAATTAGTAACAATTATAGAATTAAATCCTACATGCAAATGCGACATATTTTTGTATTTTTTATTAATTTATCAAATAAACACGCACAGACAAATACAAATAATTATTCAAAATATCACAAAATATCACAAAATTGCACACCAAAGAAAAATCATTTTATTTTTGGATTTTTTGGGAGTAATTCTCATATTGGGCAAAAATCACGTGCTTACACCTTCCCCTTAAGGTTATTTCAAGATCATGCTCCACATCATATTTCACTCGTGCGTATTAAATCCTATAGCAACGCTTGATGAGTGGTTGCGCTCTTCCAATTTATTACCCTTAAATTCGGAAAGGCTTATTTGCGGTAAAACTAGTCGATCAGCGGTGCAGTCGACGGTTCCGTGCCTTTCCCCCTCAAGTTGTCCGCTTGAGGGTACCAGTATAAACCCTCATAGTAACCTTACTCTGATCGTAATTGTACATGCATCATGGTCAAACCTAGTCGAATTAATATGTTGTCCACATAATAATTCTTTAAGACGAGCCTTATCCAAAAGTCCATCGGGGTTTCCATAACCCCAACGGACACAATCACGTTCTGTGCATTAATTTGGAGAACTAAATGTCAATATGTTAATCATAAATGTACAAATAGTCGAGTCTGGTGGGGGAGAAGGGCCTAACCTTTTGTTTTGCAGAAAATGAGGCATGAGGTCCCCAGATTCGGCATGGTCAGCAAAATTCCACCATTGTTGTTAGATTGGTGGGAGGACCTTTCCTCAAGTGACAAGAAATACGTGGGAAAGCACTTGGGCAATTTACCTTCTCTACTAGACATTCAGCTAAACAATAAGTTGATCGAGGCTGCCACTTTGTTTTTGGACAGTGAAAGGGCTGTGTTTCGTTTCGCCGATATGGAAATGACACCACTCCTAGAAGAAATTGGGGGACTTGCAGGACTGACTTGGGATAACCCTGGGTTGTTGGTACCGGAGAACCGTACTGATAAAGGTTTCCTAAAGGTGATGGGGATGAAGAAAAATGCTGACTTGGAATACTTGAAGAAGTCCTACATACCTTTCGAATACCTGTATGAGAGATATGGCCATAGCATGTCCTATCATACCTTCCATGATGAGCTTTCTATCACTTCTCTAGGACACATCCACCGCAGGGTGTTCGTGTTCATTGTGTGCTTCTTGGGCCTGATAGTATTCCCGATGAAAAGGGAAAGAATCCATACTAGATTGGCCATGGTCGCCAAGACTTTGATCGAAGGGATCAATGGACAGACATACACTATAGTCCCCATGATCATAGCCGACATCTACAGGGCTCTGGAGCGCTGCCAAAGAGGGATCAAGCATTTCGAGGGTTGTAACTTGTTGCTGCAGTTGTGGTTATTAGAACATCTTCAAAGGGGTCAGTATCGCTAAGAATTTTCGCGAAGGGCTTGGAACGACCATATTGCCTTCCATCACCCCGCGAAGGGCTTGGAACGACCATATTGCCTTCCATCTGGGAAGGTCCTTCTGGGACCAAATAGGCTAGAATTATTTGCTTTACTAAATGTAATAAGGCCAAGTGTCAATAATGACTTACTTTTCTATTATCTTAGTGTCGTTTTAGGATTCGTCTGTTTTTATATTATGAAATAAGGCATTTACTAGCATCTAAAGTTCTCCAAATCTATTTGTCTCTAGGCCTATCTCAGTCACAACGAGGCTCCCAAATTAGGACACAAATTTACATTCCCGCAATATGTGTTTAAATATTGCAAACATTTAAGAAACCTTACTGTCTTGTTTACCTTTTTATTTTACTTTTATTTTTATTCCCATCTCTTAAGGTTGGTTTGCTCATACTGGCATCATCGGCATATCACACCAGATCCATAGGCCCTCCACCTCCTCCTCCAAGTAATATAAAAGGCAAACGAAAAGCAAAAATGGACGACTTAAGTGGTATTCGAAAGGAGAATGCTCACTTCAGACGGTCAAAGTACTCCGGCACAAAATGATCTAGTCTTGAGGTTAGAACAAAAGATACTGGAGTTATAGGGAGAACTTGAGCAGGTCTACAACTTGGCAAATTTATCCCTCACTTTGAATGTTCCCGGCATTAATCAACAAAACACAAAGAACCCAGCACCTCCTCAAGGCACGCCAAACCAACATCCACAAAACCCTCATGCACCGCATTAATATGCTACCCCACCTCAAAATCTCAATCCCTTGCCGGTACCAACTCCGCCACAACACCAACATCAACTAATCTAGTACCCACCAACTACCACTTACCACACTCTCCAGAACACACCACAACCCATTTTTGATCCTCAAAACTCAACCAATGACCACCACTACACCCAAATCCCTGGCACTCATCAAAACAACCCTATATATATGGAAATCGTATCTCACTCTACTCAACCAACTTCCTATACACCAGAATCAGCTGAGTAGGACCTGCTCATTAAGAACATGGCCGAAGAACTCAAGAAATTGATAAGTCGGGTTCAGGGTGCGAAGGCGGCAAAAGGATAAAAGGTTTGAACTATGAAGACCTATGTATATAGCCAGATGTAGAACTGCTAGAGGGGTACAAACCTCCCAAGTTTAAGATATTTGATGGTACAAGTGATCCCAGGGTTCATCTAAGAACCTATTTTGACAAGCTTGTCGGGGTCGGAAAGGATGAAAAGATCCGAATGAAACTCTTTATGAGGAGTCTTACTGGAGATGATTTGTCTTGGTATATTAGCTAGGATCCCAAGAAATGGTCCAACTGGGTGAGTATGGTATCTGATTTCATGGATCGGTTCAGGTTCAATACAGAAAATACACCAGATGTTTTCTACATTCAGAACCTCAAGAAGAAACCCACCGAGACTTTTCGTGAGTATGCTACTCATTAGAGGTCAGAAGTGGCCAAGGTCAGACCATCTTTGGACGAGAAACAGATGAACAAGTTCTTCTTTAGAGCACAGGATCCGCGGTATTATAAAAGATTGATGGTTATTGAGAACCATAAATTCTCTGATATCATCAAAATCGAGGAAAGAATGGAGGAAGGCATCAAAGCGGGATGGTAACAAATTTTGAGGCATTACAGGCCACAAATAAGGCATTACAATCAGGCGGCATATCAAAGAAGAAAGACATTAAGGCAGTAATGGTGGCTCAAGGCCCGAAATCTCCACTTACATATCATACACCTCCAGCCACCTACCAAGCACTTCCACCCACTTACCAAGCACCACCACCTACATATCAACCATCATCTCCCATATATTCCCAACAGCCACTGTCTATCATACCTATAACTCCCAACCATCTCATTTCCAGTCACCTTCGACTCGTCAAAATTATCCAAGACCCCGGCCAAGACCCAATTTTGACCGCAAGCCACCCAGACAATACACTGCTATTGTTGAACCCATCGACCAGTTGTATGAGAGGTTGAAAGCCACAAGTTACGTCACTCTTGTTCCCATTGTGGCATTAGAGAATCTATCCCAATGGGTCAATCCAAACAAAACTTTTGCATATCATTCCGGTATGAAAGGGAACAACACTAATGAGTGCCGAACATTGAAAGATAAGATCCAGATACTGTTTGACAACAAGGTCATACATGTGAAGGAAGTCGCACCCAATGTCCGCAACAACCCTCTCCTTGATCATAGAAGTGGTGGGGTACATGTGATAGATACGAATGAAGAGTGGGACCCTGAGGGGTCGATTGGGCTTATTCAGTACGGCGATGACTTTAAACCCTCAGTCACACTAACCCCTATTGTAGTATAGACTCAGTCATCAATCGAGGTTGAGGTAGTTGCATCAGTTCCATTTGGGATAGAGGTGGCTCCACTTGTGGCCACCCCTGCTCCGTTTAAAGTAGAAGTGGCCACACCTTTCATAGTGATAATATCAACCACACCTTCTTTCAATTCAAAAGCAATACCTTGGGATTATGTTGACGAAGCTCGGCGAAAAGGAAAGGCAAAGGTAGATGAATCCGATGCTGCACAAGGAATGACTAGGACCGGAAGAATCTATACACCTGAACACTTGGGAGGACCAAGTAAGGATGCCACTACCAAGCAGCCTGTCATTGAAATAGGGCCATATGACCTTTGGAGGAAAGTATAGGCAAGGGAGTATTTCGTCATTGACCATTTGAACAAAATCCCAGCTCAGATATCCATCTTGTCACTGTTGCAAAATTCAGAGGCGCACAAGAAAACTTTAATGAAGGTGTTGAGTAAAGCTTATGTACCCAACAACATCATCGGCGGAGAGATGGCCAACATGGTAGGGCAGGTGCTGGAAAGTCATAAAATAATCTTCCATGAGGATAAGCTACTGCCTGAAGTGTTGAATCACAACCGAGCATTGCATATCACGGTGCAATTTGAAGACAAATTCATCATCGGGGTCTTGATTGATGTAGGTTCAAACCTTAACATTTGTCCGTTGGATACTCTGAAAAGATTAGACGGAGGTTTTCATGAAATATGGGCCGAAAGCATGAACATGAAAGCTTTCGATGGGTCTCAAAGGGCCACAATTAGGGAAATTAACCTTCGCTTGCAGAAGGGGCCAACTTGGTTCGACGTCGAGTTTCAGGTGCTCGACATACCAGCCTCATACAATCTTCCATTGGGACGACCATGGATCCATTTCGCTGGGGCCGTGGCTTCCACACTATATCAAGCTGTAAAATTCGAATGGAATCATCAGGATGTGATCATTCACGGAGATGGGAGTAACCCTATTTACACCAGCCAAATCATCCCAGTATCGAAAACAGAAGAAGGCTAGGAGGGAAAACTTATCATCACATTGAAATTGTCAATGTTGTCGAGAAAGATAAATGGTGGAGCAGCAAAATAGAAAGCATAATGGCATGGTCCGGGTATGAACCCGGCAAAGGGCTTGGGAAGAATCTCTAGGGTATTACTAAACTGATACAGCTGAAGGGTCATGACACTACCTTTGGGCTCGGATATCAGTACACATGGCAAGAGTATAATGATTGGTCACCTCCATGGCGCGGACCGTATTACCCTCTTGAGCAACTAGTGCGACATCTGGATCAAGCTTTTCACCAAGCTAATACAATATGGGGAACTATAGAAGAAGAGGCATTAGCTGGGCTGAGGAAACTATTCTTGGAGGATGAATACATGGATTGCAGTGCAATAATTGAGGAGGAGGAGGAAGAAGGCCTCACTATTCAGACTGTAGAGAAGGGGGTTGTTCTCAGGAACTGGACCGCCACACCATCTCGGGGCCGCCGAGTAACTGGGTAGCTTGGAAGATTTTATTTCTATAGCCATTCTAGGCATTTAAGATTTTCAGTAACTTTGTTTTAAAGACTTACTTGTTTCAAAATAAATGCTCGATTAATCGAGTCGTACCTTTTCGGACGTTTTTCAGTTTTAATCAAATGCATTGCTCTTTATTATTCATTATTATTTTCTGCACTTTTTCTTTCTACAACGTTATTATTACTTTTTCTAATGAACCGGTGACTATGACATATAATGAGGCAACGCAATATGAGGATAGTGATTCGGATGAAGAAGACGAGATACCCGAGGAAGTTGTCAGGGAGGTTGAAAAATTTGAGAATAAGCCTAAGTCCAATCTAGACAAAACCGAAGCAGTAAATTTGGGGGACGCAGAGATCGTTAAAGAGACTCGCATTAGCATTCACTTATCACCAACAGAAAAGGAAGAGTACATTCATTTCTTAAAGAAGTATGAGGACATTTTCGCATGGTCGTATGACGACATGACTGTTTAAGCACGTCTATAGTGGCTCACAAGTTGCCTACTAATCCCATATGTCTGCCAGTAAAGCAAAAACTCAGAAAGTTCAAACCAGATATGAGCCTAAAAATCAAGGAGAAAGTTACTAAGTAGATCAAAGTCAAAGTTCTCAGGGTGGTTGAGTACCCAACCTGGTTAGCCAACATTGTGCTAGTTCCGAAGAAAGATGGGAAAGTCAGAGTATGTGTTGACTGTCGAGATTTAAACAGAGCAAGTGTCAAGGACGACTTTCCACTACCAAACATACACATCTTGATCGACAATTGCGCCAAGCATGAACTTCAATCCTTTGTAGATTGCTTCGCGGGTTATCACCAGATCTGGATGGATGAAGAAGACGCGGAGAAAACAGCTTTTATTACACCATAGGGGGTATACTACTACAAAATGATGCCATTTGGTCTAAAGAATGTTGGGGCTACCTACATGAGAGCCATGACAACCATCTTCCATGATATGATACACAAAGAAATAGAGGTGTATGTGGGAGACGTCACTATCAAATCCAAGAGGGTCGCGGATCACATAGCAGACTTGAGAAAGTTCTTTGACATGTTAAGGAGGTACAACTTAAAATTGAACCCCGCAAAGTGCGCATTCGGGTTTCCCACAAGAAAGCTACTGGGATTCATTGTCAATCGTCGAGGGATAGAGCTGGACCTGTCTAAAGTCAAGGCTATTCAAGAGTTACCACCCCCTAGGAGTAAAAGGGACGTGATGAGCTTCCTAGGATGTCTCAACTATATCAGTTGCTTCATAGCGTAGTCCACAGTCATATGTGAACCCATCTTCAAGATGCTGAGGAAAGATGGCGAAACAAGCTGGACCGAGGATAGTCAGAAAGCTTTCTACAAAATCAAGGAGTACCTGTCCACACCACCAGTTTTGGTCCTGCCAGAGCCAGGACGGCCTTTGCTACTCTATTTATCTGTATTGGATGGAGCCTTCGGATGTGTTCTGGGACAACATGACGAGACAGGGAGAAAGGATCAAGCCATATACTACTTGAGTAAGAAGTTCACACCTTACGAAGCACGGTACTCTCTGCTGGAACGCACTTGCTGCGCTTTGACATGGACAGCCCAGAAGTTGAGGTATTACTTATGTGCCTATACCACGTACCTCGTATCTAAGATGGACCCTCTGAAGTACATATTTCAGAAACCCATGCCGACTGGAAAGTTAGCCAAGTGGCAAATACTGTTGAGCGAGTTTGATATCATCTACATAACTCAAAAGGCGGTCAAAGGGCAAGCATTGGCAGACCATCTTGCTAAAAATCCGGTGGGAGGCGAATACGAACCCCTAAAAATGTATTTTACTGATGAAGAGGTGTCATTCGTAGGAGAGGACATTGCCAAAGCATACAACGGTTGGAGGATGTTCTTTGACGGAGTGGCAAATTTCAAAGGAGTGGGCATTTGAGTAGTTTTGGTATCAGAAACGAGTCAACATTATCCGGTATCTGCTAAACTTAGATTTCCCTGCACCAACAACATGGCGGAATCTGAAGCCTACATACTAGGACTCAACATGGCAATCGACATGAACATTCAGGAGCTGCTGGTAATCGGCGATTCAGATTTGCTTGTCCATTAGGTAAAAGGAGAGTGGGCCATCAAGAATTCCAAGATCTTGCCATATCTGCACCATGTACAAGAATTGAGAAAAAGGTTCATAAATATAGAGTTTCGGCATGTTCCAAGAATTCAGAAACGAGTTTGCCAATGATTTGGTCACCTTGTCATCCATGATATAGCATCCAGATAAGAATTTCATTGATCCCATCCCAGTGAGAATCCATAATCAATCAGCTTACTATGCTCATGTCAAGGAAGAGACGGATGGAAAGCTTTGGTTCCATGACATCAAGGAGTATTTGGTGAAAGGAGAATATTTGGAGCATATAAACCACACTCAGAAACACACACTTCGGATTATCCAATCACTTCTTCCACTTTGGAGGAAATTTGTACATAAGAACTCCTGATTTGGGATTGCTAAGATGTGTCGACACAAAAGAGCTTCTAAGCTACTTGAGGAGATACATTCTGGGACATGCGGCCCACATATGAATGGTTTTGTCCTGGCTATGAAGATACTTAGGGCTAGTTACTTTTGGATGACTATGGAGACAGATTGCATCCAGTATGTTTGCAAATGCTACTAAAGTAAAGTGCATGCAGGTATGATAAAAGTGTCGCCAAATGAGCTCAATTCCACAAGCTCACCTTGGCCATTCGCCACATAGGGAATGGATGTCATCGGTCATATCGAGCCCACAGCTTCAAACGGGCACAAGTTTATTCTAGTAACCATTGATTACTTCACAAAATGGGTAGAGGATGCATATTACAAAGTTGTAAACAAGAAAGTCATCGCAGACATTGTCAAAAATCGTATTGTTTGCCAACTAGGAGTTCTTGAGTCCATTGTTACGGATAACACCGCCAATCTCAACAGTGATCTGATGAAAGTCATGTGTGAAAAGTTTAAAATCAAGCCCAAGAATCCACAGCCTATAGACCTCAGATGAATGGATTCATAGAAGCCACCAATAAAAACATCACGAAAATACTAAGTAAGATGGTAGAGAAACACAAACAATGGCACGAGAAGCTACCCTTCGCTTTGTTGGGATACCGCACTACAATTCGTACATCAACCGGGGCAACTCCCTACATGCTGGTTTATGGTACCGAAGTTGTCATCCCAGAAGAGGTAGAGATTCCTTCCTTAAGAATCATACAGGAAGCCGAACTCAGCGATGCAGAATGGATAAGGAGCCGCTATGAACCAATTGCCCTTATCGACGGAAAAGGATGAACGCAGTATGTCACGGTCAGCTTTACCAGAGCAGAATGTCTAGAGCTTTCAACAAAAGGGTCAAACCAAGACAGTTTGCACCAGGACAGCTGGTATTGAAGAAGATTTTCCCATGTCAAGATGAAGCCAAAGGGAAATTCTCTCCCAACTGGCAAGGTCCTTACATGGTTCATAGGTTGCTGACAGGAGGAGCACTCATACTCGCAGAAATGGACGGAGAAATCTGGCCAAAACCAATCAATTTAGATACAGTCAAGAGATACTATGCTCAGACTATTTACATTTCCTCGTCTGATGTAATTAAACTACGCTTGACCTGATTCCCGTTTAAGAGGGGATACGCAGGTAGCCTTATGGGTTCGGTCATATCATAATAAAATTTTCATTTCCCCCAAGATCAAAAATTAGGGCAGAATTTTGAGGAGAACCCTTAAAATTCCGGAGCAAGTCCAGCCAATGCCATCTCATGCCGGAAAGTCAGAAATTAGTTAAGAAACTGGGGCAGAATTTTGAGAAGGGTTCTCAAAATTCCGAGGAAGGGTCGACAAGTCAACGGCCGAAGGATAATCCACCAAACTGGGACAGAATTTTGAGGAGGACCCTCAAAATTCTAACATGAGAAAGCTGCAATGCCTCTGAAGTGTGTTACAGTCACTAGTTCATCTAAAAATCACGTGACACATAAATATATGACTTTTTTGATCAATAATTGCATATTTTCAAAAACTCTATTTCAGTAACAGTCAGGTGTTACCCAGGGAAACTCGAAAAAGGCCTCCAGAATGGAGTAAAGCAAGGCCAGCAGACAGAAGCAAGAACCAACCTCCCTTCACAAAACTTACAATTTTTCTTTGAATGCAGGCACATCTGATGTAGTGATAGCATCCGCAAATATATACACGTAACAAGATCACTATCAATTAGGCCATCAGACATCAAATATATCTCCAGCTAAGACATATACTACTCTTATTTGCTACTCGCTCTTTGCATGGGACTAAGCCCTATCCCGCATACTTGCATGAGGCTAATCCTTGCCTCCATATTTGCATGAGGCTAATCACTGCCTCCATACTTGCATGAGGCTAATCCCTGCCTCCATACTTGATGAGGCTAATCCCTGCCTCCATACTTGAATGAGGCTAATCCATGCCTTCATACTTGCATGAGGCTAATCCCTACCTCCATACTCGCATGAGGCTAATCCCTGCCTTCATATTTGCATGAGGCTAATCCCTGCCTCCACATTTGCATGGGACTAAGCGTTGTCCCTCCTTGCATAAATATTACTTTATTATGGTACTATCTATTTGCTTTTCAATCGGGCTAAGCTCTACCCTTCATTTCACAAGACTAAGCCTTGTCTTGTTAACATCATATTATTGCATCTTTTCACAAGACTAAGCCTTCTCTTGTTAACATCATATTATTGCATCTCATGGGATGAAATATTGCCAATCTATCCAAAGGCGTCATAGTCTAAAAGGCATCATCCTCGTAGCCGGAAGATACCATGCCATGGCCTGAGGATTTCTCAAATTTGCATATCATTATTCAAAGGCGTCATGGTTCAGAGGCACCATCTCCATGGCTCGAGAACAACATTTCATGGCATGCAAATCCCTCACCAAACAATTCATGGCTCAGGACATCATGGTCTGAGGACATCATCCTTAAATCATTCGAAGACAACTCTGATGGTCCAAAAGGGAATCTGCATCATGTTTACATTTTCGTACAAATACATGTTTGTAGCATATCTTTATCTATAGGTGACCAATAAGCAACCGCCATCCTAGCAGGAGCGACCTCTCTTCAATTCCTTCGCTATCTCAAACTTGATCGTTCACCATAACCACTCTTGCATTCATCCCGCAATCCTATGTCTATTTCTTGTAATGATTCCATCGGTACATTCTGATGATGGATCCGGAACTATACATGCCTGATTCCTGTAAAACCAGGGATATGTAGGTAGCTCAAAGACCAGAGTTTGTCCTCTAGCTTTCAAAACATCCCATCCGATCAAAATTGGCCATCATTTCTTTACCCGAAAACTCTTTCAACCTTCCCGGGTAAAGAGGGGCAGTTGTTGATACCCAATTTTTCCCATAATATTTTCAAAACTATGCTTTGGCATCAATTAGTATTTTTTATACAATTTCTGCATTTTAAAAATATTTTAACTATTTTTTCCCAGCATTTTATTTATAAAACAATCACTAATTGCATCACAAATAGTTTTATAATAATTTTTGTGGTTTAATTTTATCATTTGCATTTGTGCTAAGTTTCAATTGTTGCACAAATAGCCACTTTTGTATTTTTAGGCTGCAATTGTAATTACTTTGCAATTATAGCCCACGCACGCATTACTACAGTATTTACCAGAAAATAGCCTTTATATATTTTTAATATTTAAGTAATTATTTTAAAATATTTCCAGGCATGAAAATCATTTTTACATCCTATTAGTTATTTTTAAATTATTTTATCAATTAAATAGGGTATTTAACAAATGGCCCTCTTAATTTCGAATTTGGCCTAATTACCTAGACCAATTCTAATCCCAATTCAATTAAACCAGCCCAAATCTACCCAACTCAAACCTATAATATCCAACCCGGCCCCAAATGTTTTCAATCTTGGTCGTTGATCACAGAGATCAACGGCCACAATTACCCCTTTCCTTTTTTAGTTCGAAACGCCCCCCCAAACCTAGCCAGTCTCACCAAACAGCCGTCCTGAAACCCCCTCCTCTCCGTTCTCTCTGAGACCTAAACATAACCCTAGCCTCCGCCACCCAAAACCAGCCCTAATCCCTTTAATCCTTGTTCGATCTATGGCTTCCCATGGCTGTACGAGGCCACTACTTGTCTCATATCTCCCTTGGTCGCTCAATTGTGTGATTTTGTGGAAGGATTTCAAAGAGATCTGGTCCAGATCTCATTTTAAACTCTTCAAAAGTCTGTCTATGGTCCGTGAATTATTTCTATCAAAGTCTCATGGTTCAAATCCTTGATTCAAAGGCCAGATTCTATTACCCTTTATCTTTTCTTCAAGAAACCTAATGTTTGGACTCGAATCGGTTCAGATCTCCGTAGATGTCTAGCGATCCTGAGTTCATCGTTGATTTTCCTAAAAAGTTCCTTACTTCTTTACTGATTAATCGATGTCTGAACATTTTGTTATATTAGGTTTTGTTTTCTTGTTGTTTGTTGGTCGAACCTGAGTATTTGAAGCATTTTCAAACTTCCATGGCTATTCTTTTGGGTTCTTTTACTCCTTTACTACTAACCAATTTTAAAACACTACAATACTTCTGGTTTTAACTTCTATGATTTCTGTTTGTTCGAATCTCTGAGTGTTGACATGCCTTCAAGTTTTTCTTCTTTAAGTGTTTTCAAACTAGGGTTTCATCCCTTTGAGTTTTTTGCAAAAAATCTAAATCTCTTAAGTATTTGACTGTGATTTTCTTTACTTGTTCGACTGATTTTTTATATCTATGTTTTAATCCCTAGGGTTTCTGATTATTTCAATATTTGCCCGTTATTCTTTAGTTCTGTCAATTAAAAGAGATTGATCGATTTTATTTGCCTAATTAGGGTTCAAATTATATTTTCTACCGAGATTGGTACTTCTTTGTAATTTTTTTTTCTTATTTGTGACTCATGACTGGTACTACTTGCCTTAATTGGTTTGGTAGCCTGATTTATGGGACTTAACTGCTTTAACCAACTCCCATATGGTCTTTGATTGATTTATTTACTTTATTGAACCTATAACTTGGTTGTTAATTGATTCTCCCTAATTTAAGGGGTGCTTTCCGGATTTAGTTGAATTATTTGATTGGGTTTAGCCCCAATTAACTATTTAAGTTTACTTGCATACCTTATTTGTAACTCTTAATTATTCTTTGCCTTTTTTTTTACTTTACTAAGTGCTATATAATCTCCCCATTCTGATTTTGAAAGACACGAACATTAGTTCATCAATACTCTCACACTCTCTAAGCTCTCTATTCTTTTCTTTTACTTGTAATTCTCACTAACCTAGCCGGCTGTAAGCCAAGGCTGGCTATTTGCACCATCTCTGCTCTATACTCTATATTATTTTCTTAACTGATATGTCCTGATTCAATTTAAATTCCAAAACTATGTGCTTCTTTGTTGTTTTAGTTCATTAGTTGTGACTTCCAATCCTGTTTATTATTTTACTATCATGTCGCTCAATGTGTAACCAGTATGCCTAGATCACACTGCCTAACTACTATCTCACTTAGCATGTTGGAGTTTGTTCTAACTAGTTTACTTATGCATAAGAATCTGTTTACTGTTTTGCATGCCCAATCTTGCCTTGTGATAATTGCATGCATCTTGTTTGTTCACTAGCATGTCCAAGCTACATTGCTTGTTTACTATCTCCCCAGCATGTCTAAATTTTTCTTGCGCTTAGTATTTCTAATGAATGTTTTATGAAGTGTTTTCCTAGTTTGTTCATCTAAATCTTGTTTACTCTACTTGACTAATGAGATCCTGCTAAGTCATCTAGCCCTACAAGTACTCTGATTGTGTGTCCAAGATCTATGTATTTTCAACATGTCTTTCTTGTAATCTTTGTAATTAACTTACAATTTCTTGAGAAGTTTGTGCATTTATTTGCTTATACACTAGGGTGTATTCTGTGTGTCCCTAACCCCTCTCTCCATGTGTGGAATCTGTTTGCCCCAAAATGTTCCTGAAAGTTGTTTGTTTTTGTGACTTGCATTCTGATTTCACAAAAAAATCATGCTTTTCTCAAACTATTTTACCACCCTAACTAGTACTGGTTTCAGAAAATCTCTCCACTCCTAAGGCCTTTCTTTATACTATTTATCAAAACTCTTTCAAATCATATCAAGCACTCTCACTTATTCTTAGGTTATTAAGTTTTGCCCCTCTGGTATGTGTACTGCTTAGAGGTCCATGAGATCTCTCTGAACTATCGCATATTAGGGCTAGCACTTTCACATTGCATATAATCAGTCTTTATTTGAGGAAAGTCTGGGTGTGAGTACTGCCCGAGATTCTTGAGGTCCTTAGGGAACTCTGAAACACTTGGATATGAATTGGGCTATGAAATCTTGGGCATTTGAGACTAGTGAAGGCTTGGTACACCAGAATTTGCTTTGGGCCTACTTCAGGATCCCTATAGCTTAATTTCTATTCTATTTATGTAATTTTTTTTCAATCATTGGTTTGTAATAATTAATTGTAAAACTGATATTGGGTTGACTAGTGAAAAGGGAGGGTAGTTGTATACTGTGGGTAAAGATGGGTAGATAACATGCCTATAGAGTTCATTTCGATTCAAATGTGTTTTGTTAGATAACATGCCTATAGGGTTCATTTGGTTCAAGTGTGTTTTGTTAGATAATATGCCTATAGGGTTTCGCTTTGGTCAAATAAATTCTGCCTGCTTCACTTTATATATAATTAGACATCATGCCTATAAGATTTAAAATCAGCTTTGAGCATAGAAATCATGCCTATAAGATCTAAAATCAGCCGTAACTAGACATCATGCCTATAGGATCTAAAAATCAGTTTAATTAGAAATCATGCCTATAGGTTCTGAATTAGTTAATCAATTATTTTACTCATTTCTTTAATAATGCTCAATGTTATGTTAATTAATATCACTAGAAAGCATGCCTATAAGATAAAGAACTTCAAAATGCTTCCCAGAATTGTGACTGCATTTACACACTTAGGCAAGCCTTAGGACGTTAAATAATTATGAAACTAGTTCTGTTTATATGTGAGATTATCCAGGTTTAACAAGCTGTAAAACCAGTAGGCAAACTGGTTAGGACCCTGCCACTTCCCTTAAAAAATAAATGCTGCATGTTCTGTGTTATGATGTTTATCTAGATGTCATGTTCTTAGGATTTTTGAACTTACTTAAAAAATTGTGTTTTAGACATGTTGTTTGTTTGCCTATATATATATATATGCGGAGGTAAATGTGAGCCTTCTAACTTCCTATCCTTATTTGTTTGTCCTATATGTTATTTGCTTGTCGCCAAGATTTTTACCTTTTAAAAAATCGTAGATTGTCTAGAACTGTCCAGATTTAGTGGTCCCAAATTCCTCCAGGACCATAAGGAAGGGACGAGTAGTAGCACGCTTAGAGGTCATTAATTAAGCTCGCTCATATAACCAATAAGGGGAGGGTAATGGGTAGTAAAAGGATATGATGACTACGCGCTAATATCACGTGTAGCCCCTCATTGAGGAGTGATTATCGGACATTGCATGGGTATGATCATGTAGGCTAGTCAACCTAGGACTTCCCTTTCCCAATTCCATATGTTTTTAAATTTTATAAGCTTTTCGTTTCTTTACATATACATGTGCAAGTTGTTCAAACCTCTCTCTCGCTCTCATTACCTGAATCGTACATGTACGTAGAATGTGAAAACATACCTGTATTTGCAAATATATGTTGAAACTGTTTACTTATTAAATGGACTAATTTACATAGATTAAGTTCGGTCGGGACCCACCGTTGTGGACCGCGAGGGGTGCCTAACACCTTCCCCTCAAGGTTATTTCGAGCCCTTACCCTAATCTCTGGTGATGCACACTAGTTCATAACTTTATCACTCTAGGTTCCCTAATGCACCATAATCCGTTAGGTGGCGACTCTTCGAATACTCAATTCCTAAAAGGAAATGAGTTGTTCCCCCATGAATGTCGAAATCCGGACTTCCCTGTCAAAAGGGGAAAAAAGGGGCCACGACAAGTATTACTTGAGACCTTAGAGTAAATCTCATACCTAGCCTTTTCTCTTATTTGTGGCCAACTAGTACAAAGTTTAATTCCTGTCTGTCCTTATCTAAAGATTGATATGTTGTTTACCATAAGTTCTTCTGGTATTGACCGATACATATCATGTTAAAGTTATCTCATGTTCAACCAAGTATTTACTCATGAATATATTCTGCTACGCCACTTTCACTAGGCTTTCATGTTAAACATTCTATGCGAAGACTGTATCCCACTTGTTTTTTGTTTATGACTCTACCAGATTCTCATGTTTAAATCTCTTGTCTAAAAGTTCTTTTAGGCTAAATCTAGATCATTTTGCTTTCGAAACTCTTTTAGAATAACTCACTAGAATATGATGGTCAATCCTATCTTTCTAACTTTGTTTCTGAAAATATAAGAATGAACCTGCCTTGCGAACTTGTCAATATTTCATGTGATCTTGTCTATGTGCTTTGGTTGGAATTACTGTTAGATACAGCTTTAAGAATTAAGTGCAAATAGCTATTAATTAATTCCCTGAGTAATTTGTCACTTCCATGGTTAAGTTTGGCATCCATTATATTAGTTATTTCAATCATGTGGGTCTGGTCTGTTGGGCCTGCTTTTGGTATTAGGGATTTGAAGTACACTATCTGCACCTGGAATTTAGGCCTGCTGTCCGCGTGAAGTTCTAAGACTATTTGAAGGCCCAGATGTGTTACTGGTTATTCCATATTTGTAATTGGGCTTGTAAAATTGATGATGGGGAAATTAGTGAAAAATGGGGTTGGGGCACTTTAATTCTCGCATGAATGGGTAGAAAACATGCCTATAGAGTCTACATGCTTTGTTTGCTACTTTGTTTGATGAGCTCTATTCGTATACACTGATAGAAAGCATGCACATAGGAACCTAAGAACTTCACTTGATTTGCACGTCATGTTCCTATACATTGCTAGAAAGCATGTCTATGAGAATTTAAGTGTTTCACTCGTTTACATGCTTCACTTCTACACGATATTAGATAGCATGCCTATAGGATTCAAACATTATTGATTACTTGATCACTTTGTGCTATTGTTGTGTGATTGCTAGATGATATGCTTATATGATCACACTAAGTAATTAAGATTTACTCATCTAGATACCATGTCTATAGGGCCTTAATTGATTAATTAAATTATTGTTGTTGTTCATTCATATTGCCTGCCTAGAAACATGCCTATAGGAATAAGCATGACAAATTCATGTTCAAACACCAACTGTTTCGAAAATATGCCTATAGGGTATTGCTACTCGCTTAGAAAGAATGCCTATAGGATCAAAAATGAATAATTTTAAGTTTTTTAATGCCTTCACTACCCAAGCACGAGTCACCTAGAGATCATGTCTATAGGCTTTCAATAATGAATATAATCTGTAATTTCGATAATCTGACTAGCAGTACTACCTATGAGATTTTACCACACCATGCAGCCATGTAGAAGCCTTGACTATAGGTCTGAACGACTTTAATGTGTCTCAATTTCTAAAAATGCCTACAACACCTTACTACATAATCTGAAATTAGTTCGCCTGCTTTCGTTATTATGTATGGAGGCTAACTTGAGCCATTCATAGCTATTATGTGTTGTGACCGGCCAATTGTCTCATGAGTTACCGCTCCATTTTCCCCATTTCAGCTTCTTTACGCTTCGTTATCCATGTTTTATGTGATCGAGTTGATTAGTTCGAGTTCGGAGAGGATTTGGTAAGAAATGAGACACTTAGTCTCTTTTAAGAAGGCTTAAGTTGGAAAAGTGAACCGGGTGTTGACTTATGTGTTAGAAGGCTCGAAAGTGAGTTCTGATGGTTCGGTTAGCTTCGGAAGGTGAATTGTGACCTAGGAGCGCGATCGAAATGGGCTTTGGAGTTGTAGAGAAGATTTAGGCTTGAATTGGCAAAATTGATATTTCGGCAAATTCCGGTTGATAGGCGAGATTTTGATATTGGGGTCGGAATAGAATTTCGAGAGTTGCAGTAGCTTCATTTTGTCATTTGGAATGTGTGTGCAAAATTTCAGGCCACTCGGACGAGATTTGATAGACCTTTTGATCGAAAACATAATTTAAGAGTTCTTGGAGTTCTTAGGCTTGAATCCTATGTTAAATTGGTAATTTGATGTTGTTGTGAGCGTTGCGAAGTTTTGAGCAAGTTTGAACGATGTCATGGGATGTGTTGGTGCAATTGGTTCGAAGTTCTGGGAGTTCCGGCTAGGTTCCGGGATGTTTTAATGCAAAAATCATAGTTGTAGCAGGTCTACAGGGGTTGCAGGCCCCGGAACTCACTCACGCGGTCCGCACAAAAATAAGTGCGCCCGCGTTGAATGTTGTGCAGACCGCACAAAAGCAGGCGCGGGCGCGGTAGGCGTCGTGCGGACCACACAAAAGCGGGCGCGGGTGCGGTAGGCATCGTGCGGACCGCACAAAAGCGGGCGCGGCCGCGGTAGGCGTCGCGTGGACCGCACAAAAATGGGTGTGGCTGCGGTAGCTGAAACCTGAGGAGTACCTATAAATATCTTGGGTTTTATTTAATATTTTAACCTAGAGATCTCGGATTTTGGCGATTTTTCAAATATTTTTCAAGAAATTCATCGGGGTAAATGATTTTAACTCAGATTTGGCTAGAATACATGAATCTATCACTAAATTCATCATTTAATTCATGATTTGAGATGGAATTTGGGAAGAAAATTGTGAAACCTTTCAAAAATGTAAAATGATTATTTGAATGACCAAATGGTATCGGAATTGGATAATTTTGGTATGATTAGAATCGTGAGGGTATGAGGATTCTGAAAATGTAAATTTTACCCAATTTCGAGACGTGGACCCGGGGCTCGAGTTTTGCTAATTTCGAGATTTTTGATATTTTTCGAATGTTTTCTCTTGGGCTTTGTTCCCTTAGCATATTGTGACGTAGTCGTTCTGATTTTGGATAGATTCGACGCGCGTGGAGGCCAATTCGAGGGGCAAAGGCGTCGCGAGCTAGAGAATTAGCCAGTTCGAGGTGAGTAATGGTTGTAAATGATGTCTTGAGGGTTTGAAACCCCGGATTACACAACGTAGTGCTATATTGAGGCAAGATACGCGCTGGGTGATGAGCGTGGGGTCTTTCACTACTGGGGATTGTGACTTGGTCCATCCCGATTGATGATTTTACCGAATATTTGACTGAAATTTATTTGTTATCATCATGATTTGGGCTGATTGCCAACTATTTGAACCCTTCGGGGATTTTTATCACTATTTCCTCACTGCTTGACTTATTATTTGAACTCAGTCCTGTTGATATCTACTGTTTTACAAACTCAGCCACTTTTACTCAGATTTGAAACTTAAATGATATTTCTACATCATGTTTTGGGCTGAGAACTACTGTTTTACTAATGCCCAAGGGGCTTATGATGATTTCTGGACTGAGTGAGGCCGAGGGCCATATGTGAGGATATGCTGAGTGATATGAGGCCGAGGGCCTGAGATACTATTTATGCCATGCGGTGGCTTGAGTGATGTGAGGATATGCTGAGTGATGATGCCACGAGGTGGCTTGATATAGCGATTGGGCCATAAGAGGCCCCTCAAGAGTCTGCACACCCACAATAAGCGCGGGTACCCATTGTTCTGAGTGATTGATGCTATGCCCGAGGGGCTGATATGAGTGATTGTGAGGTAGCCCGAGGGGCTGAGACTGTACTGAGAGTGAGCCCGAGGGGCTGATACTATGCTGAGATTGATACTGTGCCCGAGAGGCGTATTTCTACTTGTTATTTACATATTAAATTACCTGTTTTACTTGTTTTAAAAGGGAATATCATTTGATTTTTCACTGATTTACTGCTTTAAGTGATTTTACTGCTTAATATGGAATTGCTTTGTGTCTTTACGTGTTTTCATACTTTCAGCCATTATTTATAATTGTTACTCACTGAGTCGGAGTACTCACATTACTCCCTGCACCATGTGTGCAGATTCAGGCATCGCAGAGTCCGCTCCTGAGTGTTGATTTCTCCCAGTCCATGTAGTGATTTGGAGACTACGAGGTAGTTGTTGGCGTTCGCAGCCCCGTGCCTCCCTTATCCTATCATTTCCATGTTTTTTTTTCTGAACTATTGTATCGGATTCTATGTTCAGTAGACTTGTATCTGGACTGCTTAGTTGCTCATGACTTGTGACACCCCGGTTTGGGCTGTGTCGGGATGGTTCCTGCTGTTGTTAACGTTAAAATTCTGCAATTTATGAGTGTTATATTATATGTTATTACTGTTTATGATGATTAACTGTTTAAAAGAGGTGTTCTGTTTTTGTCTGGCTAGCCTTGTCTTCACGAGAGGCTCCATCACGACCGGATTCAGGGATTGGGTCGTGACAAGTTGGTATCAGACCCTAGGTTACATAGGTCTCACGAGTCATGAGCAGGTTTAGTAGAGTCTCACGGATTGGTACGGTGACGTTTGTATTTTATTTCTCGACAGGCTGTAGAACCTTTAGGAAAAAAACTTCATATTCTTGAAACTCCCGTCGTGCGAACTTGTTGATCTGAACGCTAAATTTTTGTTATTCGATTCTCTCGCAGATGGCGAGGACTCACGCTACCGGACGAGGTGGACGACCACCAGTGCCACCCACTGAGGCCACCAGAGGCTGTGGACGCGGTCGTGGACGTGGCAGAGGCAGAGCAGCGAGGGCAGCACCTGTTGACCCACCAGCTGCCCCGGCTCCGGATCAAGCTCCAGCTATGGATGCTCCAACAGCACCAGTTCAGGCACCAATTATGCCTATCATGGTTCCGGGTCTTCAGGAGGCCTTGGCACAGATCTTATCAGTTTGCACTGGCCTAGCTCAGGCAGTTTCAGCCACTACAGCAGCAGCTACTTCACAGGCCGGGAGAGGCAATCAGACCCCCGCTGCTCGCACACCTGAGCAGGTAGTGCAGGGACTACAGACACCGGGGGCACCTCTAGCTCAGTCGGTTGCACCAGCTCAAGAGTTTATTGTGCCAGTTATGTCGGATGATGAGCAGCGTCGTCTTGAGAGGTTTGGTAAACTCCAGCCTCCGTCATTCAGTGGTGCCGAGGGCGAGGATGCCCAGGGTTTTCTTGATAAGTTTCAGCAGATGCTTCGTACAGCAGGGATTCTTGAGACTAGTGGTGTGGCATTTACCACCTTTCAGTTTACTGGGGCTGCCTTCACATGGTGGGAGGCGTATGAGAGGTATAGGCCGATTGGAGCAGCGCCCCTTACTTGGCAGCAGTTCTCCACTCTCTTCTTGGAGAAGTATGTGTCGCAGTCCCGCAGAGAGGAGCGGCGTAGACAGTTTAAGTGGTTGCGACAGGGGAATATGACTGTGTCACAGTATGAGTCGAGGTTTTTTGAGTTGGCTCGTCATGCCATTTGGATGGTTCTGACAGATCGTGAGAGGATCAGGAGATTTGTTGATGGCCTTTGTCACACCTCCTTTTTCCGCACCCGCGCCGAAGGGTTAAAATGCGCAAGGGGAGTTTTTCAAATTTAAGTGACAACATTCGAAATGGGATTATTTATTTAATTCAGAGTCGCCACTTGGGAAAGGTTTGGCTTTTGGTGTCCCAAGTCACCGGTTTATCTTGAATCCCAAATCGAGGAAGTTTTTGACTTTTCCGAATGAAGTCTGCGAACCAGAAATTCTAAGTAAGGAATTCTGTTGACCCAAGGGAAGGTGTTAGGCACCCTCAAATCCCGTGGTTCTAGCACGGTCGCTTAAATTGTTATAATGGCTAAATATCTGATTTAAATACATGTTATGACTTGTGTTCTTTTATTAAGTTTAAACCGCTTTTATTATTATCATTTATTTTTATAGAACTGCAACATCGTGAAAATGCATCTCAAACCACGTCACAATCAATGCACCCGTAGTTGTTAACACATTTCGACTCCGTTGAGATTTGGATTCGGGTCACATCAATGTGCACCCGAGTTTAAGAATGTAATTTAATTAAGCCGTGCCTAAAAAGTCTAACGCATTATTATTTTTGGGGAAGGCCATGAAATACACTGAACGGTCTGTCCTGAATTCTAAATATTTATTATGGTTAGTTATTGAGGGCCCCACAATTTGCATTTTGATTTGGCGAGGCTCGTCTCTATGTTAGAAAGGATATCTTAAAGCGGCTACATTTCTAAATGCGTTTGTCTAAAAATAGAAGAAGAAAGATACATGTTAATTCAAGTATATGCTTTGGCCTAACCCGGATCCTTATCAATTCTGATTAATTATTTATAAGATGGAGAGTTGTGAAACATGCTTTAATTGGACAAAGAAGTTACATACGAGATTGACGAAATACAACACTTAATCCGAACAACATCCTTAAGTCGGATTTAAATTAACTTGCTTAAGCAGGATTAATAGAATTCCTTATTAAAGGATGTTACCGATGATGTTCAAAACTAGTCCTATAAACTGCCTAAAGAAATCAAAACTGGGTGATTCAAAACTGTATTATATTTGGCTAGATTTAACAGCCATTTGCCCCCTACCTATTCAAAACATGCTGAAAGAGTGAGTTTAATTCTAACAATCGTATTAAATAGTTTCACATTCCATGAATTGTATTTACATCCTGTATGCTACAAAACGAATCAAATATCGTAGTTTCAGATCAACATAAATTTTAATTAAGTACAAACTTACTAATGTATTCTCTATTAGACTAACAAACTAAAATTTACACAGCTTGACAATATTTATAAAAGTTTATAAGTGGAGCAACAGATGATTATAATTTCTTCAGATCTTTCGATTCAACTTTCATTGCGACATCAGTTACATCAGATGGATTCGAAATGTGTACCTGAGGAGATGCTTACAATGAAAGAAGCAGGAGAGTCAGTTGAGCAGCAGTGTAAACGAAACAGTAGCAGTAACAGATAAATAGCAGTAGGGCAAATTGAACAAAAACCCAGTGCAAGAGGCAAAATGGCAGAATGACAGCAATGACCAGTAGTATAGAAAACAGTAATCCAGACAATCCAATTCCAAGAGAATCAACCAATGCAAACCAAACTAACACACTTAGCTGATACTTTGACAGAAAACAGAACTGACTGAACAGGTTGAGCAGACTGAGAATCGAACAAAAGCAGGAAGAAAACCAGTTTCTGATTTCTGTATTTTTATCCCTCTCACTATCTCTTTTCCTTTCAAAATCCAATGTCAATTTTCAGTCTTGAAATCTATTTGGGCTATCAAAAAGAATTCTTTTCCAGTTTCTGTTTTTCAGAACTTAAATTCTCCAGATGTTCCCTCTCAGTGTATCTCTCTCTGTGTATTATCCAATCTCCCTAAACTGATGGAAGTTCTCCCTTTTATAAACCTAAAATCAACCCTTTAACAGCCTATTAGACAATCAGAACACCCCTTCCATGTGCTATCTTCTTTTCAGTTTCCACTTATTATTTAAATAAGAACACAACCCCATGGTATTCCCTGGAAGACTTACCTTTTGAGTAAGGTTTATTATTTCTGAAACTAAAGAAAAATATAGGCAGCAGAATGTAATCTGACAGCATATGCTGTCAAACTATTTTAAACTTAACAAAAGCCTTTATGTAGGACACAGGTTGTGCACAAATGCACATGTGGTGCACAAGTGCACATGCCCTCCAATTCAGAACTGTAACTAAACAAAACATTCCTTTTACATTTCTGATTCAAATTAACAACTATAAGTAACTAAACTCAGTTCCTAATTGATTCAGGCAATGCTTAGCAGAAGCAAGTTAATTTTTTATTGTTCAGACAGCTGAAACTAATTGACGACACATGTCGACTCGACTATATTAATCATAACATGTACAATCGTAGCCAAAAATCAGAAATCCAAGAGTATCACACAAGGGGTTCAGATTGCAATGTTAATACAGAAATGACCTTGGGAGCTAATTGAATGACCAATTACGAATTCAATTGAACATACAGTTTACACACACACATTATGAAGAAAGACTTGACCGAATACAGGAGTCCGGGCAAGGTGGACAATCAACAGTTGATAAAAAATTCAAAGACAAATTACACAAAACATGAACAGACCTTTAATCAGCACATGGACTAAAATAAAGAAAAAGGAAAACAAAACTCACCTTAAAAAAAAGTCTTGGCTTGGATTCGAACAGACCCTTCTCAAGGTTGAACGGACTTTAATCGAAGTGTTTCTCAAAGGAGAAACACTTCAATTAAGGTCCATTAGACCCTAATCTCTTGGTTTAAACAGGCACGGAACAGGCACGAGGTTTAAACCTAATCTCTTGGTTTAAACAGGCACGGAACATACCCTTGGTTTAGCTTGGATTAGACCCTAATCTCTTGGTTTAAACAGGCACGGAATAGGTGCGAGGTTTAAACCTAATCTCTTGGTTTAAACAGGCACGGAACAGACCCTTGGTTTAGCTTGGACTAGACCCTAATCTCTTGGTTTAAACAGGCACGGAACAGGCACGAGGAAACCTAGGGTTCAAAAAAATCAGATCTGGGATTCGTGTTTCCCTGGTTAGATTCGGACCAAACCAAACATGGTTTGGTCACGAGGGAGGTTCGGGGACTGTCTGGTGCAAAGCTAGGGTAGATCGAGGTAAGTCAGGTTCCGACTCGAATCTTCAAATGAAGATTCGAGAGGCAAAGTTCAGTTTAGGGTTTAAAACCCTAATTCTGACTAAGGGAAAGAGTTCAGTTTAGGGTTTAAAACCCTAATGCTGACTGAAAGGAAAAGTTCAGTTTAGGGTTTAAAACCCTAATGTTGACTGATAGGAAAAGTTCAGTTTAGGGTTTAAAACCCTAATGCTGACTGAAAGGAAAAGTTCAGTTTAGGGTTTAAAACCCTAATGTTGACCGGCTGGAAAAGTTCAGTTTAGGGTTTAAAACCCTAATGCTGACTGAAAGGAAAAGTTCAGTTTAGGGTTTAAAACCCTAATGCTGACCAGAAGGAAAAGTTCAGTTTAGGGTTTAAAACCCTAATGCTAACTAAAAGGAAAAATTCAGTTTAGGGTTTAAACCCCTAATGCTGACTAAATGGAAAAAGTTCAGTTTAGGGTTTAAAACCCTAATGCTGACTAGACAGAAAAGTTCAGTTTAGGGTTTAAAACCCTAATGCTGACTAAAGGAAAGAGTTCAGTTTAGGGTTTTAAAACCCTAATGCTGATTAAAGGAAAAAGTTCAGTTTAGGGTTTAAAACCCTAATGCTGACTGAATGGAAAGTTCAGTTTAGGGTTTAAAACCCTAATGCTGACTGAAGGAAAAAGTTCAGTTTAGGGTTTAAAACCCTATGCTGACTAAAGGAAAAAGTTCAGTTTAGGGTATAAAACCCTAATGCTGACTAAAGGAAAAAGTTCAGTTTAGGGTATAAAACCCTAATGCTGACTAAAAGGAAAAATTCAGTTTAGGGTTTAAAACCCTAATGTTGACTAAATGGAAAAAGTTTAGTTTAGGGTTTAAAACCCTAATGCTGATTGGCTGGAAAAGTTCAGTTTAGGGTTTTAAACCCTAATGCTGACTAAAGGAAAAGTTCAGTTTAGGGTTTAAAACTCTAATGCTGATTAAAGGAAAAAGTTCAGTTTAGGTTTAAAACCCTAATGCTGACTGAAAGGAAAAGTTTAGTATAGGGTTTAAAACCCTAATGTTGACTGAAAGGAAAAAGTTCAGTTTAGGGTTTAAAACCCTAATGCTGACTGAAAGGAAAAGTTCAGTTTAGGGTTTAAAACCCTAATGCTGATTAAAGGAAAAAGTTCAGTTTAGGGTTTAAAACCCTAATGCTAACTGAATGGAAAAAGTTCAGTTTAGGGTTTAAAACCCTAATGCTAACTAAAAGGAAAAATTCAGTTTAGGGTTTAAAACCCTAATGCTGACTAAAGGAAAGAGTTCAGTTTAGGGTTTTAAAACCCTAATGCTGACTAAATGGAAAAGTTCAGTTTAGGGTTTAAAACCCTAATGCTGACTGAATGGAAAAAGTTCAGTTTAGGGTTTAAAACCCTAATGCTGACTAAAGGAAAAAGTTCAGTTTAGGGTTTAAAACCCTAATGCTGACTGAATGGAAAAAGTTCAGTTTAGGGTTTAAAACCCTAATGCTGACTAAAGGAAAAAGTTCAGTTTAGGGTTTAAAACCCTAATGCTGACTGAAGGAAAAAGTTCAGTTTAGGGTTTAAAACCCTAATGCTGACTAAAGGAAAAAGTTCAGTTTAGGGTTTAAAACCCTAATGCTGACTAAAAGGAAAAATTCAGTTTAGGGTTTAAAACCCTAATGCTGACTAAATGGAAAAAATTCAGTTTAGGGTTTAAAACCCTAATGCTGACTGGCTGGAAAAGTTCAGTTTAGGGTTTTAAACCCTAATGCTGACTAAAGGAAAAGTTCAGTTTAGGGTTTAAAACTCTAATGCTGATTAAAGGAAAAAGTTCAGTTTAGGGTTTAAAACCCTAATGCTGACAGAAAGGAAAAGTTCAGTATAGGGTTTAAAACCCTAATGTTGACTGAAAGGAAAAAGTTCAGTTTAGGGTTTAAAACCCTAATGCTGACTGAAAGGAAAAGTTCAGTTTAGGGTTTAAAACCCTAATGCTGATTAAAGGAAAAAGTTCAGTTTAGGGTTTAAAACCCTAATGCTGACTGAAAGGAAAAGTTCAGTGTAGGGTTTAAAACCCTAATGCTGACTGAAAGGAAAAGTTCAGTTTAGGGTTTAAAACCCTAGTGCTGATTAAAGGAAAAAGTTCAGTTTAGGGTTTAAAACCCTTATGCTGATTGCAAGGAAAAGTTCAGTTTAGGGTTTAAAACCCTAATGCTTACTGAAAGGAAAAGTTCAGTTTAGGGTTTAAAACCATAATGCTGATTGCAAGGAAAAGTTCAGTTTAGGGATTAAAACCCTAATGCTGACTGAATGGAAAAAGTTCAGTTTAGGGTTTAAAACCCTAATGCTGACTAAAGGAAAAATTCAGTTTAGGGTTTAAAACCCTAATGCTGACTGAAAGGAAGAATTCAGTTTAGGGTTTAAAAACCCTAATGCTGACTGAAAGGAAAAGTTCAGTTTATGGTTTAAGACCCTAATGCTGACTAAAGGAAAAATTCAGTTTAGGGTTTAAAACCCTAATGCTGATTAAAGGAAAAAGTTCAGTTTAGGGTTTAAAACCCTAATGCTGACTGAATGGAAAAAGTTCAGTTTAGGGTTTAAAACCCTAATGCTGACTGAATGGAAAAGTTCAGTTTAGGGTTTAAAACCCTAATGCTGACTGAATGGAAAAGTTCAGTTTAGGGTTTAAAACCCTAATGCTGACTGAATGGAAAAGTTCAGTTTAGGGTTTAAAACCCTAATGCTGACTAAATGGAAAAAGTTCAGTTTAGGGTTTAAAACCCTAATGTTGACTGAATGGAAAAGTTCAGTTTAGGGTTTAAAACCCTAATGCTGACTGAAAGGAAAAAGTTCAGTTTAGGGTTTAAAACCCTAATGCTGACTAAAAGGAAAAAGTTCAGTTTAGGGTTTAAAACCCTAATGCTGACTAAAGGAAAAGTTCAGTTTAGGGTTTAAAACCCTAATGCTAACTAAATGGAAAAGTTCAGTTTAGGGTTTAAAACCTTAATGCTGACTGAAAGGAAAAAGTTCAGTTTAGGGTTTAAAACCCTAATGCTGATTAAAGGAAAAGTTCAGTTTAGGGTTTAAAACCCTAATGCTGACTGAAGGAAAAATTCAGTTTAGGGTTTAAAACCCTAATGCTGATTAAAGGAAAAAGTTCAGTTTAGGGTTTAAAACCCTAATGCTGATTGCAAGGAAAAGTTCAGTTTAGGGTTTAAAACCCTAATGCTGGCTGAAAGGAAAAGTTCAGTTTAGGGTTTAAAACCCTAATGCCGATTAAAGGAAAAAGTTCAGTTTAGGGTTTAAAACCCTAATGTTGTCTGAAAGGAAAAGTTCAGTTTAGGGTTTAAAACCCTAATGCTGACTAAATGGAAAAAGTTCAGTTTAGGGTTTAAAACCCTAATGCTGACTGAATGGAAAAGTTCAGTTTAGGGTTTAAAACCCTAATGCTGATTAAAAGAAAAAGTTCAGTTTAGGGTTTAAAACCCTAATGCTGACTGGCTGGGGACAAAGTTCGAGAATACTAACCGACCTCTTTTTTTGCATTTTCTTTAATAGAAGATAAAAGGGAGTTTCGTGGAAACTTACCTTTCGAGTGAATTCCTTATTGCCAAAATATTTCTTGTACCCATGCACCTTCTTCTTTGTGCGACACCTGCTTCTTGCACGGTTGTCTTGGATTATACCTGTTTCAACTTTTCAGACAAAGAACAATTGTTAGTTCGGAAATGACGGTCGGTTCCGTGACCTTGATCGTTCCCAGTTGCTTTGTTGCGTCTTTATTTCTGTTGCGAAGTCCCGCCATTGATTTGATTCAAATATCGAAACCCTTTAGACTGCTCATGCTTGTATTTCCAGATTCTGTGATGATTTGCCTCGTAAGGCTCTTTTTTTCTTTTCTTCTCTTTTTTTTTCTTTTTTTTTGTTGTCCCGTTTTGCTTGGAGATTCTCAACGGGGATTTTATTGGAGGTATTCTGTGGGGATTTGTACAAAAGGAAGCTCTGTGGGGGAATATTTACAAAGTGGATTTTTGTGTGGATTTTTGTACAATGGGGCATGCTGGGGATTTGTTTCAAAGCGGACTTTCTAGGATTTGTTGGGGTAAGCTTGTTGGGGAATTTTTACAAAGGGACTCGCTAGGGATGTGATGGGGATTTGTGTCCCATTTTTTATTAACAAAGGGAAGACCCTGTGGGGATCTGTACAAGAGAAAATCTGTGTGGATTTCGCTGGAGCAGACCTTTTGGGGAATATTTACAAAGTGGATTCTTTGTGCGGATCCGTACAAAGTGAAACCTTGTGGGGATTTGTGCGAGGCGGACTTGCTGGGGAAATTTCTCTCTTTCCTCTTTACTTCGAACGCCGTCAAACATCATGATTCTTCAGGTTTAGACAGACGTACCAACGAAACGAGGTGTTTTCCTTCATGAAACAGAATTTCGTGCAACCAAACCTGCCACCTGTCCTTTCCGGTATATCTAGAACTTGGGGTTAAACATGAAAGAGATTTGAAGAAAAACAAAGAAAAGAGAAAACGAATTTCAGAAAAGGAGTATCGCCTTCGGGACGAGAAAGACTTATCTGAGGAAGACAATGCTAGCTTTAAATGAACATGACATGTTTTTTGGACTGGACGCCTGATCTTCAATGAACTTGCGTTTCCTGCCGAACCAAAACGGATCTGTGATTCCAAACCGGTGGAACTTTGCCGAGATCTCCTTGGGGTGGAGTCATTCTTTTCGGCCAACAGCGCCCTTTTGCGGGTTTTCGCTGGCTGACCTCTCTCATTTCTCTTCTTGTCATCGCTTGATAGCACTCTTTGCGAGTTTTTACTAAACAAGCTCTCTCATTTTGGTTTCTCTACTCTCATCGCCTCGTGGTGCCCAAAGGTTTTCACCAACGAGACTCTCTCATTTTATCTCTCAATTTAGAGTGTGTCGGTCTCCATTCGTGACGCTTATTGGCTTCCCACTATCTTTGGTAATTTGATCTGAAAGCTTGTGCTTGGCAAAGAGAGGCAGATGATACTAACTTCTAGGCTGCTTGACGTGCCCCAGTTTCAACTTCAGGGTGAATGGGATTTTATTGTTGGTGTGACTAAACCTCAGGGAGAGGCTGCCTATGTATCCTTTCGGAATCAAGTCAAACGTAGTTCAGGCCTCAATCAATTTATTTATTTTTTTTAATCATCGCCGAAGGGATGTGACCGGCTCAAATGGCTTGTAGAGAGAGTTGGTAGTGTTTGGGAGTAGTGGGGAATAAAACCTTTGTCATTTCAAATGTGTTAAGACCACTGGAGTATAATTCAAACGTAGTATCTCTTGACTGCATCCGCATTTACTGCTGTTTCGGGGTCATTTCCTTCGATATCGCCTAGATACAATGCTCCTCTCGGCAATATCTTCCTTATGATGTATGGGCCTTTCCAATTTGGAGCAAACTTCCCTTTTGCTTCCTGGTGATGTGGCAGAATACGCCTCAGTACCAGCTGACCTACTTCGAAATTCCTGGGTCGGACTTTCTTGTTGTAAGCACGGGCCATTCTTCGTTGGTACAACTGTCCGTGACAAACCGCGGCCATTCGCTTTTCAATGATCAAAGTCAACTACTCCAATCGAGTCTTGACCCATTCGCTGTCTTCGATTTCCGCTTCAACAATGGTTTGAAGAGAAGGAATTTCTACTTCTGTTGGTATCACAGCTTCAGTCCCATAAACCAAGAGATAAGGGGTTGCCCCTACTGATGTGCGTACCGTAGTGCGATACCCCAACAATGCAAATGGTAACTGCTCATGCCACTGTCGGGAACTTTGGATCGTTTTCCTCAAAATCTTCTTGATGTTTTTGTTCGCTGCTTCTACAGCACCATTGGCCTTCGGCCGATAAGGAGTAGAATTCCTATGCGTTATCTTGAATTGCTCGCATACATCTCCCATCAAGTGACTGTTCAAGTTTGCTGCGTTATCTGTAATGATAGTCGTAGGAATACCGAAACGACAGATAAGATTTGAGTGTACAAAATCCACTACAGCTTTTTTAGTGACCGACTTGAGAGTGACAGCCTCTACCCATTTTGTGAAGTAGTCTATGGCAACCAGTATAAATCTATGTCCATTTGAAGCCTTTGGCTCGATTGGTCCAATGACGTCTATGCCCCAGGCGACAAATGGCCAAGGCGCAGACATGGGATGCAGTTCTGTGGGAGGTGCATGAATCAAATCACAGTGCACCTGACACTGATGACACTTCCGAACGAAGCTAAAGCAGTCCTTTTCCATGGTCATCCAGTAATAACCTGCTCGAAGGATTTTCTTCGCTAAGACATACCCGTTCATGTGAGGTCCGCACACACCTGCGTGTACTTCGTGCATAATCTTTCTCGCCTCCTCGGCGTCGACACATCTTAGGAGGTTGAGGTTCGGGGTCCTCTTGTATAACAATTCACCGCTCAGAAAGAAACCACTTGCATGTCACCTAATGGTTCCCTTTTGATCTCCAGTAGCATGCTCGGGGTATTCTTGTGTCTTCAGGAACCTCCTGATGTCGTGGTACCAAGGTTGTGTATCTGCTCCTACCCCGATTACGTTGCAGTAACCGTGTCTTTCCTTGATTTGGATTTCCAAAGGATCGACGTGGGCGTTGCCCGGGTAGGGTAGCATTGAAGCCAGAGTAGCAAGTGTGTCTGCCAGTTCATTGTGACATCTCGGGATATACCTGAACTCTATTGATGTAAAGCGCTTGCCGAGGGCCTCCACATGCTGTTGGTAAGGGATAACCTTGACATCCCGAGTTTCCCATTCACCTTGGACTTGTCGGATAATCAGGTCAGAATCTCCCATAATCAGTAGGTCTTCGACATCCTGATCGATTGCCATATGCATGCCCATGATGTAGGCTTCATACTCAGCTGTATTGTTTGTGCAAAAGAAACGCAGTCTAGCTGTGGCGGGATAATGCTGATCGGAAGGCGAGATCAAAATTGCCCCGATCCCTACACCTTTGGCATTCACGACTCCATCAAAGAACATCTTCCAAACATGAGCGTCCTCCGAGACCACTTCTACGGTGTTTACTTCTTCATCTGGAAAGTAGGTACTCAATGGCTTGTATTCCCATCGACCGGATTTTCGGCCAAATGATCTGCTAGCGCCTGGGCTTTCATTGTCGTGCGAGTGACATAGACTATGTCGAATTCAGTAAGCAAGATTTGCCACTTGGCCAGTCTCCCAGTAGGCATCGGTTTCTGAAATATATACTTCAAAGGATCCAGCCTGCTTATGAGGAAAGTAGTGTGGGCTTGGAGATAATGCCTCAGCTTTTGAGCAACCCACGTCAGAGCGCAACATGTCCTTTCCAGCAGAGTGTATTTGGCCTCGTAGCCAGTGAATTTTTTGCTCAAGTAGTAGATTGCTTGCTCCTTCTTTCCGGTTATGTCGTGCTGCCCGAGGACGCAACCGAAAGAGTTCTCCAAAACTGTCAGATACAAGAAAAGGGGTCTCCCTAGCTCTGGAGGGACCAAAACTGGGGGATTCGAAAGGTATTCTTTGACTTTATCAAAGGCTTCTTGACACTCAGTTGTCCATTTGATCGCCGCATCTTTCCTTAACAGCTTGAATATGGGTTCACACGTGCTTGTCAGCTGGGCAATAAATCGACTGATGTAGTTCAACCTGCCCAACAAACTCATCACGTCTTTCTTCGTTCTCGGGGGAGGCAGATCTCTGATGGATTTTATCTTAGTTGGATCTAGTTCGATACCTCTCCTGCTTACGATGAAGCCCAAAAGTTTGCCCGACGGAACTCCGAAAGCACATTTGGCTGGGTTCAGCTTCAAGTCATATTTCCTTAGTCTCTCGAAAAACTTCCTCAAGTCTTGGATGTGATTATCCTGCATCCTGGACTTGACTATCACGTCGTCCACGTACACCTCTATTTCCTGATGCATCATGTCATGAAAAATGGCAGTCATGGCCCTTATGTAAGTAGCCCCAGCATTCTTCAGACCGAATGGCATGACCCGATAACAGTAGGTGCCCCAAGGCGTGGTGAAGGCAGTTTTCTCAGCGTCCTCTTCATCCATCAATACCTGATGATACCCAGCGTAACAATCTACGAAAGACTGTATTTCGTGTTTGGCGCAATTATCAACGAAGATGTGGATGTTGGGCAGTGGGAAATTATCTTTGGGACTCGCTCTGTTCAAATCTCGGTAATCTACACATACCCAAGTTTTCCCGTCCTTTTTCGGTACTGGAACCACATTTGCCAACCACGTCGTATACTGGACTACCCGAATCACTCCCGTTTTCAGTTGTTTGGTGATCTCCTCTTTAATCTTGTCACTGACCTCAGTTTTGAACTTTCGCTGCTTTTGTTGAACTGGAGGACAATTAGGATGAATCGGCAATTTATGAACCACTAAATCAACACCTAGTCCCGGCATGTCATCATATGACCAAGCAAACACGTCTTTAAATTCAAAAAGAAGTTGAATTATCGCCTCTCGCGTTTTCTTGTCCGTGTGAATGCTTATTTTGGTCTCCCGGATTTCTTCAGGAGTTCCTAAATTAACCGGTTCGGTGTCATTCAGATTTGGCTTAGGTTTATTCTCAAAATGTTCCAACTCTCGGTTTATTTCCCTAAAAGCTTCTTCCCCATCATATTCTGGTTCTGGGTTCATTAATTCACAGTTAAATAGCTCGTTGTGATCTGGGCGTGAAGTCCGCAAGCATGTCATATTTAAAGCCGCATTATTATAACTGAAAGGAAAGATAAAACGAAAAATAACAAAAATCAGAACAAAAGAAAGAATGGGAAAGCAATGATGATTTTTTTTTCTATTTTCTTTGGAAAGTTGGAAGACAACAATGTTTACAACTCAGGAATTCAAAACAACAATTGAAAGGAAGAAAACGTTCAAGTTATGTCCTGGAGATAACTTGTGACATAGGAAATGTGGCAGGACAGGTCTACCCAGACTTTCGTCTAGTCGGGAATGGCGTGGCCTCCCAGTTTCGAAGTTTGGCGTTCGGCCCCACGTACAGCATCTCAGCAGTGCTTGTGTCTTCACCTGGTTGAACCATGTGAGTCTCGTAGAGCATTTCTCTCATTGCCCCACATATCTCCTCGATTTCCTCAGCTGTGAAAACCTCATCGTCTTCTTCTTCGGCGTACCTTGGCCTGATGAAGGTTTCATATAAATCCGGCAATGGTTGAGGTAACTTCCAACCCTCATTTCTCCTTTTCTTCGCCCACTCTTCGTCTCCTGGAGTGGGTTTGAAACCTAGTACAAAAGGTTTCTTGGTGACTGGCAAGGTGATGGGTTCTGTTATTCCCTGCAGGGTTCGTCCAAGCCCTTTCCTTGGCCTAAATCCGTGCCGGATCATCTCTTTGGCCACCATAACCGAGGCGTTAGACAAGAAAGGTTGGGGGCAGGGTATTCCCTCTTCGTGCTGCTCTGCCAGTACAATCTCGAAAGCTTGATAGACCGTATGTTCGCTCCCTTCTCTCGGTTCAAGATATGGGATGGATGGGTCCCGATAGATAGCATGCTCGTCTTCTCCATGGACCACGATCTCTCGGTCTTCGTACTCGAACTTCACCATCTGGTGAAGAGTGGAAGGCACGGCTCCTGCCGCATGGATCCAAGGTCTGCCGAGGAGAAAATTGTAGGATGTATCCATGTCGAGCACCTGGAAGGTTACTTCAAATTCGACTGGCCCTATGACCAACAACAAGTCTATTTCCCCCATGGTATCTCTCTTGATGCCGTCGAAAGCTCTTACGCAGACATTGTTGAGTCGGATTCTTCCGGTCCCAATTTCCATTCTTTGTAGCGTGGAGAGCGGGCAAATGTCAACACCTGAGCCCCCATCCAACATTACCCGCTTGACATAGTAGTCCTCGCATTTAACTGTTAGATGCAAGGCTTTGTTGTGTGCCGCTCCTTCTGGGGGTAAATCGTTCTTGCTGAAAGAGATTTGGTTGATGGCGAAGAATCTTTCTGTCATCCGCTCCAGTTGTTCAACCGAGGTTTCAACTGGCACGTATGCTTCATTCAGGGTCTTCAGTAAGATCTTTTGATGCTCGGTCGACCTCATCAACAATGATAGCATGGACACTTTCTCGGGGCAGTTGCGCAGTTGATCTATCACTTCGTAATCTGGCATTTTCATTTGTTGGAAGAACACTTCCGCTTCTTCAACGCTTACAGGCTTCTTTGATGGGAAGCGCCTTTGTGTGGCGTTGTTCAGCTCTTGGGTATTTGAATACCTTCCAATGAAAGTATTTTCTGGAAGTTCTCCCATGACCTCTTTACCTTTGTACATTGCCAAAGTCTTCTGATAATTCCACGGCACTGTGGACGAGTTGGTCATCGGCTTTTGTGGCACGCGTCCGATAACCACTGGCTCATTCAGCCGAAGTGGTTGAATCATCCCCCGGACCACATAGGCCCCTTTTGGCACGTACATAGGTTTTGCCTTTTTGATCCCGAAGTTCTGCTTCTTCTCAGCTCAACCTCGTGGTATGTAGAGAACTCCATCCTTTACCGGTACCACTTTCTTCTCCACCTTCTTTTCAGGCTCGCTCTTTATAGCCTTGGCCTCCTCCCCCTTTTCTGGTTTCTGGTCTATCTCAGGCCTTTTCCCCGTGTCGACAATGGCGATTATAGCTTTCAGAGCAGGGTCGAATTCTTTGTCTTCGCAAATCATTCCGATCAGCGGCCCATTATTGTGAGCAGGTAATGGATTGTTAGTCACATTTGGGATCTCCTCGTCCCTTAGCACTATTTTCCCTTGCTCTATCAAATTCTCGACCACTCTTTTCAACGACCAGCAGTCATTTGTATCGTGCCCCTCGGCCCCTGAATGATAGGCGCATCTGACTCCAGCTTTGTAAGAAGGTGACGTCGGGTTTTGCCTCGTTTGAGGGATTGGTTGCAAGAAACCCAACTGGACTAGCTTCGGGAACAAAGTAGAGTATGGTTCACCGATGGGCATGAAAGTCCACCTTCTAGGTGGTTCCTGAGGGCGGAAGTTATTCTGCGGAGGTTGTGGGTTATAGTGGTTGCGGTAAGGAGGCTGATTTCTGGGAGGTGGAGCTTGGCCTCGGTTGGCTTGTTGCGGTGGATGGGCATAAGGTTGGGCATTCATGACCATATAGGGTTGATGAGCATATGCCAGATTTGAGTGGGGATAGTAGTGTTGTGGGGTTCTTTCCGGAAAACGGGGCCTAGGATTACGATATTCCCTTGTTTCCGAGGCTGCCATGGTCGTTTCTTCCTTCTTCTTCCCTCTTGCCATTCCCCCGGACCCGCTTTGGACTGCTTGGGAGGTTGCCCTTATGGCTGCTTGACTCAGAATCCTACCTGTTTTCAGACCATTTTCCACCATCTCTCCAATCTTAATTGCTTCGGCAAACGGCTTTCCCATGGCTGACATCATGTTTTGGAAATAGTCAGACTCTTGAGCCTGGAGAAAAGTAGTGACCATTTCTACCTCATCCATGGGAGGCTTCACCCTCTACGCCTGCTCACGCCACTTAATAGCGTATTCTCTGAAGCTTTCTGAAGGTTTCTTCTTCAAATTCGATAGAGAATTTCGGTCTGGCGCAATGTCGATGTTATACTGGAATTGTTTCACAAATTCTCTGGCGAGATCATCCCATATATGCCATCGGGACATTTCCTGGTCCATATACCATTCCGAGGCTATCCCTACTAGACTTTCCCCAAAATATGCCATTAGCAATTCTTCTTTTCCGCCGGCTCCCCGCAATTGGTTGCAATATTTCTTAAGATGTGCAATGGGGTCACCGTGCCCATCGTATTTCTCAAACTTTGGGGTCTTGAAACCTACTGGCAGGTGCACGTGAGGGAAGATGCATAGGTCGGCATAAGAGACACTCTTCTGTCCACTCAAACCTTGCATATTCTTCAAACTTTGTTCAAGGCTTCTCATTCTTTTGGCCATCTCATTTTGTTCTGCAATTCTGGGGTTCTGATCTTGCCCGGGTGCAAGCTCGCATCGAGGCGGTGGAGGATTAGTGTTGGTAGCGAACCTAGTTGGTTCCATTGAGAACGAGGGTGCCTGGAATTTAAAAGAGGATGAGTCAAAGCTTGGCTTGTACGTAGCAGGCTGTGCCGTAATCGGGCAGGGCGGTGCAGTAAAGATGTTCATGCTTGCATCGGTGGCTGACATTCGGGGATGAGGCTCAGAAGGCGATCCAGCAGAGAAGGCTGAAGTGGCTGGGTACCCGAATGTGGTAGCGGGATAATTTATGGGGACATTAGAAGTACCGCTTGACTTGGAGAATAACTCAGGGAATCCGGGGACGACACTTGGCGGTTCTTTTCCGTTATTCCAGTCGTCCAGCATTTCCAACATACGGAGTCGTAGGATTCTATTTTCTTCCGCAGTTGCGGATTCAGGTGTGAGGACGGCCGAGATCGAGCTCTCCTCGGAAACAGGGATTGTTTGCAACGGAATTTCTGAAGACATTTCCACACTTCCTTTTGACCTGGTGAAGTAAGTGTGAGTACTGCTTCCGGTCTTAACAACAGGTAGTTGAACACTTCTCTTTGACCTCGTAAAGTATGAGTGCGAGGCCAGACTTTCACCAAACCAACCGTCTTTTCCAAAAACCTGGAAGAACTCAACGACACACGAGTGGTTAAACCGAAATAAATAACAGATACGCAACCTCACGTTGAGCATGATGCACCTATACAGTTAAGTGATTTCTACATGTTTGCGATGAAAGCATGCGTCATTCCGGCATTCTTTTTAAGCTTCCCTTTTCTTATCATTTTTTTTTGTTTTTCTTTTATGTTTTTATTTTTGCGGTAAAAATGCGACCTGATCCGATGAGGATTGCCTACGTATCACGACACTACGTGAATCAGATCATTACGTAGTTCAAAAACACAAATGAGCGTAAAAGAAGCAACCTTTTTATTGTTGAAATGGTCTATTACAAACTACATTTTGCAAAAGAAAGAAGCAAACTTTGAAAGTAAACCTAGACTCAAAATAGACTAAAAATCACCTTGATGGGAAAAACAGGCAGAAGATGCTAAGATACAGACTTGACGTATGAGTACATTATGGTTTTGAAAATTGGTGTCCGCGGGGCATCGTTCGGCCTCGCCGCGGTCCTAGGTGTGAGATCCCTCTCAAGTTGCTCCAGCTCATGCATAGTCTGCTTGACATAACCCATCACTGCCGAGAGGACGGTAACGCTGGTCATGTTCTCACATCGTAGACATCGTCTGGTGATGGCATGGGCAATGGCCTTGATCCTATCTCTGGTTTGCTTCTTCTCTATGAGTAGGCGTTTTATCTGATCGCTACATATCTTGAATACCTGAGCATCCTGCATATGCTGATGCTTCAGTTGTCGTACTTCTAACTTCATCTGGGCCAACAAGTCGTACCAGTATCTGCTCTCAATTTGGAAATCCTTGGCCTGATTAGCTGCTTTGATCTCAAGTGTAGCCATCTCTCTCTTCATTTTAGCAACAGTTTTCTCGTGGTTGCCTTCCAATTGATTCAAGTATCGGCGATGCTTATCTGCTCTTGTATCCCACTGTGCCCTGAGCTCTGCTATGACGTTTTTAGATTTCTCTAAATCCTCTTGCCATTCCCTGACTTTGCCTTTTAGCCTTTTTATCAACTGCTCATCTGATCGACGCCTTGGCTGTTTATCCGCATCCATCCTTATCTGTTTGATCTGGGCTCTGAGCATTTTGTTTTCCTGAATCAACCTGTTCCGTTCTCCCAGGTTGGTAGCAACTTGCACGTTGTGATCATATTTCAGGCTTTCCACTTGTTGCTTTAACCTGCTGATTTCGGCGCAATAGCCTCTTTCTTTTGCTAGCCAGTCCCACTTCTTTTGCGACGATTCGGCAAAATTTAGGATGTTGGGTCTCTTAGCCGGTCTTTCATGCTCAAGTTCCCTTCTATACCATGCAAGGTAACCTGGCGCCATCTCACCTTTGGCTCGATCCCGCACGCAAGTATCTGATTTCAAATATTGACACTCACTCCAGATTTGGCGAATTTTTGCTTCTGGAAACTGTCCGTTAGGACTTATCTCAACTGCTTGAGTGCTAAGATCTTCCTCATGAGGTACTGTCTGGCATCTTCCGAGCTGTCTCAAAACTCGGCAGGGCGCGTAAGGTTGAATGCTCTTAAGCCCCATCAGTAAGAAATGAGTTTTAGCTGCCGGCATATATATGACCTCGTCAACAGGCAACCATCCCAGCGTCCATTGTATTTGGCTGGCAGTAAGAGCTTGAAAGAACGAGGTCCATGCCAGGACTCCTTTGGGCAAACTGATCTCTTTGGTTCTCGTGTAAAATTCTTCTATGCAAGTCTTTTCCAGGGAACCATGGCTCAAAATCTCGGAACGATGGCAGAGGTGCTCGGTCCTCCACATTTGTAGGAGCAAGTTACAACCTTCGAAGAAATTTCCCCCAGCTTTACAAGCTGTGAGAGCTCGAAAAATGTCAGATACCACCATAGGCGCGAGAGTACTGTCACTTTGCGTGAGTAAAGTGCTGACGACCCTGGATATCTTCAAATCAATGTTTCCGTCTTTCCTTGGAAATACCAGAAGGCCCAGGAACATCATCATGAAGGCTACCCGTCTGTGTCTGTCCCACTTCTGACGAATACCTTTGCTGCACAGTTTGTTGATTGGATTATTGAATCCCTCTTCATGACCGTACCTATCATATATGAAGCATGGAGTGCAAAAACCGGCAGCCAGATCCGGGTTGTGGACCGTTCTGGGTATCTTCAGTGAATCTAGGAACCGATATACCGTGACAGCTCTTGGGGCGACCAAGTATTTTTGCTTTAACGGAAGTTCAGCAATTCCGATGTACCCAGCCATATCTTCCAAAGTCGGGGTGAGTTCAAAATCAGAAAAATGGAAAACATTGTGCGCCGGGTCCCAGTAGGTAACCAAAGCTCTTATGATATCTCCCCGAGGCTGGATTTCCAGCAAACCCACGAGACCTTTCAGATATTTCTTGACCTCATTTTGTCCTTCAACACCTAGATCATTCCACCATAGCCGTAACTTGACAGGGATTTTGGTCATTATTGAAAAATGTTCATTTTGCATTGTGCTCATCTTGCACATTTATTAAGGTGTTCTTTAACAAAAATAACTTGACTCAAAAATATTTTACAAGGAGGATCAAGTTTTCGAACACGGCCTTTCAGCACTTCGGGGACGAAGATTTTGAGGCTGTGTGGGTCAATTGGATGAAAATCCTAAAAAATGACCCGAAGGTGGTTATTTATGCAAAGTCAACCTTCCGGCGTCCCTTTCGGGAACATTCGGCTATTTATGACAAAACAACATCACCTGATTTATTCGTGACAGAATTAAAATTTTGACACATTTTTATTATTATTATTATTACTATTTGTTCGTTTTTTTTAGTAAAAGGTGGGGTTGAACCCGATGGGGGTTGCCTACGTATCTCACATCCGGTGAGAATCAAACCGGCGTAGTTCGGTACATCATGAATAGAGAAAATCAATTAAACCCAGAAAGCAAGAATATATTTTTATTATTATTTTTTTTTTTTTGAAAAGAGGTAAAGACTAAAGAAAATATTTATTATATATATATTTTTTTAAGGAAATATTTGGACTATTAGTCTGAATTTAGAAAAGAGGTACTACGAAAGAAACAACATTTTTTTTTTTTTGAATTATGAATTCCCGTTTTATTTCTTTTGCTTTTAAATAAATACCCTCTTTTTTTATTTTGAAAGTGATAAAAAAAAAAGAAAAAAAAATTTATATGTTTTTTTTTAATAAATCAAACTAGAGGAAAATTTTTTTTAGAAAAAATTTTGGCGAGGTTTTGACACTACTTGGATATTGGTTTTATTTTTTCCAAAATAAGTAATTATCTCCCTACGCCGCTATTTTCCCCTTTTTAGAGACCGGTCAGCATGCGGAACTGAAGCAAATAAATGCGCAAAACAAATAGGATGCAGCAGGATGGTCTTTTCATTTCAGGTTGCCTGTCCTAGACAGACCCAACCCCTGTGTTGAGTCTCCTAAGTCAAATGCAACATGATGCAAATAAGCGTTCCTACTAGGGATCCGGCATGAAGTTTCGTTATACTAGGTTTATAACCTGGGTATTTGTTCTAGACTATGTACCCGAGTGGACAACTCGAGTCGAGGAGGGGGCTACGTACTAGGGACCCGCGAGATCGTCCGGCTTTGTAACTTGTCCGACCTCTTTCTTATTTCAGGTATTGACACTAACAGAATAGGGAGTCTCGACCAGCGAGCTTCTCCCCGAAGGTAAGAAGAGAAAGGTTTCGGCACAGTTTATATACAGTTCAGATAATATCAAAGCGGTAAAAGACAACATTTAGCACGTTATGCAAAAACATGTAATAAAGATCAGATAATAAAGCCAAATATAACAATTATTCTAAGCTCGAATTCTTGAACCCTGAACCAGTGGTTCTGGGTCACATAATCCCCAGCGGAGTCGCCAGAGCTGTCACACCTCCTTTTTCCGCACCCGCCCCGAAGGGTTAAAATGCGCGAGGGGAGTTTTTCCAATTTAAGTGACAATATTCGAAATGGGATTATTTATTTAATTCAGAGTCGCCACTTGGGAAAGGTTTGGCTTTTGGTGTCCCAAGTTACCGGTTTATCTTGAATCCCAAATCGAGGAAGTTTTCGACTTTTCCGAATGAAGTCTGCGAACCAGAAATTCTAAGTAAGGAATTCTGTTGACCCGAGGGAAGGTGTTAGGCACCCTCGAATCCCGTGGTTCTAGCACGGTCGCTTAAATTGTTATAATGGCTAAATATCTGATTTAAATACATGTTATGACTTGTGTGCTTTTATTAAGTTTAAACCGCTTTTATTATTATCATTCATTTTTATAGAATTGCAACGTCGTGAAAATGCATCTCGAACCACGTCACAATCAATGCACCCGTAGTTGTTAACACATTTCGACTCCGTTGATATTTGGATTCGGGTCACATCAATGTGCACCCGAGTTTAAGAATGTAATTTAATTAAGCCGTGCCTAAAAAGTCTAACGCATTATTATTTTTAGGGAAGGCCATGAAATACACTGAACGGCCTGTCCTGAATTCTAAATATTTATTATGGTTAGTTATTGAGGGCCCCGCAATTTGCATTTTTATTTGGCGAGGCTCGTCTCTATTTTAGAAAGGATATCCTAAAGCGGCTACATTTCTAAATGCGTTTGTCTAAAAATAGAAGAAGAAAGATACATGTTAATTCAAGTATATGCTTTGGCCTAACCCGGATCCTTATCAATTCTGATTAATTATTTATAAGATGGAGAGACGTCATACCTTGTGAAACATGCTTTAATTGGACAAAGAAGTTACATACGAGATTGACGAAATACAACACTTAATCCGAACAACATCCTTAAGTCGGATTTAAATTAACTTGCTTAAGCAGGATTAATAGAATTCCTTATTAAAGGATGTTACCGATGATGTTCAAAACTAGTCCTATAAACTGCCTAAAGAAATCAAAACTGGGTGATTCAAAACTGTATTATATTTGGCTAGATTTAACAGCCATTTGCCCCCTACCTATTCAAAACATGCTGAAAGAGTGAGTTTAATTCTAACAATCATATTAAATAGTTTCACATTCCATGAATTGTATTTACATCCTGTATGCTACAAAACGAATCAAATATCGTAGTTTCAGATCAACATAAATTTTAATTAAGTACAAACTTACTAATGTATTCTCTATTAGACTAACAAACTAAAATTTACACAGCTTGACAATATTTATAAAAGTTTATAAGTGGAGCAACAGATGATTATAATTTCTTCAGATCTTTCGATTCAACTTTCATTGCGACATCAGTTACATCAGATGGATTCGAAATGTGTACCTGAGGAGATGCTTACAATGAAAGAAGCAGGAGAGTCAGTTGAGCAGCAGTATAAACGAAACAGTAGCAGTAACAGATAAATAGCAGTAGGGCAAATTGAACAAAAACCCAGTGCAAGAGGCAAAATGGCAGAATGACAGCAATGACCAGTAGTATAGAAAACAGTAATCCAGACAATCCAATTCCAAGAGAATCAACCAATGCAAACCAAACTAACACACTTAGCTGATACTTTGACAGAAAACAGAACTGACTGAACAGGTTGAGCAGACTGAGAATCGAACAAAAGCAGGAAGAAAACCAGTTTCTGATTTTTGTATTTTTATCCCTCTCACTATCTCTTTTCCTTTCAAAATCCAATGTCAATTTTCAGTCTTGAAATCTATTTGGGCTATCAAAAAGAATTCTTTTCCAGTTTCTGTTTTTCAGAACTTAAATTCTCCAGATGTTCCCTCTCAGTGTATCTCTCTCTATGTATTATCCAATCTCCCTAAACTGATGGAAGTTCTTCCTTTTATAAACCTAAAATCAACCCTTTTAACAGCCTATTAGACAATCAGAACACCCCTCCCATGTGCTATCTTCTTTTCAGTTTCCACTTACTATTTAAATAAGAACACAACCCCATGATATTCCCTGGCAGACTTACCTTTTGAGTAAGGTTTATTATTTCTGAAACTAAAGCAAAATATAGGCAGCAGAATGTAATCTGACAGCATATGCTGTCAAACTATTTTAAACTTAACAAAAGCCTTTATGCAAGACACAGGTTGTGCACAAATGCACATGTGGTGCACAAATGCACATGTTGTGCACAAGTGCACATGCCCTCCAATTCAGAACTGTAACTAAACAAAACATTCCTTTTACATTTCTGATTCAAATTAACAACTATAAGTAACTAAACTCAGTTCCTAATTGATTCAGGCAATGCTTATCAAAAGCAAGTCAATTTGTTATTGTTTATACAGCTGAAACTAATTGACGCCACATGTTGACTCGACTATATTAATCATAACATGTACAATCGTAGCCAAAAATCAGAAATCCAAGAGTATCACACAAGGGGTTCAGATTACAATGTTAATACAGAAATGACCTTGGGAGCTAATTGAATGACCAATTACGAATTCAATTGAATATACAGTTTACACACACACATTATGAATAAAGACTTGACCGAATACAGGAGTCCGGGCAAGGTGGACAATCAACAGTTGATAAAAAATTCAAAGACAAATTACACAAAACATGAACAGACCTTTAATCAGCACATGGACTAAAATAAAGAAAAAGGAAAACAAAACTCACCTTAAAAAAAAGTCTTGGCTTGGATTCGAACAGGCCCTTCTCAAGGTTGAACGGACTTTAATCGAAGTGTTTCTCAAAGGAGAAACACTTCAATTAAGGTTCATTAGACCCTAATCTCTTGGTTTAAACAGGCACGGAACAGGCACGAGGTTTAAACCTAATCTCTTGGTTTAAACAGGCACGGAACAGACCCTTGGTTTAGCTTGGATTAGACCCTAATCTCTTGGTTTAAACAGGCACGGAACAGGCACGAGGTTTAAACCTAATCTCTTGGTTTAAACAGGCACGGAATAGACCCTTGGTTTAGCTTGGACTAGACCCTAATCTCTTGGTTTAAACAGGCACGAAACAGGCACGAGGAAACCTAGGGTTCAAAAAAATCAGATCTGGGATTCGTGTTTCCCTGGTTAGATTCGGACCAAACCAAACATGATTTGGTCACAAGGGAGGTTCGGGGACTGTCTGGTGCTAAGCTAGGGTAGATCGAGGTAAGTCAGGTTCCGACTCGAATCTTCAAATGAAGATTCGAGAAGGTGGGAGGGGATTCTAAATGTGTAGTTGGTGGATTTGGGTTCAGGACGGTGAGGAGCATCTATGGTGTTAAGGAGGGAGTCACCGGCGTCCATGCCACCGGCTTTCATGGTGAAGGTATACAGGGGCGGCTAGGGTTTCGTGGGGAAGGGGATGAGGACGAAGGCTGGGGTCTTGGATAGGGGGGCAGGGTATGGTAGGAGGCTTATATATGGAATGGGTGGATTGATCTCAGCCGTTGGATGAGGCACGATGAAGGGCCAGGATCCTTCAACTAACGGGAAACGGTGTTGTTTAGACCTAAGGGGGTTGGGTCGGTCCGGGTGGAATGGATCGGGTTTGTTCATGGGTTAATAGGGAAGTGATCTTGGCCGTTGATCAATCTGAGATCAACGGCCTAGATCAGACTAGGTCACTACGACGTCGTTTGGACGCTCTGGGTGTCAGCTGTTGTGGACCGGGTTACACAGGGGTTTTGGGTTTGAGTTTGGGCCTCGAATTAAAATGAAATAGGCCCAAACTGATTTCAGCCCAATTTGCACTCTTTTTATTTTATTTTTTATTTTTTAAAAACAAAACCTAAGTAAATCAAATTAAAATTACATAAACACTTAATACAATTATTTGCACACATATATTAAAATATTTAAAGCAGGTAAAACAACAAAACAAAAATCACGGACAAAGATGCCTATTTATGATTTTTCTATTTAATAACCGGATTATGGTTCAAACTACGCATGACACATACATTTTTTGTATTTTGTTTTAATAAAAAATGGGCAAAAAATCATAAATAATTAACAAAGTGCCACGTAAAATCCAAAAATTGTACAGCAGGACCATTTGTTATTATTTTTTATTTCTTTTGGAGCGATTGTCGCGTAAGACAAAAATCACGTGCTCAGAGCCTTAACTATCACCTCCGTATTCTTATGACCCGAGAGAGGGTGTTGGGTGCTATGTTCGAGGAGGTGGTCGATATCGCTCGCGAGATTGAGACAGTTCGCCGTCAGGATCGAGAGGAGAGGGAGGCCAAGAAGCCTCGAGGATCTGGCAGTTATAGTGGTGCTTCTTCGAGGGGCCAGTTTCAGCATGGTAGAGGCTGTCCTTTCAGGCCTGCTCAGTCAGCCCGCCTAGAGTATCACGGGGCATCTTCGGGTCATGGTCATCATGGATCTCAGCGGGCCAGTCATCACTCAGTGCCCTTTCATCCTAGAGTTCATCTAGTGCCCCGTCAGCTCAGGGTTCTTCTATGCCGAGTACATCAGCTGGTTACTCCGGTGCGATGAGTTCCCTTCAGTCCCCTTCTCCAGCATCTGGGAGTTGTTTTGAGTGTGGAGAGTTTGGACATATGTGGAGGCAGTGTCCTCGTCGTGTTGCTAGTTCGTCCCAGCAGAGGGGTCAACCCTTAACTTCTGCTCCAGTTACTTCACCACCCGCCCAGCCAGCTAGGGGTGGAGGTCAGGCAGATAGGGGTCGCCCCAGAGGGGGAGGTCGATCAGGGGGCGATCAGGCCCGTTTTTATGCACTCCCGGGCAGACCCGACGCCATTGCTTCGGATGCTGTCATTACAAGTATTGTTTCAGTTTGCCACAGAGATGCCTTTGTATTATTTGATCCTAGTTCCACCTTTTCTTATGTGTCATCATACTTTGCTCATTATTTGGGTACGCCCCATGAGTTTCTTGCTTTACCTGTTCATGTATCTACCCCGGTGGGCGATACTGTTGTTGTAGACCGTGTGTACCGGTCATGTGTGGTGACTATTGGGGGTCTGGAGACCCGAGTAGATCTATTGCTATTGAGCATGGTGGATTTTGATGTCATTTTGGGCATGGATTGGCTATCTCCATGTCGTGTTATTCTAGACTGTCATGCTAAGACAGTCACTTTGGCTATGCCGGGTTTACCGCGGATCGAGTGGCATGGTGTGACTGATTATGTCCCTAGTAGAGTGATCTCTTTCTTGAAGGCCCAGCGTACGGTTGGGAAGGGTTGCCTTTCATATCTAGCATTTGTAAGGGATGTTGGAGCTGAGACTCCTAGTATCGATTCTGTCCCAGTTGTGAGGGATTTTCCCGATGTGTTTCCTGCAGACCTGTCGGGCATGCCACCGGACAGGGACATTGATTTTGGTATTGACCTGGTGCCGGGAACTCAGCATATTTCTATTCCTCCATATCGTATGGCACCAGCAGAGTTGAAAGAATTGAAAGAACAGCTTCAGGAACTCCTAGATAAGGGGTTCATTCGGCCTAGTGTGTCCCCTTAGGGTGCACCGGTTTTATTTGTGAAGAAGAAGGATGGAACGATGAGAATGTGCATTGATTATAGGCAATTAAACAAAGTAACAATTAAGAACAAGTATCCTTTGCCTCACATTGATGATTTATTTGATCAGCTTCAAGGAGCGAGGGTATTCTCCAAAATTGATCTCTGTTCGGGTTATCACCAGTTGAAGATCAGGGATTCAGATATTCTTAAGACTGCTTTTAGGACCAGATATGGTTATTATGAGTTTCTTGTTATGTCTTTCGGGCCAACCAATGCCCCAGCAGCATTCATGTATTTGATGAACAGCGTGTTCCGACCTTATCTTGTTTCGTTCGTGATAGTATTCATTGATGATATCCTAGTGTACTCGCGTAGTCAGGAGGAGCATGCGGAGCATTTTAGAGTTGTGTTGCAAAGATTGAGGGAGGAGAAGCTTTATGCAAAGTTCTCCAAGTGTGAGTTTTGGCTCAGTACAGTGGCTTTCTTGGGACACGTGGTGTCCAGCGAGGGTATTCAGGTTTACCCAAAGAAGATAGAGGTTGTTCAGAGTTGTCCTAGATCGTCCTCAGCCACAGAGATTCAGATCTTTCTTGGGTTGGCAGGCTATTATCGTCTGTTTGTTCAAGGATTTTCATCTATTGCATCGCCCTTAACCAAGTTGACTCAGAAGGGTGCTCCATTTGTATGGTCGGACGAGTGTGAGGAGAGCTTGCAGAAGCTCAAAACAGTTTTGACCACAGCTCTAGTGTTGGTTTTGCCATCAGCTTCAGGTTCATATACTATGTATTGTGATGCTTTGAGAGTTGGGATTGGTTGTGTGTTGATGCAGGAGGGTAGAGTTATTACTTATGCTTCTCGTCAGTCAAAGCCCCATGAGAAGAATTACCCCGTTCATGATTTGGAGTTTGCTACCATAGTTCATGCATTAAAGATTTGGAGGCATTACTTGTATAGCGTATCTTGTGAGGTGTTCACTGATCATCGCAGTTTTCAGCATTTGTTCAAGCAAAAAGATCTTAATTTGAGGCAGCGGAGATGGTTGGAGTTGCTTAAGGATTATGACATCACTATTCAGTACCATCCGGGAAAGGCAACATGGTGGCTGATGCATTGAGCCGAAAGGCAGTGAGTTTGGGGAGTTTGGCATATATTCCAGTTGGGGTGAGCCCGTTGCAGTTGATGTTCAGTCCTTGGCCAATCGGTTCGTGAGATTGGATATTTCGAAGCCCAGTCGGGTGTTGGCATGTGTGGTTTCTCGGTCTTTCTTATATAATCGTATCAGAGAGCGCCAGTATGATGATCCACATTTGCTTGTCCTTAAGGACAGAGTCCAGCATGATGATGCCAGAGATGTGACCGTCGGTGATGATGGTGTGTTGAGGATGCAGGGCCGGATTTGTGCGAACAATGTGGATGGGCTTAGAGAGTTGATTCTGGAGGAGGCCCATAGCTCGCGGTATTCCATTCATCCGGGTGCCGCGAAGATGTATCAGGATTTGAGGCAGCACTATTAATGGAGAAGAATGAAGAAAGATATCGTGGGATTTGTAGCTCGGTGTCTCAATTGTCAGCAGGTGAAATATGAGCATCAGAGACCGGGTGGCTTGCTTCAGCGGATGGTTATTCCCGAGTGGAAGTGGGAGAGGGTCACCATGGATTTTGTGAGTGGTCTTCCTCGGACTTTGAAGAAGTTCGATGCTATTTGGGTGATTGTGGATCGGCTGACCAAGTCTGTGCACTTCATCCCTGTGTGTACTACCTATTCTTCAGAGCGGTTGGCAGGGATTTATATCTGGGAGATTGTTCGGTTGCATGGTGTTCCGGTCTCCATCATCTCAGATAGAGGTACTCAGTTTACTTCTCAGTTTTGGAGAGTCGTGTAGAGATAGTTGGGTACTCATGTAGAGTTGAGCACAGCGTTTCATCCTCAGACGGACGGATAGTCCGAGCGTACTATTCAGATATTGGAGGACATGTTGCGTGCTTGTGTTATTGACTTTGGAGGTTCATGGGATAAGTTTCTACCACTTGCAGAGTTTGCTTATAACAACAGCTACCAGTCGAGTATTCAGATGGCTCCATATGAGGCTTTGTACGGGAAGCGGTGTAGATCTCCGGTTGGTTGGTTCGAGCCCGGCGAGGCTAGGCTACTGGGGACAGATTTGGTTCAGGATGCCTTAGAGAAGGTGAAGCTGATTCAGGAGAGGCTTCGTACAGCACAGTCGCGTCAGAAAGGTTATGCAGATCGAAAGGTTCGAGATGTGTCCTACATGGTCAGTGAGAAGGTCTGCTGAAGGTTTTGCCTATGAAGGGTGTTATGAGGTTTGGGAAGAAAGGCAAGTTGAGTCCTTGGTTTATTGGGCCTTTTGAGGTGCTTCGGAGGATTGGGGAGGTGGCTTATGAGCTTGTTTTGCCACCTCGCCTGTCGAGTGTGCATCCGGTATTTCATGTTTCTATGCTCCGGAAGTATATTGGGGATCCGTCTCATGTTTTTGACTTCAGCACGGTTCAGTTGGATGATGATTTGACCTTTGATGTGCAGCCAGTAGCTATTTTGGGTCGCCAGGTTCGGAAGTTGAGGTCAAAGGATATAACTTCAGGGAAAGTGCAGTGGAGAGGTCGGCCCGTGGAGGAGGCTACCTGGGAGACCGAGCGTGAGATATGGAGCAGATATCCTCATTTGTTTGAGGCTTCAGGTATGTTTCTTGACTCGTTCGAGGACGAACGTTTGTTTAAGTTGGGGAGGATGTGATGACCCGTCCAGTCGTCTCATGAGTTACCGCTCCGTTTCCCCCATTTCAGCTTCTTTACGCTTCGTTATCCATGTTTTATGTGATCGAGCTGATTAGTTCGAGTTCGGAGAGGATTTGGTAAGAAATGAGACACTTAGTCTCTTTTAAGAAGGCTTAAGTTGGAAAAGTCAACCGGGTGTTAACTTATGTGTTAGAAGGCTCGGAAGTGAGTTCTATTGGTTCGGTTAGCTTCGGGAGGTGATTTGTGACCTAGGAGCGCGATCGGAATGGGTTTTGGAGTTGTAGAGAAGATTTAGGCTTGAATTGGCGAAATTGATATTTCGGCAAATTCCGGTTGATAGGCGAGATTTTGATATTGGGGTCGGAATAGAATTCCGAGAGTTGCAGTAGCTTCATTTTGTCATTTGGGATGTATGTGCAAAATTTCAGGCCATTCGGACGAGATTTGATAGACCTTTTGATCGAAAGCATAATTTAAGAGTTCTTGGAGTTCTTAGGTTTGAATCCTATGTTAAATTGGTGATTTGATGTTGTTGTGAGCATTCCGAAGTTTTGAGCAAGTTTGAACGATGTCATGGGATGTGTTGGTGCAATTGGTTCGAAGTTCTGGGAGTTCTGGGTAGGTTCCGGGATGTTTTAGTGCAAAAATCATAGCTGTAGCAGGTCTACAGGGGTTGTAGGCCCCGGAACTCACTCACGCGGTCCGCACAAAAATAAGTGTGCCCGCGTTGAGTGCTGTGCGGACCGCACAAAAGCGGGCGCGGGCATGGTAGGAGTCGTGCGGACCGCACAAAAGCGGGCGCGGCCGCGGTAGGCGTCGCGCGGACTACACAAATGCGGGCGCGGCCGCGGTAGGCGTCGCGCGGACCGCACAAAAATGGGCGCGGCCGCGGTAGCTGAAACCTGAGGGGTACCTATAAATACGAGGTCTTGGGTTTTATTTAATATTTTAACCTAGAGAGCTCGGATTTTGGCGATTTTTCAAAGATTTTTCAAGAAATTCATCGGGGTAAGTGATTTTAACTCAGATTTGGCTAGAATACATGAATCTATCACTAAATTCATCATTTAATTCATGATTTGAGATGGAATTTGGGAAGAAAATTGTGAAACCTTTCAAAAATGTAAAATGATGATTTGAAAGACCAAATGGTATCGGAATTGGATAATTTTGGTATGGTTAGACTCGTGAGGGTATGAGGATTCTGAAAATGTAAATTTTACCCAATTCTGAGACGTGGGCCCGGGGCTCGGATTTTGCTAATTTCGAGATTTTTTATATTTTTCGAATGTTTTCTCTTGGGCTTTGTTCCCTTAGCATATTGTGACGTATTCGTTCTGATTTTGGATAGATTCGACGCGTGTGGAGGACAATTCGAGGGGCAAAGGCGTCGCGAGCTAGAGAATTAGCCAGTTCGAGGTGAGTAATGGTTGTAAATGATGTCATGAGGGTTTGAAACCTCGGATTGCACAACGTAGTGCTATATTGAGGCAAGATACGCGCTGGATGATGAGCGTAGGGTCTTTCACTACTGGGTATTGTGACTTGGTCCATCCCGATTGATGATTTTACCAAATATTTGACTGAAATTCATTTTTTATCATCATGATTTGGGCTGATTGCCATATTTGGGCTTCGTGCCAACTATTTGAACCCTTTGGGGATTTTTATCATTGTTTCCTCACTGCTTGACTTATTATTTGAACTCAGTCCTGTTGATATCTACTGTTTTACAAACTCAGCCACTTTTACTCAGATTTGAAACTTAAATGATATTTCTACATCATGTTTTGGGTTGAGAACTACTGTTTTACTAATGCCCAAGGGGCTTGTGATGATTTTTTGGACTGAGTGAGGCCGAGGGCCATATGTGAGGATATGCTGAGTGATATGAGGCCGAGTGCCTGAGATACTTTATATGCCACGAGGTGGCTTGAGTGATGTGAGGCCGAGTGCCGAGTGATGTAAGGCCGAGTGCCGGGTGATGATGTCACGAGGTGGCTTGATATAGCGCTTGGGCCGTAAGGGCCCCTCAAGAGTCTGCACACCCACAGTGAGAGCGGGTACCCATTGTTCTGAGTGATTGATGCTATGCCCGAGGGGCTGATATGAGTGATTGTGAGGTAGCCCAAGGGGCTGATACTATTCTGAGAGTGAGCCCGAGGGGCTGATACTGTTCTGAGAGTGAGCCCGAGGGGCTGATACTATGCTGAGCGATTGATACTGTGCCCGAGGGGCGGATTTCTACTTGTTATTTACATGTTAAATTACCTGTTTTACTTGTTTTAAAAGGGAATATCATTTGATTCTTCACTGATTTACTGCTTTAAGTGATTTTACGGCTTAATATGGAATTGCTTTGTGTTTTTACGTGTTTTCATACTTTCAGCCATTATTTATAATTGTTACTCATTGAGTCGGAGTACTCACATTACTCCCTGCACCATGTGTGCAGATTCAGGCATTGTAGAGTCCGCTCCTGAGTGCTGATTTTTCCCAATCCAGGCAGTGATTTGGAGACTACGAGGTAGCTGTTGGCGTTCGTAGCCCCGTGCCTCCCTTATCCTATCATTTCCATGTTTTTTTTTTCTGAACTATTGTATCGGATTCTGTGTTCAGTAGACTTATATCCGGATTTCTTAGTTGCTCATGACTTGTGACACCCCGGTTTGGGCTGTGTCGGGATGGTTCCACTGTTGTTAACGTTAAAATTCCGCAATTTATGAGTGTTATATTATATGTTATTACTGTTTATGATGATTAACTGTTTAAAAGAGGTGTTCCGTTTTGGTCTGGCTGGCCTTGTCTTCACGAGAGGCGCCATCACGACCGGGTTCGGGGATTGGGTCGTGACATGTGTAGTCCTACTTTTTTTTAAAGTGCACCTAGTTTTATCATTTTGAGCACCCTAAGTAAATTATATAACCACCCAAATAGTAGGTCCAAAGCCTCTTGTACCATAGGCATGGGATGGGTAATGCATGCATAGGACACGATTTAGAATCAAACTAGAGCAATTTAGGTAAGCAGCCTTAACATAGTAATTGGGTAGCAGGAGATGGTAGTCTGCATCCGCTGAATAATATGAGGAATCTATATTTTAAGGGAGTTGCAAAGTATTATTTATGTTGCACGGAGTGATCCTTTCGGATAAAAACTTAGGAACCACATATGTTTATTACCCGCACCTTTGTTTCTTAGGACCTAGAACAAATTAGGTTGTACCTTGTAATCTCTAAAGTCTTGTACTAATCATCTATTAATGTATAGCCTAATTCCTTCATATGTGCAATATTCTTTACACTTGTTTTCTATTATAGTCAAATATTTAAATTCCCTATGTTCCGTTAATTTACATGATCACGTAGGACAATTATAATCTAATAATTTCACATAGCGTTAATTTCGGCCGAGACCTACAATTGTAGACCTTGAAGAGTACCTAACACCTTCTCTTCGAGTTAATTTGAGCTCTTACCCGATCTTTGGTGATACGGACTAGTTAAAATAGAATTATTTGCAAATAGGTTCCATAACGCACCCTAAAATCATTAGGTGGCGACTCTTTCCTCTTAATACACATTTAAAATAGTCGTTACACGTCAAAACCCGCTTTTATGAGAAAACAAGATGCGACATTCACATACCAAGATCTTTTGGTCTTAACATTCTTTTGCACTCGTTTGACATGTTCGTCAGAATATTTATCTCTTGGTTTTGTTCCAATGGGACCACCTTTATCGTCAATCAGTATGGGAATGTTAGGTCGTTTTTCAATAATATCCCAAAGATTCAAGTCTTCTCCTTCCAAAAAGTCGTGCATCCTCTCGTTCTATCAACCATAGTATTTTTTTTATTAAAAGTGGTGGCCTAACGGTTGGTTGTCCTTCTTGAGCATCTGGAAGTGCAGCCATAGCTTATCTTTTCAATGTGTTAGCCTCTTATAAAAGAACCTGCTCTGATACCAATTGTTATTTTAGAGTTCACTCACAACTCAGAATAAGAAAGGAAGTTGAATTGTGTCTTATTCGATTTTTGCGATTACAAAGAACTAGGTCTTTGAACCAAACTAACAAACACAAATAAAAATTAAAGTATGGATATTAAATATCATGCAATTTTATGTGAAAATCTTCCTTGTTCAAGGGATTAAAAGCCACAACCTACCCCAGTAGGATTTGCCTCAAAATATCACCATCTATAATGAGCAGTTTTAGATTATAAATCTATAACCGAACGAAATAATAATAGTACTCTAACCCCTATAATCAATCCAATTGAGCTACCCCTTCCCAAACTAACTCTAGGAAGCAAATATAAAAACTCAAATTATGTACTAACCTATGATTACATTTCTCAAAAGAAAATAGGTTACATTCTAGAACAACTGACTCAATCTAAACAACTAAAGAACTTTAATAACTTTGTCTTTTGGAACAAATTTTGTAGTTGAGCAGCTTGAATCTCCAAGAGAACCTTCTTGCCGATATTGGTATTACAAAGAATACTTCTATGAATTAGTTCTAATAGAATGCCCCTTGAATAGATGTATAGGATCTCTTTAAATATGTATACAGTTGACAAAAAATATCCAATTAATGCTCCAAGACCTAGAATATTTCGATTAAGGAAAACCTCTCCAACTTTGATTTGATTTTTATTTGTTTCCATCTTAACAACATTTTTCCTTTAACGCAAATATTTCCATAATTTGACTCATTTTCAAACACGAATTCCTCAAGAGAGTTTGTTTCCCTTTAGTGTGTTATTTTTCCTAAGGGACCCGACTTGCATTAATACTTGGCCACTCTGGGTCAGATCAGTATTATGTACTGCTTTGCTACGAACCTGGTTCCTTTAACATTAGCATACCAATCAAATAGCATAGTAACATGTGTATGAACCTGGTTCTTTCAGCACAATTTATTCTAGTTTATCAATCATCAAAACATAAAATGTGCTCAACACAAAAACTTCATTCTGTAAAAGTGGGCAATCTACTGTTCTATGCCCATGATTGTTATGGAATTTGAACCAAAAATTTTGACTCTGCTTGGTGGGATCTGACGTAATTCCCTTGGGCCACTGTACAATTTTTCTGATATCCCTCAACACCGCTATCAGTTCGGATGTACTTAAGTTAAAGTTGTTATCTACCACATAGATTTGGAATGATAATAGTTGTATTTTGTTGTGCTCGGATCTTTTTTTAGCTCGTAAATGTAAATTAACGTCTTTTTTCCCAGATCTTTGATTAGACGTTACAAGTTCTAATTTTTTCCCATGATTCCAACGTGATAGACCGATATAAGGCTCGTACCTATTTTTCTAAATACTCTGATAGACTTAGTCTTCTAGGAATCACTTCTATTTGATCTCCAAACCTGTTTCTGACTTTTGATTGAACCATCGTACCTTTCTCCATTCGGCTTTTCATGATATACCGGCTGTAAACAATATTCCACGTGGTTGGAGGGAATTCTCAAAGACTCTCCTTTAACCTTTTCATCGCATATGAGCTTCTTTCAATCAAATTTCTTGCAAAATCTATTGTTGCCCAGATATCATGCACAAGTGGGAACAACATCTTCTCCGGTTGGAAGCAATCTACAAACTCTCTAAATCGTTTCGTACTTCCTTGTTGTAGCTTAAAGATAGCTTCTATTCATTTTTTCACTTTTTGCACTCCCCAATGAGCTTTGATAAAAGCATCTACAAGCTCTTTTTTATTAATCAATTGAAATTTTGAGGAGAAGAGAATACTATATTAATGCCCCTTCGGTGAGGATATCCCCAAACTTCTTCACCAGTATTGATTTAATCTCCTGCTTGGTCAAATTATTGCCTTTGACTCCTGTGGTGAATGCAATCACGTGATCTCGTGGATCCAAAGTTTCGTCATTCTTGGGTATATCGGGCATTTTAGATTTTTTTGGTATCGATAATAGTGTTGCACTAGGCTTCCACTACTGTTGTGAATATTTATCTATATCCATACCTTTAATAGTTGGTGGAACATCCCGGATGTGCTATTCGTTCATTTTGCTCCCTGATCTATTTCAAGTCCAAAATTTGAATTTTCTGCAGTCGTATTGACTTGTGGTTGTGGAAATGGAGTTCTAGCCACTGCATTGCCTGTCAAAACTATCAATGCTTCCTCAATTTGCTGAGTGATGAAACTTTTCAACTCATCTTTCAATCCCGGTTTCTCCTCGCTCCCATTAACAAGATATTTTTGTAAATTTTTTCGAGATTGACATAGTAAATTCTTAGGTGTGTTTCTTGGCATCATCTCTCAATTGCCTTCATGTTGATTAGTTTGGTTAATTTCATATATAATTTACTTGCAAAGAACTAAATTAAAATAAATGAAAAAGTGAATGATTGTTAGGACCCCGGCATTGGAACCAAACTATTTAACCTAAAATTAGATTAATAGTGTTATAAATAGAATTTTATTTATGGTGAATGTCTATATTTAGAGAGATTCTAGGGTTTATTACTTGGTGTCTAAGTCACCATATCCCTATAAATAGAGGGTTCTATTTCATTATAGTTCATCCCAAAATCAATAAGAATTCTCTCTCCCTACTTTTCTCTGCAATATTGTTCATCTTCTTTTATTGTTTCATAACACGTTATCAGCACCAGACTCTAACCAATTGGGTAGAAGCTTTGGGATTGAGCATAATGATTGTCAATTGTTCCTTGAACTTCCTTCATGATTAAATTCTGAATTTAAGGTATGTATTTTACCGTATTTTTCTCTTTTATTCTATAATTTCATTTTAAATACAAGCAAAGAAATAAATTTGATCATAACTCTAATGGAGTTTGTAAGAAATTATAACCACCTGAAATGGTAAATTTTCTATATCTTGCCATAATCAAAGTCATGTATGATCGTGAGCACAAGAAGTGAAAACCCATCCTGTTGAATTTGCTCCATTCTCATTCCCCTAAGAGAATGTGATAGCAATATGTGATAAGTCTGAAAGAAGACAAAATTATTACCGTGACAGTATCAATAGAATGAAATTATAATCGTCATCATTGTGGTAATGAGAATACTAAGGATTCTCAAAATAATCCTTCGCTCTGTGAAAGTAATATTTGTCATTGATTTGACATGAGATTTTGTAAAGCACATATAGATGATTATGGTCCATTCATGATTTGAATGTGACAACATGTGATTTATGAATACATATTTATTCTTAGAAGAATATGAACATGCTAGTGGTAGTGAATATACCACACTCACCTCTAGAAGGAGGTTTGAGATGATATAAGAAAATAATATCATTATTATGGCATGAATGGTCATTGGTCACGTACCTATTGCACACCAAAATATTTTGGTAATGCGATTATTAAAGAATAATATTAATGCAAGAAACATATCTTGCGTATAATTTTAACCATAACCATAATGGTATAACTTTCTTCTTAAAAGAGATATTCACCATATGGATATTGATGAATATGTAATAGTACCAAATTAATTGAGAGCACTAGAAGAGCCAATTATTACTCTTTTGGAGAAATACAATTTATGACCAATAAGGTATTGTGTTGTAAGTCTCAAAGAAACTTATTCAGTTTCCAAAGTGTATGCGAAAGCGGTTGATTATATTGAGACTATAAATAAAGAAAACATTTAATATCTTCTATTACTACAACTTGTAGCGGGATAATATGTATGTGAAAAGCTACCCGCTTTGTTCTCCAATTTGTACTACACAAATAAAAGAATACCACAATAAAGTGGATATTTATTGATATAAAAGCCCATACCATAACAAACTTAGAGTTTATTGATAATTGCACACGTCATGGTATAAATTTGAACTTTATCAATATTGATAATTTATGCAGTTGGCATAACTAGTTTAGCCATATTAATTTACGTATGATGTGCAAAAATAAAAGAGAATACACATGGGTAAATCTTAAATAACTAGAAAGTTCTTTATGAATTCTCTTATGTTACCTGTCCTCATTAATTAATAGACCAACTAAAATTGGGATTGAATCCCATGAATGTTGGAAATATTAAAGGTGAATATGAGCTCATTCACCTACCATGTATACCACATAAACTGCATCTATGAGGTGGTTACATGTGCGATTATTATTGACCCGCAACATGGTGTTTGCAAGGTAACTTGCTCAATAATTTAATTTAGAGCATAATTTTCAGATTTTCTATTCAAGATAGTTTATCTTGATAAGTTGGTTTACATCACAACTGGTTTAGCAAAATGATTTATTGAGTGCCTCCATTTAATAGCTAAACTATTGCTTATAAAAACAAAGTTATCTATATCAGTTTGATATACGTTATATACGAAAGTATATTATTTTCTCCCCTCACAAGTGGTTCGGGGTTAGGAACAAAATAATTCCATCTTATTATTACTAATGTACGGTGTATATTTTGATTAATATCATAATGCACAAAGATGGATTTTCAAATTGAGGGCAAGTTAGTTTTTCTAACATAAGGGGGAGACAAGATAAACAGTTGAGAAAAAGTTACGTGTAATGAATTACCACTTGTACATCTAGATCCTCGAATAAGATAATATGAACTTGAAGTTCATAAAAAGATAATCCATCTGCAATATATTGCAAAGCATGTCAGACGCATTTGCTGACCCAAAGAAAGTAACTATATTCTCAATGCAAATGCTCCTATTGGAATAAGTCCTAAAAGGACAAAGTCTATGGTACGTTTAAAGCGTATAGACAAATTGGTTTCAAGTAAACTTCTTAATAAAGAAGATAAGAAAATGATCATAATAAAGGAGGCAAGTGATCTAGAAGATCACATGACATAATACTTCATAAAATCTCACGAGAGATTCAGGTACCTGAAAATAAGAATGAAGAGATCTCTATGTTATGTCTTTATGAAAAAATGTTGGAACCGATATAAAATGTTCGTCGACGACATCTATGATAGCGCTAAATATCGATGAGGATTTTAAGTTTGTCGAATACAGACACAAAAATATTGGCCAAATAGAAGAGATTCAATTCGAATAGAATTGGTTTCATATGAAAGACAAGTATTTGAACCTGCAGTTCAAACACTTGAAAGTATAAAGTCAATAGTATGTGCAATCAGTTTTCGATATCTTATATGTCTAGCATGACATGAAAACTTGATATGCATCTAAAGTCTATTATATGGCTTAACTTATATGACAATCCATGAAGGATTTAAGTTGCTTGAAGCGTATACAATTCTTGATCTTGAAGTATCACTTCCTCAGTGCAATTTGTACACAAATATATCTTGCTATAACTATTGGCATGATAATATGATAGAAAGAGTTTTCACATCTATGTGAAGATATTGAATTGACGATTCCAACAAGATCATATGAAGACAATAAATTTATTAGGGATGATGATTTCAAGGTGTAACAAATTTGTTCAAGTTAATATGGCTGATTTGTTTATCAAATCTCTACCAAAGATCTTTTGAAGATGGTGCACAAGATTGGAATGCAAATGCTTAAAGATGTGAATTGATACTCTCATCTAGGGAGTTAATATGCGTTGTACTCTTTTTCCCTTACAATGTTTTGTCCCACTGGGTTTTTCTTGCAAGGTTTTTAACGAGGCAACCAAAAGGCGTATTGTTAGATATGTGTACTCTTTTTCCTTTACTAGATTTTTTTCCCACTTGGTTTTATTTTAGTTAAGGTTTTAACGAGGCACATTATCTGTTGAATAGACATTCAAGGGGGAGTGTTATAAATAGAATTTTATTTATGATAAATTTCTATATTTAGAGAGATTCTAGGGTTTATTACTTGATGGTTAAGTCATCATCTCTCTATAAATAGAGGGTTCTATTTCATTATAGTTCATCCCAAAATCAATAAGAATTCTCTCTCCCTACTTTTCTCTGCAATATTGTTCGTCTCTTTTATTGTTTCATAACAAATAGGTCAAATTAGTTAAATTTGTATTTTAGGCGCCAACAACCGATTTGATTCACCTTTCCAAATAAAAACAGTATGAAATAACACAAAGGGTGAACAAAATAGTAAAGTATGAAATAAAAAGAAAAAGAATTTTTATTGATTAGAATAGCTCCTCTCTTGTATATCTTGAATCTTGAATCTTGAATCTTGAATCTTGAATACAATGCTTTGATTACGAGATTAATATAGTAATTGTCTGATGGATAAATTGACTGGAAGAGGGGATTTAGATAGTGAATTTACTCGTAACCGTTCCTAATATCACGTTCTTCCGTTACACGCATTAACAATATTCTCCACCTGTTATATTGAAAATATGTAACTTATGAGAAATTTATATCTAATCCTGCTTTATTCAGGATTGGCTGATTCTCCTCCCAGTCGTACTAACGAGTAATTCTCCATACCGAATTTGACGCAGTTCCATTATAATCAGTTCCGAGTCTAATAGTTACAGTACCAATATGTCTAGCACCGATTGTTCTTCATATTTTATGCACTTTATTTTTCACCTCTTTTGTAATTTATTTTACACATATAAAGATTTAATCGGTCCAGGGGAGTCTATTTTTTGCCAATACAGAATCATGAAAAGTGTAAAACAGAATCACGAAAGATCAACCCTATGTTTGGAAATAGAAACAGGGAATAGAAGGAAAATATGAATATAAAACAGAAGAGAAAAGAGAACAACAGGTTTGCATACCCAAACAAGACTCTATCCGTTATAAGACACCATTGTTATTTGAGAAGTCAAATAGCTTTTTTTCCCAAACTGTTCACATATATATTTTGGTATATATTATAACTAGAAAAAGAATTGTTTTATAGTACCTTTCATTTATTTTTTAAGAAAAATCAATGTTGTATTAAAAACTTAAAAACAATTAAATTGATACTAGTACCCCTTTTTCTTTTTGTGAACAAACACTAATTATGAATTTTAGTTAGTAATCCGTCCCTAAATTTATGAAAAGATTTTGGTTGGTAATTCGTTTGTAATTTACCTACGAATTCGGGTGGTTGGTAAAATTCATTGGTAATTCAAGTTTTCCACGTAAATTTAAACTAACAAAAATTACTCGTTATCTCATAAAATCAACTCAAATAAATTTAAGTGTGAAGGAAAGAGGGTCTACTATAACGGAAAAAGAAAAAAGGGGCACTGGAGGTGCTTAGAACGAGTGGGCAAAGAGTCTAGTCAAATTTATTTTGCTTGTTGGTTCTGCTTTAAAATGGCCATACGTCTTACTGACACAAAACATTTGCATTTACCAGCCAAATGCATTTCTTACCATCTATCTATACTACTTGGTCAGACAAGCAACGTGGCAAGCAAATGTGTGGTAGTCAGTATTGGGCTTTTAAGCTTGAGGTAGCTTAAACGGGGTGAATGGAAAATGGAGTAAAAATAAATATTTGAGTTTCCCTCCTTGGCAATGAGACATAGTTTCATATTGGAGGAAGAAAAGATTTTTGATGGGTATATATACAATTGCTCTTCTTCTAGCTCTTAAAGAGTTAAGAAAAAGGCAAGTCTCGCGTCGTCGTCGCACGGCTTCGACTTCGGATTTGGTCAATCCACCAAATCTGGAATTATTTAATATTGTCTATAAATATGCCTTAAATCCCAGAATCTTTACTTAATAATTTTTTGATTATCTTATTCTTCTGCACAATATTTTCCAGTATATTTTACGACCATTGAGTGGTTCGAAGTTCACCGGAGTTTTTTGGTACCAATACACTAGTGAGTTTAATCGTTCTATCTGGGAGGATATATTCCAGCACATCGGGTACCTGACGGGAATAATTTCCTTAAGGACACATTGTGTATTCAGTTGGCTCGAATTATTCCTATTCTGTTTTTACAAAATTTATTTCGTTAAACTGGTTCTACTAACTTTCTGTTTCTGTTTCAATTTCAGAAAATGTAATATTTTTTATTGATTATTACAGCAATATAGATTGATTAACGGTCAGTTCTCAGTCAGCTGTCGCCGTCGTCCTCTGGCCAGCATGTCAGCATCATTTTTATAAACAGTAGAAGAAAGAAGGCAAAATAAAAGAAGAATAGAACGAAATGGAGAAAGTCAAAACGGATTTGGGGGGGTGTCTTAAAATCGGACCATTTCTCATTCTCTGGGCTAGTATAGTCATAGCAGGTGGAGTTAGTTAAATGCGGAAAGAGACACAAATGAGAGAGTCAAATGGTATGGGTGCAAATCCATCCACAAGAATAGGAGTATCATTTATTAAAGGAGTCACTCACTCCTCACTCCTCACTCCTCACTCCTCAGTACACAAGAGCCAAAAGACAGTAGATAGTGGCATTTGTTGGGAATAGTGGTGTATATGTTTTCTTGTCACGGATTGAAATGGATGAAGCACAGCCAACAGGTTATATTATGTGTATGAGGAGGCTCCACTCAACAACAATCGTTACCAAATTTCCTATTTCTGATCATTTATGCACAACCTACTCGTATTTACACGAAAGATTATTACGATCCAAAATTCCAACCTGTTGTGGTGGCGCCTAACACGTTAGCTAGGCAAGCCGACAATCACATTGTATACGGTCGAGATCGTATGCCTTCGATCTATATGCTCGAGGGGTCGTCCAAAGTCCGAGCTCAAGCAAAATCGAGTTCGAGCTCGAGGGACCAGATCCGAGTTAGAAGACAGAGCACGACATCTATCGGGGTCGAGTATGCTCGACCCCGAAATAGTACCGTTATGGACTTATAACAGAATGGGATAGATTTCTGCCACGTCCTCAGGATCATGGTGCAAATCCGAAATATGATTGTACGATTCCGTACTAGGCGGTTAGACAGTTGTATTAGGAATATTCCCTATTATAAATAGAAATATACCATATTTAGGGTTCTCCTATTATATAAAGGGGACCCCAATCATTTTATAATATCATCTAATCATTGAGGAGAGAATATACTCTCTACTTTTTGCCTATTGTTCATCAGAATTGTCCTTTAACTCTATTGCTCTTACTTTACCTTTCTTGCTTAATTGTTCTTATTGTTCTAAGTCCACATCGAGATCACTGCTGCTGAGTTACATTGGTTTGATTCACTTACTTCTTTCATTTCTACTTCATATTTCTTGATTATTAATTGGTATTGAATCTAATCACGTATCTTTAAAACCACAAATCAAATTTAATTGTTACTCGTGTTTTCGAGGTAAATAGTTTGGCGCCCACCGTGGGTCTAAAGATAATAGTGATTGTTTCTTTACTGACTCTAACTACACACGTTATTTTTACACTTTTTCTTGTCAAGAATTTTTGATTCTCAAGCTAAAACATGTCGAGCTCACAAAATGCACCTGTTCATGATAACGAAAGTCTTGGTGAAAACAATAATTTAGGGGTCGGTGTACCACCGGTAAACCCTGGGGAAGTGCCAAACATGGAACTAGTTGATGTAGTTCTCATATTGCTCTAAACACCAACTTAGGCACAAACCCTGAAGGGAGTGTACGCAAGGAAGCCCGACCAGGGAACCAAGGAACATCAGGAATAGGAGATGGGGGAGTCAGCCTCCAAGTGATATTTGAGATGCTGCAGGCTCAGCAAATTGCCACGCTCAGCTCAGAGTCAGAATAAAACTCCAAATACTGTCGAACTGGTAAACTCTCGACGTACTGAACCGGCGCTAGAAAGACTAGCTGAAAGCGGCTCGGGGACTGACCCCACGATTATGAAGATGCTCGAAAAGCTCACTAAAAGGATCGAGTCTGGAGAAAAGAAAATCGAAGATAATGATAAGAAGGTGGAGACTTATAATTCCGGTGTAGACCAGATACCGCGGGCACCTCCAGTTTTGAAAGGATTAGATGCCAAAAAATTCATACAAAAACCATTCCCTCAAAGTGCGGCTCCGATGCCCATTCCCAAAAAGTTTTGCATGCCTGATATACCCAAATATAACGGAACAACCAACCCCAATGAGCATATTACTTTGTACACTTGCGAAATCAGAGGAAATGATTTGAATGACAATGAGATCCAATCAGTCTTGTTGAAAAAGTTTGGAGAAACATTATCGAAAGGAGCTATGATCTGGTATCACAACTTAGCTCCTAACTCTATTGACTCGTTTGCTATGTTTGCAGATGCCTTTGTGAAATCACATGTCAGGTCCATAAAGGTGGCCACGAGAAAATTGGATGTCTTCAAAATAAAACAAAGGAACAACGAGATGTTAAGGGAGTTCGTGTCCAGATTTTAGATGGAAATAATGGAATTACCACCAATCTCCGATAACTGGGAAGTACAAGCTTTTATGAAGGGTTTGAATGAAAGGAGCTCGATTGCATCTCGACAACTAAAATAGACCTTGATCGAGTATCCAGATGTGATGTGATCAGATGTGCACAACCGTTATCAATCAAAAATCAGGGTCGAGGACGACCAGTTGGGATCCTCCTCGGGTTCAGTTCATCCCAATAGATTTGCAGCCAAACACCCGGGGGACATAGACCGGGAATCAAGATTCAATAAAGAATGGTATCATCCATACGTCGCTCGGAGAAAAAACGGTTCAGGTTGTAACGCTCCTCGGAACGATAGAGGCCAAAGTTCTCGGGGACTCATAAGTAAGAGCGGGTTCGATAAGCTTACCGACCCCGTCGAGGCCCCTCGATTATCGGAGAACAACTTCAGCGTAGATGCATCAGGGATTGTGTCGGCTATTGGAAGAATCAAAGACATCAAGTGGCCAACTCAAAGGAACCTGAACTTGATCTGCAACTATCATGGCACACATGGTCATAGAACAGAGATTGCAGGCAGCTAAGGGAAGAAGTGGCTCGATTGTTTAACGAGGGACACCTTCAAGAATTCCTAAGTGATCGGGCCAAGAATCACTTCAGGGAGAGAGATGCAAGGAAAAATGAGCAAGAAGAACCACAACATGTAATCCATATGATCATTGGCGGAGTCGATGTCCCTCAATGACTTGTATTCAAATGTACCAAAGTATCAATCACAAGAGAAAAACGGACTCGGAGTTATGTGCCCGAGGACGTCTTATCATTCTATGACAAGGAAGTAGATGGCATATCTCAGCCTCACAACGACGCCCTGGTAATCTCTATCCTTTTAAATAAAATTTGAGTTAAACATGTTTTAGTGGATCTAGGTAGCTCAGCAAACATAATTAGATCGAGGGTCGTGGAACAACTCGGCCTATAAAATCAGATTGTACCTGTATCCCGGGTCCTAAATGGCTTCAACGTGGCAAGCGAAACAACAAAGGGAGAGAATATCTTCCCTGTAAACATATTCGGGACCATACAAGACACTAGATTCCATGTCATCGAAGGTGACATGAGTTATAATGCACTCCCCGGGAGACCATCGATACACAGCATGAGGGCAATACCTTCAACTCTTCACCAAATTATGAAGTTCCCAACAGAGGAAGGAGTGAAAACAGTCTATGGAGAGCAACATGCTGCAAAAGAGATGTTTTCAATCGAGGAAATAGTGTCGATACCAGAGCCATTGACCTCAAATAAATCGAGCACCAAAGGTAAGCAGGCAGCTAAATAGCAACCACAACCCCCAGCCTCAATGGAGTCGGAATAATAGGTAATCGAAGACGAAAAAGAGGATCTCCTTACTCCCCAAACCTTCATCGTTCCCAAAGAGTCTGATGCAACCAAGTAAACTATCGAGGAACTGGAGAAGGTCATACTTATCAAATACTTGCCCGAGAGAAAGGTATACCTGGGAACGGGATTGACCTCCAAACTCAGGAAAAAACTCATTCAATTTCTTATTGATAATAAGGATTGCTTTGCTTGGTACCATTTAGATATGACAAGGATTCTACCCGAAATCACTACACATCGGCTAAGCACCGACCCCAGGTTCAAATCGGTGAAGCAAAAAAGGAGGCCTCAGTCCGAGGTAAAGCATGCTTTCATAAAAGACGAGGTAACCAAACTTCTTAAAATAGGATCCATTGGGGAGGTAAAGTACCCTGAATGTTTAGCCAACGTAGTTGTAGTTCCTAAAAAAGGAAACAAACTTAGAATGTGTGTAGACTATAAGGACTTGAATAAGGCATGTCCAACAGATTCTTTTCCATTGCCAAACATCGATCATATGATCGATGCCACGGTCGGCCACGAGATCCTAACTTTTCACGATGCCTACCTCGGGTACAATCAAATTCAGATGAACCCAGAGGACCAAGAAAAGACTTCATTTATTACTGAATTTTGAACTTATTGTTACAACGTAATGCCCTTTGGGCTAAAAATGTAGGAGCTACGTACCAACGCCTAGTCAACAAAATGTTCGAAGAACAAATAGGTAAAATAATGGAAGTTTATATTAATGATATGTTGGTTAAGTCCCTGTGCGTAGAGGACCATTTAGCTCATTTGCAAGAAATATTCGAAATCTTGAGTAAATGCAACATGAAGCTTAACCTGGAGAAGTGTGCCTTTGGATTTGGCTCAGGTAAGTTCCTCGGCTTCATGGTGTCAAATCGGGGTATCGAGATTAACCCCGATAAGATCAAGGCCATCGAGGATATCATGATCATGGACAACGTGAAGGTCGTGCAAAAACAAGGCGAATAGCTGCTTTGGGTCGGTTCATTTTGAGGTCGTCTGATCAAGTCACCATTTCTTCTCCCTGCTCAAAAAGAAAAAGGATTTTGCATGGACCGCGGAATGCCAGCAAGCCCTAGAGGAACTATAGCGATACTTATCGAGCCCGCCTTTGCTTCATACCCCAAAGGCAGACGAAAAACTTTACCTATATTTGGATGTGTCAGAGATAGCGGTAAGTAGGGTACTAGTTCGAGAAGAGCAAGGTATGCAATTTCCTGTTTATTACATAAGTCGAATTCTAGGGGATGCTGAAACTAGGTACCCGCACTTGGAAAAATTAGCACTTGCATTAATAAGCGCATCTCGAAAGCGAAAACCATAATTTCAATATCATCCTATATGTGTATTAACCAATTACCCTCTTCAAAATGTTTTGCATAAGCCCGAGCTATCGGGCTGACTGGCCAATTGGGCTGTCAAACTTAGTGGGTATGATGTCAAATATCAACCCCGAATAGCCATCAAGTCTCAAATCTTAGCTGACTTCGTGGCCGATTTTATGCCGAACCTCGTACCCGAAGTGGAGAAAGAACTCCTACTAAGTTCGAGTACATCATCGGGGTATGGACCCTTTTTACAGATGGTGCCTCAAATGTGAAGCAGTCCGAGCTTGGCATAGTATTGAAGCCACCCACGGGTGATACCATTAGACAATCTATTAAAACTTCTAGATTAGCTAACAATGAGGCCGAGTATGAGGCCATGATTGCAGGTCTCGAGCTAGCTAAATTCTTGGGAGAAAAAGTCATCGAAGCTCAGTGTGATTCTTTATTAGTGGTAATCAAGTAAACAAAAGTTTTGAAGTTCGAGAGGATAGAATGCAACGGTACTTGGATAAACTATAGGTAACTTTGCACCACTTCAAAGAGTGGACACTGGATCATGTGCCTCAGGAACAAAATAGTGAGGCTGGTGCACTTGCTAATCTAGGATCCTCGGTTGAAGAAGATGACATCATCCCGGGGACTGTCGTTCAGTTATTAAAGTCTGTGATTCGAGAGGGTCATGCCGAGATAAATTCGACGTAAAGTACATTGACTATTTGAAAAATTGAAAGCTCCCCTCGGATCACAAAGAATCGAGGGCTCTACGAACCAAGGCTGCTAGGTTCGCCCTAGACGGGGATGGAACATTATATAGAAGAACGTTCGATGGACCATTGGCGGTATGTTTAGGGTCGGGGGACACCGATTATGTTCTTTGAGAGATCCACAAAGGCACCTGTGGGAATCACTCCGGTGCGGAGTCTTTGTTCAGAAAATCATCAAAACAGGTTACTACTGGGATATCATGAAAAAATATACCAAAGAATTTGTCAAAAAATGTGATAAATGTCAACAATTTGCACTGATGATCCATTAACCCGAAGAACAACTCCATTCGGTCTTATCCCTGTGGCCTTTCATGAAATGGGGAATGGATATAGTCGGCCCTCTGCCAACGGCCCTAGGTAAAGCTAAGTTTATTTTATTTATGACTGATTATTTTTTTAAGTGGGTGGAAGCACAGGCCTTCGAGAAGGTCCGAGAAAAAGAAGTTATTGACTTTATCTGGGACCACATCATATGCCGATTCGGGATACTTGCCAAGATTGTGTGTGACAATGGAAAGCAATTCATCGGTAGCAAGGTGACGGAGTTCCTCTAAGCACATAAATAAAGAGGATATTATCGACACCGTACCACCCAACTGGAAACGGACAGGCTGAGTCAACAAACAAAACTATTATTCGAAACCTAAAGAAAAGGTTTGATGATGCAAAGGGGAAATGGAGAGAAGTTCTACCTGAGGTCCTTTGGGCATATCGAACAACATCGAAGTCCAGCACGGGGGACACCCTGTTGTCTTTAGTATATGGCTCCGAGGCCCCCATCCCCGTCAAAGTCGGAGAATCCAGCACCAGGTCTCGACACACATTGGCGGAGTCAAATCACGAGGCCATGAACACTAACCTCGAGCTGCTAGATGAAAAACGAGAAGCAGTCCTTGTTCGGATGGCCGCATAAAAGCAAAGGATCAAAAGGTACTACAATAGAAGAACCAATCTTCGACACTTCGGAATTGGGGACTTAGTTCTACGGAAATTTACCCTCAATACTCGAGACCCAAACCGTACCGAGTACTCGGGGTTGTCGGCAAAGGATCCTACAAACTTGGCACGATGGAAGGTGAACAACTACCAAACAATTGGAATGTATCATTACTCAAACGGTACTACGGCTAAGGTATGAATTTATCCTTTTGTCTATTTTGAGTTTAAGACTAACTCATTGCAGATTTACAATCGAAGCCATTGAAGACACCCTTTTTGCACGAAGGCCTTAGGTTTTAAAGCATGTGTTGCACTCTTTTTTCCTTAGATCGGATTTTGTCCCAAATGGGTTTTACCGGCGAGGTTTTAATGAGGCAACAACTATATGCTACCTAAGGGGAACTCAATAGTATCCAAGACTTCTTTTCAATCAACCTCGAATACTGGGGGGGCATCACCCTCGGAGGACATATTTTCAAGGAAAATACTTCACGCCTAAGAGGACCTCGATAGGAAAATTTTCTAATGGGCCAAACGGTCAGATGAACCGTGTCCATATAGAATAGTCGAGCCTCGACGGCAACATGTACACATGTATCAATTATTTGAAGAATCTTCTTATTTATATCAAAAACACTTTGTGTCTCAAAGAAGTCTAATATTATACGAGCTTTACACTTATAATCCTACGGGAAATGGCTCAAGGGCCAAAGCACGAATGTAACCCTGAGATACTCGGGGACTATCATCGACAGTTAACTCGCCCGAGCCATCAAAAACTCGGACTCATAAGGCCTCAAAGAGGCATCCCTCCGAAACAAAGGCCAAGGCCAATATACTTGGGGATAACTTGTCAAACAAGTTCGAAAAGTTATCAGGAAACAAGTCCAAGAGACACACCTGAAGGCTACGGCCAAATTAAAGTCTATTGCCATATAAAGGCTACGACCATACTAAAGACTACGGTCATATAAAAGGCTACGACCAAAATAATGCGGCTTGGAGACGTCCGACTTCCGCCATAAATTAAAGGCCTTCAAACACTTTGAAAAAAACGATTAAATCAGGCTACCATCGGCAAAAGCAAAAGGGTTTTGATAAATTCAGCCCTCGAATAATCTAAAGGCTTCGATAACATTAGCATTCGGAAAAACCTCAAGAGGTATTAGATTATATTTACACAAACAAACTATTAATAAGGTTCCGATTCATCGAACCTTCGAAAACCCCAATGGGTACAAAAAATAAATGCTAAGGCATAACAAAATTTTCACTAAGTCTTTTAGCCAAAAGAGGGAAAATTATATAGCCACTCTAGAGGACAAATCGGCCCAACTTAAAGATCCTAAGGGCCAACTTAAAAAGCCTAAGGGCCGATATATAAGAGGCTAAGGGCCAACTTCGAAAGGCTTAAGGTCCAAAACATATAGTTCAAGACTCGTTCTCACTCAACTTGGACTCAAGAGTCTCGATATCCCGAGCTTGCATCGAATCAATTTAAACTTAGCTCGAGGATTGCTATATTTATCAATAAAAACCTAAGGGTTTATTATGTTCCGAATCCAAACCAATACTCGAACCAGTCATTTGAGTTATACAATCAAACAAAAGAAAATTCGACACAAGTTGAGGATAGAGCAAAAAGATTCTTTATATTCACAAAGGATGTTTTACAAAAGTATATGTACAACGCCCACGAGGGGACCTTACACAAAAAAGGAAAAAGAGAACCTAATCTATTTTGGGGTTACGTCCCCGGAAACAGCTTACTAGAGAAATGCACCCTCGGCGGATCTATCCTCGGGAGCCTCCTTTTCCTTGGGAACACCTTCCTCACCTTCCCCGACCTCGGAGCTGCTCATAACATCTTCATCATCAGAAGAGACAAGAAACCTAGAATCGATTTCCCGGTTTCCCGCGCCCTTGCTTTGGCTATCTCTTCGGTAAGGTCGAACCCTCGGGCATGGATTTCCTCGAGAGTCTCCCTCTGGGCTTGACATTTGGCCAAATCATTATTTCGTTTTTCCTAGTCAGAGGCCTCTCTCAACTCCGCTAGAACAGCCGCAACATCCGTGGCCTTCGTCTTGTTAGCCTCAACCTTAGCTTATGCAGCTTCAGCCCGGGCTCTAGCAAGCTCTGCCTCTAACTCCTCGATATTCCTGGCCTGGGCCAAACCCTTCGCTTTAACACCTCGGAGTTGAGTTTCAGCCGAGGTCAGTTAGACTGTAATAGCTTTCTTATCGGCAGCAAGCTGATCCATGTTCTTTTTCCACCTATGACGGTCAGCCTTAACTTGATCAACCTCGCTCCGAAGCTCCCCAATCATCTTGAACTTCTGCTGCAGTTGAGACATCGAAGTATTAACCTCCGAAGTAAGGCCGAGAAGACCATACTCTGTTAAAATCATAGTTACCTTCTCGTCCAGTTTGGTTTCATTTTTTTGAGCCTTGGCCAACTCAGCTCGAAGGTCCTTAAGATCCTCCTCCTTCTGGCCACGGAGGAGCCTCAGGGCTTTCTCCTAGTCTGAAACCCTCCTAAGCTCAGCCTCACATTGGCTTAGCTCAGCTCTAAACTTGGAGATGGCCTATACACGAGGTAAAGACGTGTCAGTCAAAGGAAAAGAAGGGAAAAAGAAGTTACGACAATGAAAGTTAGAATTTACCTGAGAAAGAAGACGTTGAGCCTCCTCGAAAAAAGTGGATGCATCGTTAAGGTAAGCAACGTCGCCAACCCTGGTGAAATAATCCCGAAAAGGGTTCTCTTTGAGGATCTTGCTCGGATCAGGTGTTTGCAAAGCCCATGAACCCTTTATTATCTCTTCAGAGTAAGCTGGAAAAGACAATGAATGACCCATTGTCATGGCCCCGAGCTCCTTGCTCGGGGCGCTCTTACTAGTTTTAGCCCTCTCATCGCTTGTCCCCTTCAGTGTATTTATTGAAGAAGGATATACGATCTCGATCTCGGGGAACTCGTGGTCTTTTTCTGAGTCTCTATTCGGAGTCTATTCATCAAGTGGCAAGGCATCAGGTTCGGAGGCATTGACGGCTTCGGCTGGTTTCCTAGTTCGAGATACCAGTGCTGATTCTCCACCATCATTCTCTTCATCCTCTAGGCATTTGATGGTTGAATCCAGATCCACATGAATGAGTTTTCTCCTCCGCTTCTGGGCAGGCACCACCTCATCTTGGGATTCTTTGGGCTTCGAAGCCCTCTTTCTTTTATTGTCTTTCCTCGATTTTGAGACCGAGGGCGCAATCTTTTCACCGGCCAGAGACGGTCTCATTTTAAATAAATTTTTAATGCATGCACAAGTAAACGTGAATAAGTTGGTACCACCAGCAAATGAAAAAAAATCTAAAATCTGGGAAGAGAATTTACCATGATGTTTGGCCTCCCACTTGCCCCTTGATAATTTGTGCCATTTGTGCTCATCATAGGAGGAGGTAGAAGCTAATTTTCGTACCCAATCCTTGAGGTCGGGGATCGCGTGAGGTGCCCAGGCAGTGGCTGCAAAAAAGGTGAAGGCATTGTGAGACATGAAAGCTAAATATAAATAAATACTGGGAAGAAAAACTCCACTTACGATTAAAGTTCCATATCTCTGAGAACGACATTTTATCCTTGGGGATGACATCCGAAGTCCTTACTCTAACAAACTGGCTCATCCAGCCGTGATCCTTGGTTTCATCATTACTGGCAAAGAAGGCTTTCGTTGTTCGATATTGCAACTTGATAAGCCCTCGAAATAGCTGGGGCCGATACAATCGAATCAGGTGATTGAGGGTGAATTCCAACCCCTCAGCCTTCTCAAAAAAGTAGCGCAGCATGATCACGATATGCCAAAAGGAGGGGTAAGTGACTTCATATGTTTTGCAGAAGTCGATCACCACCAGATTGATGGGACTCAGTGTGAAGAGGTAAGTGTAAATACTTAAAAACACCTCCACGTGGGTAGTAATGCCTTCCTTGGGGCTCGGGATCTGAACCAAGACCTCGTCGCCTCAGCCGCAGTCCCTCTTTATTGCTTCGAGGTTCTTCTCCGATATCAGACTAATATATCTAAATGCATGCTCGCATCAGTCCGGGACATCGAGGGGTTTTTGTATACTGAAATCCTTCTTAATTACGCAAGGGCCGAGGTGATTTCTTCAAGAGTCGACGGCACCACCGGTTTGGCCAGCTAAGAGGTAGAAGAAGTCAACGCTTTATCTTTTTTGGGGACCGTTATGGAAGTTTTAGCCATTATCTTAGGCTAAAGAATACAGACTATGTCAGAATGTGGTATTTTTACAAGAACCTGGCATTTTACGGCGCTTAAATAGGCGGCGGAAACAAATGATTAGAGAAAGAGATGAAGAAGGGAAAGATGTAATGAAAGAGTAAACTTCTTTACTCAAAGGAATAGCCTCAAATTTATAGAAGGGCAATGACGGTTCGGTGACGCTAGTGGCCGACCAATACTAGCGTGCATTCAATATTTTGGGGAAGTTGACCGACGAGACGTTTCAGTCACTTTGAGCGCCTACGTCACAGAAATGACATCATCGTTAAAGACTCCGAGAAAGCGAGGATCATATCGTTTCTTATCATCTTACTCTAAGAAACACGGGGACTATATGTATACGGTCGAGACCGTATGCCTTCAATCTATATGCTCGAGGGGTCGTCCAAAGTCCAAGATCAATCAAGATCAAGTTCGAGCTCGAGGAACCAAATCCGAGTTCGAAGATAGAGCACGACATCTGCCAAGGTCGAGTATGCTCGACCTCGGAATAGTTTCATTATGGACTTGTAATAGAATGGCTTAGATTCCTGCCACGTCCCCAAGATCATGGCGCAAATCTAGGAATATGATTGTACGATTATGTACTAGGCATTTAGACAGCTGTATCAGGAATATTTTCTACTATAAATAAAAATAAACCATATTTAGGGCTCCCCTATTATATAAAGAGGACCCTCAATCATTGTGTAACATCATCTAATCATTGAGGAAAGAATATACTCTATACTTTTTGCCTACTGTTCATCAGAATTCTCCTTTTAACTCTACTGCTTTCACTTTACCTTTCTTGCTTAATTGTTCTAATTGTTCTAAACCCACCTCAAGGTCACTAAGCTCCAGGTCACTACTGATGAGTTACACTAATTTGATTCACTTACTTCTTTCATTTCTACTTCATACTTCTTGATTATTAATTGGTATTGAATCTAATTACGTATCTTTAAAACCACAAATTAAATTAAATTGTTACTCGTAGTTTCGAGGTAAACACATATAACAGCTAAATATTTGAATAAAACATGGTTTAATAAACTCAAGAGCAGAAATAACATAAATATCTGATAAAAGAAGTTGGATCACTAATATAACCATCCCAAAACTTTGTGCCAACGAGTACATAAGTACTACTAAGTATCCACATAAATCGTAACTCTAGTACAATTGTCTGGGTAATAGAACAGTACTGAAGAAAATAATAGGAAAGAGAGTCAAGGTCTACGGACGTCATAGCGGCTACCTCGAAGTCTCCAAGAAGGTACTAGTATAATCTAGTAGTCATCACGTCCCGATATAACTGGATTTGCACACGAATTGCAGAGTGTAGTATGAGTACAACCGGATACATGTACTCAATACGTAACAGAACTAACCTTGGGCTAAGAGTAGTGACGGGCTAAAAAGAAGACAGTCTGAATCCAATAAAATGAAAACACGAGTATAATAATGGCAGTAACAATAAACAACTTAGATTAATTTTCAAAATCATCTCACTCAGGTTATAGAAAATTTCGGTATGCTTTCAAGTTCAATAATTAAAACCCAACACTGATAAGAATATGTCAAGTACAACTAACATGAGGAATGTTACATCTCTATGCCTACATGTCAATATGCTTATCAAATGTATGATTTCCCAGTGGTGTTCTCAAGTGCTTACACTCTCAGAATACTCATCTGTCTTCCAAATGCCCATACAAACTACACACACAATCACTCAGCATTGTACGGGTGCCTGGCATTAATGTGTCTCACCAAAGCATGTGTATATATATAACATTATACCTGCACACACTGCTGGATGTCAAACTTCGAAGGGGCGGATCCTGCCCAAACTTTAATATAAAGTCTATTAGGCCTGTTGTGATGTGTATCCCGATATACAAAAATAAATAAGCTAATAAGGTCTGATGTGACGTGCAGGCCGATCCATAATAATACTCATAATGGCTCTCAGGCCCACCTCAGACATTAATATCTCAAGTCTCAAGGGCTCACAGAGCTTGTACCACTCAATCCAAACAATGATAACATGTAATGTAACGGTGAATGATAACAGAGACTGAGATATAATATGCAAATGAAGAATCATGACTGAGTACATAATTGCAGTAAAAGCAGATAACTCAAAAACAATAGAAATAACTTCATTAGGTCAAAACTAAATAAGTACATAGCCTAACATGATTTCTAACATGAATCATAGCTCAATTACTCTATCAAGCAGGGATTCCATGGATAAAACAAGACTTGATAGGAACTCAATACAAAAATCCATAAGGATCATGGTTACCACGGTGAACTCCCACACGCCTATCACCTAGAATGTGTGTCACCCAACACAACACCAATAACACATTTTTCAGGGATAAATACCCTTAATTCCAAGTTTAGAAATGTTACATACCTCAAAATGCGTAACTCAATGCTCCAACAAAGCCTTGCCACGCGAATCGGCCTCTGAGTAACCAAATCTAACCAAACCAACTAAATATAATCACTAAAAGCCATAGGAATTGATTCTAAATGATAAAGATAAGTCTTTAACCAAAATCAAAAGTCAACTCCGGGATCGCACCTTGGAACCCGGAAAAATTCATAAATTACAGAAACCCATTCGATTATGAGTCCAACCGTACAAAAATCATCCAAAACCGACCTCAAATCGACCTTTAAAACTACATTTCTCATTTTTGAAAAGTTTCCACAAAGTTCTCCATTTATTCACTAATATACTCTAATTACATGTTAAACACAAAGATGGAATCATGAAATAATAATAAATCCGAGTTAAAAACACTTACCCCGATCCAAATCTTGAAAATCACCTCCAAAATTGCCCAAAATCGAGCTCTACAACTCAAGATATAAAATCTCCAGTAGCAAAAATCCTCCTACGCGAACACGATAACCAAGTCGCAAATGCGATGCTCAATCACCAACACCTAAGCGATCACGGACAGTCAAATGCCACCGCAAAGAACAAATGCGTGAAATTCCCAGGCCTCGCCTTCCTTCTTCGCGAACGCAACCCCTCACTCGCATTCGCGTTGCACAAACATTCAAAGCTTCACGATCGCGTCCTTCACCTGGCGAACTCGTCGAACAAAAACCCTCCTACCATAATTGACTCTTCCCGGTCGTGATTCTCTCCTTGCGGTCGAGGAAGAGGAAACAAGATGCCCAAAAATCAGTAACTCTTCCAAGTCCAAAATGAGTCCGAACTTGATCCGAAACACACCCGAGGCCTCGGGACCCTATCCAAGCATATTAACAGGTCCTAAAACATGATATGAATTTAATTGAAGCCTCATATCATATCAAACAACATCGAAATCACGAATTGCATCCCAATTCAAGGATAATGAACTTCCAAATTCTAAACCTAATGTCGAATCATACAAAACCAACTCCGATTGACCTCAAATTTTTCACACAAGTCATAAATGACAAACGGGCCTACTCCAACTATCAGAACTAGAATCTGAGTTTCTTATCAACAAAGTCAACTCTCGATCAAACTTCTCAACCTTCCAAACCTTCAAGTTTCTAAGTTTCACCAATTCAAGCCAAAACAACCTACGGACCTCAAACCAATATCCGAACATACTCCTAAGTCCACCATCACCATACAAAACTATTGGAACCATCAAAACTCCATATCGGAGTCATCTATATAAAAGTCAAACTTCGGTTAACTCTTTCATCTTAAACTTACAACCTTGGGACTAAGTGTCCAATTCACTTCGAATCATCCCTACAACAAAACCAACAACCCGAGCAAGTCACATAACCCCAAATGAGTAGGAAGAAGCGATAAATAGGGGAACAGGGCTACAATACACAAAATGAATGGTTGTATCGTTACAAAGATAATATTAAACAATCTAAATTACAATTGTATATTGTGTTACAATTACCTTAGAGTGATAAAAAGTCTAGAAAATAAAAAAAAATAAAGAAAGAATTTCCAGTTATAAAAATAGAAAGGCATTGTATCAGAAGTGTTTTAAATAAATCACCTAGCACGCGGGAGACAAAAGACCTTTGGATTTGAGAAACAATTTCAGAACCAAAGTAACACCTTTTTGGGCTGAGGAAATCAAAATAGGTGCTAAAAAAGGCTGAACCAATTTATATATAGCGCATGTATTATATGTGTGCATGTACTTCCTTTTTCCCTGTACAAATATTCTTGCTATCCGAATTATTGCCATGATAATTCATCGGTATAGCGCATGTAATACATGCGCTATATGCTCATTTTTTCTAACTTGTTGAATCACAACTCTGATAATTGTACGACAAAGCACTTATCATATGCATATTTTTCAGTTGCCAAAGACACTTATATTTGATGCCTTGGTTCTTCTGCATCATTTATATTTCTCTTCATCTTCATCAATCTATGCAAAGTTCTCTTTGAATCTTTCTACAATGATCGATAAGAGAAGAGTTAGGGTTATGTATACTGGGGCCGCGAGATTGTGGTAGAGAATGACTTGGTGAACTATAGTTATTCTCCACAAAGTATTGTTAAGTTGTCACTTATATTGGAGTACCATACATTGGTATCTCTGATTTGTAAAAGAATAAGTGTGATTAAACATTCGATGAATCTTAAGGTAACTGGAACATATTTGTATTCGCTCACTCCACAAGGTGTGGATTGTTATGCCGAGTTTAACATCAATAATGATGAAAATCAATGATAAGGATGCTGAAAATGTATGTAAAATCTGAAGATGTCAACGGGACTGATGCTCCGCAAAATACGGCTAACACTCAACCATCTAGAGGTGTTTTTGGAGTTGTTTATAATAACAGGTTTCGTATGAAAGAGTCTAGCCTGACTTAAACGTATCTCCACAGCTTAGTGAGGAGCAATGACATAACTTCTCGCCAATGCAGCAGCATGGAGGGTCGACAGATTTACAAAATTCACATGTTCAGTGATAAATACTTACTTACTTTTGTTGTAGTGTAATTTTTTTTAATGTAATTATTTGTTTTATCTCTATAGTAATAATATGTATTTCTTTAATAGGGTTTATCGATCATACATGAATTTTACTAGTTATGAACAAAACAATAGTGAGAATCAACCTGATTTTGGAGAGATGGATCATGCTAGTCTATCCTCGAGTCATCAGAAATTCAAAAATCTTGGAAATTTTCCTAGTTTTGGAAGGATGGATAATGATGTTCCATCCACGAGTCAGCATCATGGGTGATAAACAAATTATAAATAGTAGTTTTAAGAGTTAAAGTTAATAATTATGGTGAGATGTACAGAATATTAATTATTCAATTGGGTATGCAGGGATACTAAGCAACATGACGGTGTTTTCCTAACTTAGTTGGGCGACGACGATATTCTGCACCTCGATAGCGAATGGCATTCGGGAAGCTGCTAGAGAGGGATTAGGGGTCTCGAAGAGCTACCCTAATGGACATAAAGGGTACTGGGGGTGGAATGGACAAGTCCAAGAAAAAATAGAAGCCAAGAAAGCAGCGTATTTGAAGCTAGTGTAGAGCAGAGAAGAGGAAGAAAGGAGTATGAATAGGGAATGGTGTAATAAATCTAAGAAGGAGGCGAAATTAGCCGTTACAGAGGCTAAAAATGCAACATTTGAACTGTTGTACAAAGAATCGGGGGCCAAAGGTGGGTACAACAAGTTGTACAGGATATCCAAGGTGATATAAAGAAAGGATCGTGACCAATACCAACAGAAGTGCATCAAAAACAAGGATGGAAAGGTATTGGTGGATAATGCACTTATTAGATGTAGATGGCAGATGTACATTTCAAGGACTCTTGAATGGCGAAAGGAATAGGGACATCATGCTGGGGGACTTGGAGTTCTCCGAGAGTCGTTGTGATTTTGGGTATTGCAGTCGTATCAAGGTTGAAGAGATTGTGGGGGCTATGGGAAAGATGAGCAGAGGTAGAGCGCCCCGACCAGATGAGATCCTAGTGGAATTTTGAAAGACTGCAGACATAGTAGGCTTGGAGTGTCTTACTAGATTGTTCAATATCATTTTTAAGACAAAGAAGATGCTTGAAGAATGGAGGTGGAGTACGATGATTCTGGTGTACAAAAATAAGGGGGATATCTAAAATTGTAATAACTATAGGGGCATCTAGCTGCTAAGTCACACCATGAAAGTTTGAGAGGGGATGGTGGAAGTTAGGGCAAGGAGTATTGTATCTATTTTCGAGAATAAATTCGGATTCATGCCAGGGTGATCGGCTACAGAAGCCATTCACCTTATCAAGAGACTAATGGAGCATTATAGGGATTGGAAGAAGGACTTGCACATGGTATTTATTGACCTAGAGAAAGCTTATGATAAGGTTTCGAGGGAGGTTTTGTGGAGGTATTTGGAGGTTAGAGGTGTGCCCGTAGATTATACTAGGGTGATCCAGGATATGTGTGATGGCATTAAGACCCGGGTTATGACGATGGGAGGGGACTCAGAACAGTTCCATGTCAGGATGGGCTTGCATCAGGGGACCGCGCTTAGCCCATTTTTATTTGCCTTGGTGATGGATATTCTTACGCGGCACATTCAAGAGGAGGTTCCATGGTGATGTAAAAGAAAAATCTATATTAAAGTTTATTAAATTTGGCCAAGGTAATGTTTTAGAGCTCAAGTCCAAACATATGGAATTATTTTCAAGAAGTCCGAGAAGCTCAAGATTGATATCAAGAAGCCACGATTTTTTCCTTCTTAAAATAGGATTTATTTTATTCCTTTTAGAATAAGGATTTTCCTTTTGGTAGGATTCTAGTTTCTTTTCATTGTAGAATATGGATTTTACTTTTCTTAATGTCTTTAGTTATTTTATTTCCTTATCAGAATAGGAAGTGTAGTCATCAAAGAAGAGACCTTAGACCTATATAAAGGGTTCTCATGCCTTTGTAGAGAGAAAATCACGTTTTTGAGACTTGCCCTAATTTTACAATAGAGTGTTTTTCTCTATTTTGTCTTCTTTATCCTTGTTTTTGGTTCCAAGCAAGGTGGTGATAGTCTTTATCTTGTTTTCAACTGTGTGTGGTGTTTCTTTATTATGTTAATTGATTCCAAGTGGTGACTTTAGGAACTTGTTTAGTTCTTGATTTTTAAAGAACACGTTTCTTGATCTAAATTCATTCTTTTGATATCATAGAATCATAACTTTCATTGACCTGGTGCAACAACAATATTTACTCGTTTTGAACGAGTAAATAGTCTTTCTTATAGTTCAGATCGTGATCTTTCACCTCATTTTTGAATCATCAGATTCCGAGTCCTAAAACTTGAGATACGTTATTTCTTGAAATCGACCTACAAACAAGTTTTCGTTTCAAGATCTTGATCCTGGTCGATTGGTTCGTTGTTAACTCGGAAAATCACATCACTAATACATTTTCCAGTTTGCACCAAGTTGGCTGATTTTGGCAATAAAAATGCCTTTGTAATATTTCCAGACAATGTTAGTATTAATAAAAGTAATCCAGTTTATCAAAAAAGAAATTGTTTTTTATTCTCCGATTAGTACAAAACCGCAAGAGAGAAATCAGAAAACCAGAAGCAATGCAAAATAACGTACTACTTCTCCTTACCTAATGAATTCTAAAAGATTCATCTATTTAGAATATAGCACTAATGGCGCCCTAATGAAAAGATACAGGATCACTTCATTTGAAAACTTCAGCATGATGGATAACATAACGACCCCACCTAAACATGCTTCTGCAGGGGGTCCATGATTAAGCTGTAAGTAGCTGGCTTAGTTTGTGAGAAGGAAAAACAAGAAATAGCAGGGACAGACAGCGTAACTGAAATATAGGGAATAGTTTATTTTTCGTTGTGGAGTAGTTTTACATGTACATTATATACGAAATTGAACTTGAACTTGAGCGACTATATATATATATATATATATATATATATATATAGTATACTAGTATAGGCCTGTAACAACAAGAGCACGGTCAGCTTCTCCAAGTTGCTCATAGCATCCTTATTATCCACAATCTATATTTGTTTACGTAGAGATATACAAGACATGGACCAATCAAACTAGCATCTGAAAGGTTTTTGCAAAGGTTGAGGTAAATTTCCAAGCTTCCAGATTGTTGAATTCTTCTCCTTAGTCCCTGCAGCACAGCTGCTCTGTCCAAAAACTCGGGATACAGACCCAGGTCAAGCATCTTAATTACTGTCTCTGCAGCATTCTCAAAATGTCCACCTTTAATATAACCTCTCAACAGCCATGACAATGTTTTCTTTTTCTGTAATGAGCTTGATGCCTCCATTCTGGTGAGCAACCTTGAGATAGGGCCTAGCTCCGGCTCCTTCTGGGAAGCACATATTGCTAAGACAATGTCATGAACATCTCCGCTGACTTCCTTGCCAACTAACTTCATTTGCCACAAATGTCTCTCTGCTTCTATTCCACGCCCAGCACATACATACATTGCAACAAGCCTCTCATGAACCACCCCAAAAAGAGAAGGACCTCCTTCTCTAATCAACCAATTCGACAAACGTACACCCTCAGCCAACAAATCTGCTTCATATTCTTCAATGAGCCTTAGATTTTCTAAATCAAGCTCCGCAATGACACCACTTTTGGCGAAACCTTTCAATTTGCGTAAAGCTTTTCCAAAAACATTCAGCTCTTTTACCACAGCTGTCATTGCAATCAAATAGCTGTATATTTCTGGCTTCAACCCACAATCTCGAATGTCAATAACTAATTTGACTGCATCCTTGTAATTCCCCTCCTCCTGACAGGAAGATCAAAGCTATAAGACATGGATATAACTTGGCAAAGGAAATCCTGGAAGCAGGATAATTCTGCATCACAGCCCTTCAATCTAGTAAATCAGTTGTTCCATCTATTTTACAAATTTTATTTTCCACATAATGCACTGCGTATTAGTAACAGAAAAATCCTCTTACCTTCTCACTCCTCAAATAACTAATACAACTAAAAGACATCATCAACTGAACTTTTTAGCTATTTTAAAACCAAATGTCCAGCCTAAAAGAATTTAGCTAGTTAGGATTGGCCCATGCACTATATTGAAATTTGAACATTGTTGTATGCATATTTTTTTCTCCTTTTCGCTGTTATAAAACATTAATTATCGAACAAATTTTAACAAAGTTAAAAGAAGCTTTTCCCGTCAGTTCTTATTGTTATTGTTTTTGTGGCAATGTTAAGATTTTGAAAAAATAGACATTGATAAAATGTTAATGTATGCAATGAAAAAAATGTTTTCAACTCTATGACTAAAAATAAATTCTAGTGTCTTAACAGTTTGTTTTAAAGATTCACCCGCTCTCCTTATTTTAATTATATACCAAAATTGGTGTTGTATAGACTTACAAATACATGAATTAAACATTCAGAGACTTTCACTTACTCTCTTTGTACACCATCCTCTATGTTTCCCGAGACTTGCTTGTATCTATCCTTATCAGATTGTCCAAATTTACCCGCATAAACTAATCTGCTTTATGTATTTTCAATTCCAAAGTATCTTTCTTGCTCAGATACTTGAGCTCCATTTACTACTGCTAAAGAATCTCATAACCAAGAGAGTTATCTTCTTCAATGATGTTGAACGACTCTTTCACCACTTTTGGTTAATTTCAGAATCATTCAAAAAGTCAGATCACCATTTTGGAATCATGTCCTTGGTCTGAGAGATCTCCTTGCTCTAAATCATGTATACGAACCATTTTCGGAATTAGATCTCACTTGAGATTATTTGGCAAATAAGGTAATGAATCACAACCACAAATTTGTGTTGTTGTTCATTTCATTTAATACCAGGTTACAGCGTGAGAGAGAAATCTTCTACATATATCTCTCATCTCTCTGTCGGTCCTCAAGACCTTCAGGTCTTTCAAACTAAACTTTTCTTGTTCAAAATCTCTAGAAGTCATGTCAGAAATCATAAAACATTTGGAATCCCACATGGTATGCTTTACTGCATAAAACATTTGTTGTACTATGCTATATACTACTCCCTCTGTTCCAATTTATGTAAACCTATCTTAATGAGCACGGAATTTAAGATAGAAATGAAGACTTCTAAAATTTATGGTCCTAAATAAGTCATACTCCCTCCGTTCCAATTTATGTGAAACTATTTCCTTTTTGGTCTGTTCCAAAAAGAATGACTCCTTTCTAAATTTGGAAACAATTTAGCTTAAACTTACAATTCTACCCTTAACGAGAAGCTTTTATAACCACACAAAATACTCTGGGCCCCTTTTTTACTTGTTTAGGACCACAAATTCCAAAAGTCTTCATTTTTTCTTAAACTCCGTGTCCAGTCAAATTGGTTCACATAAATTGGAACGGAGGGGGTAACATTTATGCGGCTATAAATCTTTTGAGACGTGTGATGTTAAACATGCGAGAGTATTTGTGTGACTATAAAAGGTTCTAATTGAGAGTAGAATTGAAAGTTTATGCTAAATTATCTTCAAATCTAGAAAGAGGTCATTCTTTTTTTAACGGACCAAAAAGGAAATAGGTTCACATAAACTAAAACAGAGGAAGTAGTTTTCTTAATTAATTTTTTCCTTATTTGCCAAAGAATCTCTAAAGCGAGATTTGAGATATTTTTAATATTAGATCATATCCACACCTTGGCAACAAGGGGATGCCTTGACCAGAGATATGATATCCCAAAATGGCTATGTTGCACGGACTCTCCTCTTAAGAATAATACTAAATAATTCTTTTTCTATATAATGAACCAAACAATCACTCAAAAGCTTATTATTTATTTGATTCTGCAAATTGGTCTTAACCACTTCATCCTGAAAAATACAATGGAAGCAGCAGAAAAAGATAAATTATTCTACGTACATCACACGTTTGGACTCATGCCAATTGGTTTTGTTTGTCCTTACCATCCCAGAGGTCAATGGTTCAATCCCTGCTGACATATTGCTTTTAAGCACAGATAAGCCAAAAATATCTCAAAATAAACACGCATGAAAAATTGGCGGGGTTTGAACACATGACCTCAATTAGAAGAGAGGTGCTCGACCAGGCGAGCTATGGAGCAGCTTGTGTCAAGCGGTTGCTGGATATCCCATATTTTGTTTCTGCAAATTAATTACATATGCATATTTAGTAAACTTTTCCTACTAAGCGGTGTGACCGCTTGAGCATATGTGTGTCCTCCCCTGCAAACAAGAAAACTGGTAGGACACGCCCTTATGCACATCCGAGTATGCTATTTGCACCCTCAACACCTCCTTCACAGAAAAGACAGCTTCATCCCTCACACCCAACACCAATATGAAGATATGACATAGTTAACAAATCGTAAGGTTGGGCTTCAATCAACTCAGTTCATCTCCATGAGCCGGTGTACAGTATCCCCGCCCTCATTATTCGCCTCAATAAACTTATTCACCGATCTAAACATTACCATGAGCATCGTCTCTTATTGACAATTGTATCCATTTTGAATTCTCAAAAATACCCTTAAAAGTATACTGGTGTACATTAACATGGGAGGATATTTTGTCTTTTTTGCAAAAAGTAAATCCAACATATTTGGTACTGCCATTTCCCCTCTCCCTACTCCCTAATGAGTCGCTCTCTCCCCTCTATCTCTCTTCTGCTTCTCTTCTTTCCCACCCCCTTTGAGATTATTAGATTCTCATAAGCATTATCAAAGTATATGGATATCATGGTCTAATCTCTAAAAACTAAAATGTATGTTTAACTTTGGTACACCCATAATATGTTTGATTAAACCCACTTTCATTACTGCATTTTGTTTGCATGATAGAGATTTTAGGGCGACCTAGGGAAGAAGAAGACGTTTCAACAGCAATGGAGCCTCTAAGATCACTCGTGATCCCCCTTTGAAATCAAGCATTCTCTGCAATTGAACACCATAAGAGTTTGATCTTCTTCATTATTTGCCATATTTTCTTGTATTATGGAAGTGAGAGAGAATTAATTGAAGGCATAGAAACTTAAAGGTTTCATCCCTTATTAGTAATTATATTGCTAATCTCTTCAAACCTGTTGAGAAGGGAAACAAAGAATGGACAAGTAAAAATTTAAAAAGAAGGCTTGTGAAATGAAAGAGAAAAAGTTGGCGGCCGAAGAGGGGGATGGTTAGGGGGAGTCGAAGAGAGAGAAGATAAGGAAAGGGCTGGTTTGGTTCTATTTTTTTGTTAAAAAGAATAAAAAGTCCCCACAATTAATGGAAGAGTAAGGATATCTTGGATAATCCAAAAATGGATGCGGAGCTAAGTTGCTAACCTACTACAGATAGTACATTAGCAAGACCCATATATAACACATATTATACATGTAATATAAAAATAAGTCCATGTTTAATGACTTTGTTCTCTTGTTGTGTGTTTTTGATTGTTGTACTTTTCTAAACATTTGTGCCTTCGATCATAGAATCGAGGGAAGGATCCAATTTGTATACTTTTCTGAACAATGTGCATTGATTTTTTGATCCAGTCTATCTTGATAGTAAAAACTATACATCATCTCATTATTCGCATCATAATATTTGAAATTTTCCTTACACTATGGCAAGACAACATCACAAAACTATATCCATAGCAAACAGCTACAAAAGATCAAATAATAAGTCTTTACTATGGATTTATTAGTCTTTAGACAAATTAAAACTACAATTGTTTCACCGATTGCTTTGAGCCGTACAAGTTGTATCCTTACAACTTACTTGGTATATTTATTTTTATCACAAAAAATGACACATGTTACATATTAGTTTAGTTCATCCTAAGAACTTGATGGATAGAAAAGCAATAGTTGAATAGTTTTGCTACCAAATTTAATTTTTTGACTATGATACCGAGTTGACTAGGTAATATCAACCCCCCACCCCCCACCCCAAAAAAAAACCTCAAACCCTAAACACTATTCAGCTGGAGGTCCCTCTTATTTCACCAATTATCTAAATAGAAAAGGAGGAGAGCTGAGAAGAATTGGATTGAGTGCTATAAAAAAAAATTAGATAATTGGCAAATTAAGCATTGCTCTATATGGTCTCGGATTTCAAATTTTTGGTAGATATTCATTCATTCACGGTATTGCCAGCTACATTGCATGTGGTATTGACAAGAGTGCAGGGGGGCCTATCTATTTTTGACTGAAAAAGTATTTAGGGTTTAAGGTTTTTTTTATTTGGTTTAGACCGTATCAAAGCCAAAAAAATAATTTGGTACAAAATATTCAACCGACCATCTACTATTTTTATTTTCATCATGTTCTTCGAGTGAACAAAATTAATATGTAACATGCATCATTTTTTGTGATAAAAATAAATGTTTTAAGTAAATTTTAAGGATACAACTTGTATGGCTCAAAATAATTGGTGAAATAATTGTAGTTTATTTTGTCTAAAGATTCTTAAATACACACTAAGCATTCATGATTTGATCTTCCATATCTTTTTGTTGTGGATATAGTTTTGCCTTGACACGGTACAAGGAGAAGTTCAAATTATGATATAAATAACAAAATAATGCATGGTTCTTACTATCAAGAAAGATTGGATCAAGAAATCTGGGCACATATGTTCAAAAAAGCACATCAATTGGATCCTTCCCCGATTCAAGATCAGGGCACATATGTTCTGAAAAGCACATCAATCAAAAACACACAACACAAGAACGACGTCATTAAACATGTACTTAATTTTTCATAGAGCACCTATGCAAGCTCACTTTCAAAATTTCATCCATAAAGTCCCACATTCTGTAACACCCCGTAAATTCGGCTCAGGTATGAATGAGTTAAAGGAGTAGTAAGGTTATATTTTGGGCATGTAAAGTCCCATCGGGATGATTATGGGCGAAAATAGTTATTTCAAAATCAAGATGGAAAGTGAGGTGCATAAGATTTGATAAAATCGACTAAGTTTGCAGAAGGTTCGTATTCCAGCAGGTTTTAGTGAAAATGAGTAAGGAATTTGGGAAAACTCAAAGCATGAAAGTTGTAGGCCTTTGAAATAGCTTTCCAACGATATATTATGGAGCCCGAATGGATCTCTGTGCAAAATGTTATGCGCATTTTACAAAACAGTATGTGATATGCGCGCCGGTAGCGCGGCCGTGCTAATTTTGAGGCAGTGCTAATTTTGAGGCAGTGTTACTGCCGTTTAGCGCTGGCAGGCCTCCAGATGTGCGGGTGCGCTAGTGGGGGGTCGTTTTAAAGCTATATTTCGTCCCCCGCAGCCCCAAAACATAAAAACTTGCTCTAGAAAGGAGAACTCTCAAAAACCTAACTCCCTAAGGGTCCTTCCACCACCCAAGGTACGTTCTAATGGTGATTCTAAGTTAATTTCAATATCCCAACATCTTATTAACATGGGTACACCCTCCATATCATTAGATATTCGTTTGGGGCATCATTGTTGAGAAAAGAAACCCTAGAACTCGAATTCAAGAAGATTAAACGTCAAAAAGGTAATGTCTTCGCCCTCTAATTGATTCTAGCATTGGATTAATGATTATTGACTCAAGTTCATGAGGTATGAGTTGATGGGTTTGATAGAAAAGTATGAACAATTATAGGTTTGGCTTGTTGATTATTGATTGTTGATTGTTGATTATTGGTTAAGGGTGTTGTTTACCTTATGGTGATAAAGAATAATGTTGATTATAACTATTTGAGACTTTAGAATTTATCTAGGAGCAAGAGAATGGGTTATTGGGTGTAGAGACACCATTAATAAGGACTATGAAGTTTATGCCACCAAGTGTTTCAGAAAATGTCTAAGTAACCAAAACATGAGTATTATTGCTAATATGAAATCCCTTTGACTTGTATTGATATAGATTAAAGTTGAAAGGGTTGGCGAATGTTGTATTACGCTCAAGAGCAGGAAGTTAAGGTATGTGAGGCTAACTCTCTATGTTTGGGAATGTTAATGATTCTCCCTACATTACGTTTCTTTTACGACGTATCAATTGCCTCGGAAATATAGTTAAGCCTAGTTCCTTGAATAGTTGTAGAACTTCTATTCTCTAGCTTCGTAACTCGTTCATGACTTTCATTCTGAACGTTGTGAGCTCAGTTCGTATTCAATATAGACTTGGGCTTGATGTCCCTAAGTCTCAGTATAGCTTACTCAGTATGTCATAAACAGTTGAAGTTTCAATGTTCATAACCAGTTCAAGAATACATGTCTCATTCTAGTCCTATTCAGTATTCCAGTTTATGTAACTCAGTATGATTCAGTATTTCGGTATTATGTAACTCAATATGATTCAGTATTCCAGTATTATGTAACTCAGTGTGATCTAGTATTCCAGTATCATATAACTCAGCGTGATTCAGTATTTCACTATTATGTATTGCAGTATGATTCTCAGTTCCTGATTTTAAATCCCTGAATGTTGAACACCTATATTTGGGCCTGAGGCCGCAGCTAATGCTTTATGCATCTTTGGGCCTGAGGCCGTAGTTTATGCTTTATGCATCTTTGGGCCTGAGGCCGCAGTTTATGCTTTACGCATTTTGGACCTGAGGTCGCAGTTATGTATACGTATACTTGGGCCCGAATACGTATACTTGGGCCCGAAGCCGCAGTTTGTGCACATATATATATTGGGCCTGAGGCCGCAGTTTAATATTCAGATAAACAGGTTGTTCATCATTCAGAAGAGAGAGTATTCATATCCTTACTTCCTTTCAGTTCAATTATTAGTTACCGTTCAGTCATCAGCTATCATAACAGTTACCAGTTATCAGTTCAGTTTCAGTTTGAATAGTTATCATTTCAGTTATCAATTATAAATTCTCAGTTATCAGCTTAGTTTCAGTTTCAGAATTTATAATTCTTTCAGTTGCTTTGGTATCTTTACATACCAGTACAATTCAAATGTACTGACGTACCTTTTGCCCGGGGCCTGCATCTCACGATGCAGGTAATGATTTACAGGTTGATGATTCAGAGCGCTAGGATTCTCGTACCAGCTATTTGGTGATCCCCAGTTCTTTCGGGGCATTATCATTACTCAGTCTTCAGTATTCACATACAGTCAGTGTTTTCAGTACTCAAATAGAGGCTTCATAGACTAGAGTAACAGTTAGACAAAGTCACGGGCTTTTCATATTAAGCTATGTTGGCTAGAAATATTTTTCAGAATTGTATTAGTATTTCCGCACTTTGATTTATATCATCCAGACTTTCAGTATATCAGCATGTGTTAGTTTATCTTCCGCATTCAGTATGTTATGATACCATATGTTTATTCAGCCAGCCAGTTGATTCGCTCGGTCACATGTAGTCAGGCACCGAGTGTCGTGTTACGTCTAGGCCCAGGTTCGGGGCGTGACAAAGCTTGGTATCAAAGCACTAGGTTCAAGAGTACTAGGGAGTCTATGAAGCCGTGTCTAGTGGAGTTTCCTTTATATGTGTGTGCCGGCCACTCATATAAACGGTTAACTACCAAGACATCCAGGATTGTCTCATTTCTTTCTACTCTAGATCGTGCCATGAAGCTTAAAGCCATAGATTGAATGCCCAAGCAACGCGCAGGAGAAACCTAAGTTCCTAGAGAGGATAATTGCCCATTGGGGTATAATTATGGAGTACAGGTTGGTAAATATGAGACTTGAGAGGACGTTAAAAGTGGGATGCATATGGGTTCTCAAGGAAAATGTAAGTATCAATGATTATAGAGAAATCTTCGCATACTTTAGGTCCGGATTAAGACCCAAGAATCGCCGGATGGTGCAGTAAGTGATTTATCAGACAATGGTATACTCTGAAGGATAAGTTTTTGTATGGTAATCGTATATGTTTTACCTCAGAGAACAATTTCTTTTAATTTTTGGAAATGGAGCCACAAGTTGGATGATGATAGTTGAGATGTCAGACCCTAACATTGGCCATTATAATTTTGGACAGAAAAGAGCCTAAGGGCAAAATACCTAGGAGTCAGAAACGTTTGTTATCACCAAAGATGTGATTTCGTACAACTCATGCAAATGACTAGAAGATATGATGTATGAAATGAGAACCAAGAGCAGCCAATATTGAATTTCAGGGAATGATTTTAAGTTGTTTAGAATTATTCGAATCAGAACTAGAAGTACCACGCTAGTAAGCTACTATAAGAAGCAGCTATTGACATAAGATAAAATATATGGCAGTTCCCCCTTAGGTTATGTGACTAAGTGATTACCGCGGATGTTTATAGTATGATATGATTTTGTATTATATAGAAAGTTTGGGGTTAGATATTCTAATTTTGTTTAAGACAGATGAATTTCCCTAAGTGTGATCCATGTACATAGTTCAAAAAAATGATAGTGTGTGGCAAAAGAATATGGTCAGATGATAAGGGAAGTTAGGAGTAACCTTATGCTTCATTTTAGTTATTCAAAGCAGGAGAAGAAAATATGATGCTAGCAGGTGGTTAGTAAAAGGATATTAAGTAAGTTTTGAGTAGATACAGTGAATTAGCAATTTCAGCTGAGCTAGTAGAGGTGAGATTTGATCCACTTAGCCAGGTTATCTCTAGTGAGTGGATGGCAGTTTGAAAATACTGAACGTATGTGTCAGAGCCCAAAGAGTTTAAGTTAAACCCGAAGTACAGTGGCAGTGGAAAAAAAATCAGCTAGCAGTGAGAGAGCAAACTATAGAAGAATAGCCTTTAGGAATTATTGAAATGTGATTTCTCCAAGATTGACAGTGTGGGCAGAGTTAAATCATTACGATTATGTAGGATAGTTATGAAGACATAAGCTTTCCGTTTATGTAAATAATTTAGTTTTTCCTAGTAAGAAAGATTTCTCAGAAGTAAGTTGGAAGATGAGTCGTTATTGACGTAAAGTGCAAAGAGTTGCAGAAGATAAAGAAAGTCGTTAGAATCCCGAAAAAAAAAGGAAGGATCCGCAAGTATAAGACCTTTGGTTTAAGGGGTGATGTGAAATTTTTTTGTAAGTCCAGTTAGTGATTTGATAGTCAGCATGGGATATGAAAAAGAAAATTAGTTCGGTAATTAGGGAAAATTGTATAATTACCACAGGGATTATGTATAGCATGTGTAAGAAACACAAAGTGAGTAGAATGATCACCGAGCTTAGTTATTGATGATAAAGTGATCAAAGAAAAGCTATAAAATCATGCTTATTTATGTGTTATGAGGGTAGAGCCATTGCACGAGACTTTAATTGTGGAGTACAAGTCAAAGACTTAGATCGCAACAATGCTATAAGTGTTTTCAGGAAATGCTTAGAAATGATAATCAAGTATGGGAAGTGTAGCTCATGATTGAGACAGACAAGAGAAATACGGTGAAATAAGTTCATCGCTTAGCCAAGCAAAGAGTTTGGCTTTCGGATTCTGAAGATGGTGAAATTATTGTCCAGAACAGAATTTGTTCTTCCTTAGTAGCCGAAGTGAAGAAGAAACGGTTTGATGAACCCTACGTGTTGCAGTTGAAAGATTAAATTCACAAGTATAAAACGATGGCTTCTGAATAAGGGGGAGATGATGGTACTTTGAGGTACCAAGTCAGATTGTGTGTTCCAGACATAGATGGACTTAAAGAGGGAAAATCATGTTAGAAGCCCATAATCCCAGATATTCTTTCCATCCAGGTTCCCCAAACATGCATCATCACCAGGGAGATTTATTGGTTGAACGACATGAAAAAGAACGTCGCAGACTTTGTGGCCAATTGTCCGAATTGCTAGCAAGTGAAAGTCAAGCAGTAGAAAGTCTAGTGTTTTCATCCCAGGATACACATACTTTTGAGTGGAGATGGTAAATATGGAAATTTATAACGGGATTATCTTGCTCATTTTAAAAGCATGATTTGATTGGATGATCATAAATCGACTTACCAAGTCAGCACGCTTCTTGCCAGTAAAAACTATAGATTCAGTAGAAGATTATACCAAGTTGTACATTCAAGAAATCCTCTGATTGCATGGGACTCCATTGTCCGTCATTCCGGATTGTGGTGCTCAGTTTAAAATGAACTTTTAGAAGTCCTTTCAGAAAGGATTAGTCACAAGTTTTTCATCCTCAGAAAGATGGCCAGGCAGAGCACATTATTCAAACAATTGAGGATATGTCCTTGATGTTAAAGTAATTGGGATAATCACATACCTCTCATTGACCTTCCTAATAATAACACCTACCATTCTAGTATCAAGATAGCATTGTGAAAGACTATGTATGGGCGAAGGTGTAGATCGCCAATTGGTTGGTTCAAAGTTGGTGAAGAGGAATTGTTGGGACCAAATTTAGTCTATCAGGCAATGGAGAAAGTTAAGTTGATTCAAGAGCGTTTGAAGAAAACTCAGAGCCGCCAAAAGTCTTATTCGAGCGTGCGGCATAGAGACTTAGAGTTTCAAGTTGATGATTGGGTGTTTCTGAAAGTTTCATTTATGAAAAGCGTTATGAGATTTGGGAATAAGGGGAAGCATAGTCTCTGCTATATTGGGCCATATAGATTCTTGCGAAGGATCGGTCAATTAGCTTATGAGTTGGAGTTGCCACCATAATTAGTGGTGGTACAGCCAGTATTTCACGTATCATGTTATAACATTCAAGTTTCCAGTACTCAGATATTCATGTCAGTTCAGTACTCAGATACTCATGTCAGATCAATACTCAGCTACTCATGTTAGTCCAATACTTAGACATTCATGCCAGCTTAGTACTTAAATTACTCAAATATTAGTGCCAGTTCAATATTCATATATCCATGTAGTTCAGTATTCACGTATCCATGGCAGACCAATATTCAGTCAATGCAGTAGTCATTCAGTTCAGCATTGCAACAGTTCAGTAATCAGGTATTTATTCAGTTTAGTATACAAGTGTTAATGAAAGTTCATGTTTCCACCAGACCCGTTTAAGGTCCGGAGTTAGCAGAAGTTACAGTCACGACAATCATTCGAGGACGAATGATCCCAAGGGGGAGATAATGTAACACCCCGTAAATTCGGCTCAAGTATGAATGAGCTAAAGGAATAGTAAGGTTATATTTTGGGCATGTAAAGTCTCATCGGGATGATTATGGGTGAAAATAGTTATTTCAAAATCAAGATGGAAAGTGAGGTGCATAAGATTTGACAAAATCGACTAAGTTTGCAGAAGGTTCGTATTCCAGCAGGTTTTAGTGAAAATGAGTAAGGAATTTGGGAAAACTCAAAGCATGAAAGTTGTAGGCCTTTGAAATAGTTTTCCAACGATATATTATGGAGCCCGAACGGATCTCTGTGCAAAACGTTATGCGCGTTTTACAGAACAGTATGCGATATGCGTGCCCTTAGCGCCGCCGCGCAAATTTTGAGGCAGTGTTACTGCCGTTTAGCGCAGGCAGGCCTCCAGATGCGCGGGCGCGCTAGTGGGGGTCGTTTTAAAGCTATATTTCGTCCCCCACAGCCCCAAAACATAAAACTTGCTCTAGAAATGAGAACTCTCAAAAACCTAACTCCCTAAGGGTCCTTCCACCACCCAAGGTAAGTTCTAATGGTGATTCTAAGTTAATTTCAATATCCCAACATCTTATTAAGATGGGTAAACCCTCCATATCATTAGATATTCATTTGGGGCATCATTGTTGAGAGAAGAAACCCTAGAACTCGAATTCAAGAAGATTGAACGTCAAAAAGGTAATGTCTTCACCCTCTAATTGATTCTAGCATTGGATTAATGATTACTGACTCAAGCTCATGAGGTATGAGTTGATGGGTTTGATAGAAAAGCATAAACAATTATAGGTTTGGCTTGTTGATTGTTGATTATTGGTTAAGGGTGTTGTTTACCTTATGGGTGATAAAGAATAATGTTGATTATAACTATTTGAGACTTTAGAATTTATCTAGGAGCAAGAGAATGGGTTATTGGGTGTAGAGACACCATTAATAAGGACTATGAAGCTTTATGCCACCAAGTGTTTGAGAAAATGCCTAAGTAACCAAAACATGAGTATTATTGCTAATATGGAATCCCTTTGACTTGTATTGATATAGATTAAAGTTGAAAGGGTTGGCGAATATTGTATTATGCTCAAGAGCAGGAAGTTAAGGTATGTGAGGCTAACTCTCTATGTTTGGGAATGCTAATGATTCTCCCTACATTACGTTTCTTTTACGACATATCAATTGCCTCAGAAATATAGTTAAGCCTAGTTCCTTGAATAGTTGTAGAACTTCTATTCTCTAGCTTCGTAACTCGTTCATGACTTTCATTCTAAACGTTGTGAACTCAGTTCGTATTCAATACAGACTTGGGCTTTGATGTCCCTAAGTCTCAGTATAGCTTACTCAGTATGTCATAAACAGTTAAAGTTTCAGTGTTCATAACCAGTTCAAGAATACATGTCTCATTCTAGTCCTATTCAGTATTCCAGTTTATGTAACTCAGTATGATTCAGTATTCCAGTATTATGTAACTCAGTATGATTCAGTATTCCAGTATTATGTAACTCAGTGTGATCCAGTATTCCAGTATCATATAACTCAGCGTGATTCAGTATTTCACTATTATGTATTGCAGTATGATTCGCAGTTCCTGATTTTAAATCCCTGAATGTTGAACACCTATATTTGGGCCTGAGACTGCAGTTAATGCTTTATGCATCTTTGGGCCTGAGGCCGCAATTTATGCTTTATGCATCTTTGGGCCTGAGGCCGCAGTTATGTATACTTTATGCATTTTGGACCTGTCACAGTTATGTATACGTATATTTGGACCCGAGGCCGCAGTTTGTGCATATATATTTATTGGGCCTGAGGCCGCAGTTTAATATTCAGATAAATAGGTTGTTCATCATTTAGAAGAGGGAGTATTCATATCCTCACTTCCTTTCAGTTCAATTATTAGTTACCGTTCAGTTATCAGCTATCATAACAGTTACCAGTTATCAGTTCAGTTATCAGTTATCATTTCAGTTTCAGTTTGAATAGTTATCATTTCAGTTATCAATTATAAATTCTCAGTTATCAGCTTAGTTTCAGTTTCAGAATTTATAATTCTTTCTTTCAGTTGCTTTACATACCAGTACAATTCAAATGTATTGACGTCCCTTTTGCCCGGGGCCTGCATCTCACGATGCAGGTAATGATTACAGGTTGATGATTCAGAGCGTTAGGATTCTCGTACCAGCTATTTGGTGATCCCCAGTTCTTTCGGGGCATTATCATTACTACAGTCTTTAGTATTCACATACAATCAGTGTTTTCAGTACTCAAATAGAGGCTTCATAGACTAGAGTAACAGTTAGACAAAGTCACGGGCTTTTCATATTAAGCTATGTTGGCTACAATTTTCAGAATTGTATTAGTATTTTCGCACTTTGATTTATATCATCTAGACTTTCAGTATATCAGCATGTGTTAGTTTATCTTCCGCATTCAGTATGTTTTGATACCACATGTTGATTCAGCCAGTCAATTGGTTCGCTCAGTCACATGTAGTCAGGCATCAAGTGTCGTGTTACGTCCAGGCCCAGGTTCGGGGCGTGACACATTCTTGTTGTGCCGGAGGACATTATGGATAATTCCCTAGGTTGTGATATTCTTTTACTACTAAATTCTGTGAGTGAACATTAGGCTTAGGTAACACATCCATATTTGGTTCTTAAAACACACCAATCGAGTTTTCTTGAGCTTTTTTTAGATGAGTTTGCACAATTGTCATTCGAAGCCTTTCCCGCACTACTAGTACAATAGTACCTGGCATTGAAGTCGACGAACGTACCCCATATCTTTGGATATCATTGGTCCTACTTGTTTCATGCTCCCTTGAAACTGACCCAGATCGGCATATACTTTGATGGATAATATTGCCCAAAAGAAGACTTGGGGATCAACATCATTTATAGCAAGTTGGCTATATGGACTAAGCCCAACATCCATCTCAGAAGTGGGTAAAACGTATTATCGTATCTGACCCACCGGTAAAGGTTTGTTTATCTCACATTGATCGGACAAGTAACTGCCTTTCCGTATAAGATCAGAGCAAGCGAATATGTCAACCGAATATGAGAATAAGAAAGCTAAGGTATAAAGAGGAGAAAACCAAGCGAGCATAGAACTATTACAGCACTGAAATGTACAATCTAGATCACAACATGAAGGTGGTACGGACCCATAAACGCCGCAACCTTTTGTATATATGATGGAGATCATACAACATCCTTCATCTATCATCCATTAATAACACATATACACCAATAACCTGTCAATTATTTCATTTATTTTCAATTTCTTTATCAAGATCTCGCTAACTCCAAACATTTGTAGTCATTTTTTATCACTACAAGCATTTACAGGTTTTGTTATATTCTTTTGTTTTAAATTCTTGCAGCTTCGGTACTTTACAGGTTGTATCTTCTCTATCTCTTTACTTGCCGTAGTGCAACAATTTTGATCTTTCAGCATTAGGACCTATTACATATCACAACCTAGGCCCAACTGCAAAGTCTTGTCTGTTCTAGCCCAACCTTTGGGGCCTCATGTTTTTTCCTCTCCGAGCTTTAACCCAAAAAGCGCCTTAACGGTTGGGTTCTTGTACTTGCCATTACATGGTCCCCAACTTTTCCTCCCAGTTTGACGTGGAATTCGCCTAAGGCAAGCTTGACAGAGAATTCAACCGCCAGCACTTCGTAGATGTCACACTCATAAGGGACTCAACGTCGTGCTGAGTTTTCCCCACCACCATATTAGAGGAGGTACCGGCAATGATACCAGTTGTCATGGTCCAGCCTAACTGCTAAAATATTGTCCACTCTGGCCCAACAATTATGCCTCACAACTTTGTTCTCTTAAGCTTTAACCCAAAAAGCACTTCAACAATTAGAACCATGCACTCGCTTTTATATGGTACTAACTTTCTCTTCCCATTTCGATGTGAAATTTGTGTAAGGCAAGCTTCACAGTAAATCTCCTATTGGGTTCAACTACCAGTGGCCATAGGCTGTTACTGGACTTCCAGCGAAGTGACCCTTGATCCCGTAGCAAAGAAGTAGAGTCCCCTCGTCAACATTAATCGGCAAACTTTATTTTGGAAATCATAATTCATGAATTTGGCTGCCACAACCTATCCAGAGTGACTCAAAAAGATTTGCCAACAAACATTCCACAAGTAATCTTATTTCAAGTGGCACAACAAGGCACACATGTTTCTCACAATAAGGATGCACAACGATAGAATACATAAGAAACTGTCCTACTAATATCATGGGGGTTATTTGTTTCATTCCAATACCATCTACAGCTAGGAAGAGAAATCCTAAGCTGGATTTGATAGTAACTTGTTTACTAAGCATAAGATAGCATGACATTAACATGACCAAACTGAAGGACTAGAAAAGAATACAAGATAGTCAAAGGCAGGACTCTTTTTTCTTTTAATCAAGAGTCAAAGCCAGGACTCTATGACATCACCTTTTTAATGGGAGAAATACACCAAATATTTACTGCTAACAAGTACTTAGCATTAAATTCAATGAGTATATAAGAATTACCATCATTTTCCAGGCAAGATAACCAGTGGGACCAGCCTTATGCCCATCTCCGTTGCCATCTGAGTAAGCAATCTGCCTCCTCAACACTTCCTTCACAAAGGACACAACTCCCTCCCTCTCACCTGCATCCCAATACAAAGAAATAACCTTCTCAACCATACTAAATTTGGGGCTCAACCCTACACAGTCCATATCCTCCAGCAAGTCCACTACATCCCCGGCTTCACTCTTCGCCCCAATCAACTTCTGCACCCATCCACACATTATCGAAACCATCAGCTCCATTGTCTCCTTATCAACTCTATTCTCTTTCCTTAGCCACTCAAACACCTCCAAAGCACACCATGAGTCCCTCCCTTCTTGCGCAAAGTATACCAACACCAACTGCAACTCTCTATCAGATAACCTCTCATTCATTTCCTCAAGAACATCTGACGGTTCTCTTGTCATTCGTTCTAATTCCTCAATTGCCTCGAAAAAACCTTCACTCATCTCATTCTCATCGTCGCTCGTCACAAACCTATCCAATTCAACAGAATTATACAATCTAAATTCCCAGATTTTATTCCTCCTCGGAGTAACAAAACTAGGGTTCTGACTACAATCTGCACCCAGAACCTTTGAACATGATTGACTCCTCAATTTCAACCAAGTCTGAGGAACAACCAAACGACGTCGTCTAGGAGAAACAGCGTTAGTTATCCCGAGGTAGGTAAAACATGCAATCTCATTAATAGTAGCCATATATCAGCTTGAAAAAACACCAGAAATAGGAAAGTAACTGCTCAAAGAACGGGATGATGAACGGTTGAACTACAATTCAGTTGCTTCTATTCCATTTACAATTTCTCGTCAACCAAACGGGAGTAGTGGAAAATGAATAAGATGTTGCTTAAGGAAAAAAGTGCTGTTTTAAAGTCGTAACATAGATGAAGGAGTGAAAGGAAAGATATTTGAGATTCAAAGAGACTCAAGCGGCGTTGCTGCCATGGCGGCTAAAGAGCCAGCCGAAGAGACAACAAACAGCGGCACAGAAATGATGTTGACTGTTGCTGCGTGTAACGTGTTCACTTGCAGATAATTCAAGGAATTTTTGATGATTTTAGGATTAGAAAATATAGGCAATGACTTTAATACCCTTGAAAGCGAGATTTCTTTTGTTGACGTCAATAATGGGGGAAAAGGCCAGAATTGTCCCTCTACTTTAGTAAATTATCCACGTTTGTCTCTGGTTTTAATATCTGTTTAAATATGTCCCTACCGTTAAAAAATTAGATAAATTTATCCCTAACCCTAACAGAATTCCAACGTGGCACCTGGTCCTACTCTTTGATTGCCAACTAGACAAATTAAAAAACTCATACCCATTCAAATAGCTCATTACCCAGGCCCATTTTCCCTCTTAAAACCTGTTTCTTCTTCCACCCCACCCAAAACCACCTCCCTTTACCATTACAATCCTAATCCATCAATGTAAAGCTTCATCAACAACTTACAATGCCTAGCCAAATAAATAACTCAGTATACATGCATCCAGGAGCCTTCACCAAAAGCAAAATCCCCAAAGTGAGGTTCACGCACTTAAGAGAGATAAGGAAAGCCTTCGTTATTTATTCTAATCGAATTTCTGTGACAATAGAGAGCGAGTTTGGTGACTGAATCGAAACAAGAGAAGATGGCAGGTAAAATCGAGAGTATTTTAGCTTTTGCGGTGAGGAAGAGTCTTTTATGGTTTTTCCCCTCAACTCAGAGCCATCTCCGACAGACGAGGGAGAATTTTCTACGGTGGCCTGAGGTTAAGTACTGGAAAATTATGGCTAAATATTTGTCGGGGAATACGTCAGTAAGAAGATTGGTCCATTCAGACTATAAAAAAAGTTTATTTTTTAAAATGACGTTGTATTGTGCCAACCGAATTTTTAACAACGCTGTGAAAAATATATAAGACGGAGGTGATAACTGATTCTAATGGAGCTCTTCGCAATGAGATGAGAAATTGGGCAGGTTTAATATTGAGGAGGAAAAGTGGCCTCTAGGTCTTTTTGGGGTGCTTCGTATTCTTGGGTTAAAAAAATAGAATCTTTTTTTGTTTTTGATTTTCCATAAAAACAAGGGTTTTGGAAAATCGGGTGAGATAAGATGAACGAGTCTTTTTTATTTGGGTTTTTAATTTGCCCAGTTGGCAATCGAAGAGAAGGGCCCGCTTTCATGTTGGAATTCTGTTAGGGTTAGGGACTAATTTATCTACTTTCTTAACGGTAGGGATATATTTAGACGGATAGCAGAAAGGGACAAACGTGGACAATTTACTAAAGTAGAGGGACAAATCTGACCTTTTTCTCTTAATAATGGTAGCCTCTGTGTGTTGGGCCGGCTTTTGGTAAGCCATTGAAGCCCAATCTTTAGGGCCCCAACTGAAAAGGAATATTTATGTTCCTTAAAAATGGGCCCTTAATGTGTAAATCTAAAATTTGTGGAAGGAATCAAGTTGTTATTCTTTTTTTAATTTTTTTCTCATTAAATATTATGTGAACACCACTTCCTTTTTCGGTTTTCACAATATTCAATTTTCTTTTTTAATCTTTTTACGTTTTCATCAAACGTTACTCCTCCTATTATTATATTTTTTCTTTGTGCCTCCAAGAAATTCTATTGTTCTGCATTTTTCGTCTATCGAACTAAGCCTACAAGAAGTATATTAAAAGCAACAAATATTTATTTTCACATCAAGTTACTGAATCAGGTTCTTCTATCCCACCTTTTTAGTGTTAGTTTTCATCTAAAAATTATTTTTCTTGATATTTCTAATATATACGCATATATTATTTTTTAATATTTATTAAAATTTAAATGTGCCAAATAGAAAGTATGAATCCGCTTATTCAAAACTTAAGAAAAAGAAAAGAAAAGTTGAATCTTTGATACAATCCCAAAAAGAAGAGATGATAGCACTCCACGCGATATATTCAATTAGATAAAGGAACTTGATTCTTTTTTAAATGCTTATATTGCTTATAGAATAATGATAGCAGTTGCCTCTGGACACCCTCGATCAAAAACTAAAAATTGAAAGAAGTTTTTTAAAATTAAAATTGATAAAATCTTACTTAAGATCAACCATGGCGCAAGAAAAATTGAATGGATTGGCTATATTATCAATTAAAAAAGAATCATTAGAAGAAATTAATTATAAAATAATTATTCATAATTTTGCATCTCAAAAGGTTAGAAAATTAGATTTCAAATAAATAATATACATGAAAGTCCCTTTTTTAGGAAACAAGTTAAAGGCCTCTTATGGAAGTATGGCTTTAAGCCCCAATAGTATTGAGCCACCCTTGGTTGGGGCCAAATGCACACACAAGTACACGAGGTCGACAAATAATAAGTGATGAGAAAATATCGTCCCACGAGGATTTATGATTAACAGTCGTCCAATCTAAACTACTTGTGAGTTAATTTCTCAAGCGGTTATGAAGAAGGCGATTGTGATTTTTACTACTAAAAATGACTACGAAATTACGAAACAAGCAAGAATTCAATGATGCAAAGCAAATAAGCAAACACTTAGGAAGAATTCAATGAGATGGGAATATTCCGGGGTTATAGGATTAATGTCTCCCTTATTGTGTTCTTCTAGTTGATTTATTTACCTGATTTATCTAATTTATTGGTTAACGGGTTTTATTATGCTTCGAAGGTCTTTCGACGCTTCGCTCGCCTATTCAAGACAACCTCATATTATATGTCTATTGAATCATAATTAACAAGAATTCATGTATATTTCCTGCAAAAATAACCAAGTAATGCAACTAGAGTATGTCTATCCTAATTGTGAATATATTCTCTGATGCCCGAATTCAAGAACTTACTCTATTCAATCTTATATGCAATATAGTTCCTACTTTCGAGTTCAATTATAAATTCATAGATAGTATTCTACTATTATCTACGCAGTAAAATAATTAAGTGCGAGACTGAATAAACAAATTAATATGATAACTCAAGCAAAATAATCAACCGTCAAATAATAATAGTCAATAACAATCATAACCCCATAATAATGAGGTTCTTAGACACTCATGGTCATAACAACAATCAAAGTATTATTTTTAAACATAAAAGCTAGGAATACTAGATGAAGGATGGAAGAATCGATGAATTATGTGCTCCATTCGTGTTTCTAAGCCCTTTTCGCATTAAAAAAATTGACCAAACCTTCACTAATTACGTTTAGGGGGTATTTATATTCTAGGTTCAGACTCTCCAAGTCCAAAATCAAGTGAAAATATTTAATGCACGGAATGGGAAAGTGTTCATGCCCTAGAGCTCGCGAGGCCTGGCCTAGTGTAACGATCCAACCGGTCGTTTTGAGCATGTCGTTCGGCGGTTTGAGACCTTGATTAGCTTCACTTTATGTACTATGAATTTCACGTGTAGTTGGTTTTGATTTTCGAGAAGTTTGGAGTTGATTTGGAAGAATAATTCTCAATTCGGAAGTTTTAAGTTGGAAAAGTTAACCAAGGTCTGACTCTTGAGTAAACGACCTCGAAATCGGAATTTGAAGGTTCCTATAGATTTGTAAGGTGATCTCGGACTTGGGCGTATGCCCATGTTGAGTATTTGATGGTTTGGGAGCGATTCAGCGCTTATTATCGGAAGTTTTTATTCTGAAGGTTTTGGAATTAGCTAAGTTTGACTTGGAGTTGACTTTGGTATTATCAGACTCTAGATGGTGTTTCGGGACCTAGGATAGTTTCGTTTAGTTGATTGGAACTTGTGTGTGAAGTTTGGTCGTGATCCGAAATTTCTAAGTGTGATTTGAATGCGTTTGGCGGAGTTTAAAAGTTGAAAGTTAATAGAAGGATTTTTATCACCGATTCGTGGTTTTGATGTTATTCGTGGTGTTTCGAGCCTTTGGATAAGGTATGGGTACTTGTTAGTGTGATTGGATGGGATCCCGGGGGCCTCGGTACTTCCTTTTACGGATTTTTTTCCCCACATTGTACGTATTTGTCCGAACGTTTCTTATATTTCATAACTCACATATATATTTATGGGTGGGACTAGTGACTCATCAAAGTTTTGCCTCGGTAGTATCACGCGTAATACTCGATAATGAGCCAGCGTACCTATGAGTCTTTCTGACTTGAGATGTGACATTTTATATGGTGTTGACCATTATGTATTTCATTCGAGGTAGTATCCGGTATTTGAGGACTTCGTATTTACTCTTCTGTTGAGGATCGTGTTGTGCACATTTATCTGTTTCGTTGCTTTTACCTGCTATACCCCATACTTATCTACTTTTATTATAGTAAGTGTCGATGTCGATCCCCCATTACTACTTCTTCGAGTTAGGCTAGATACATATTGGGTATACGTTGATTTACGTACTCATACTACACTTCTGTACTAATTGTGCAGGTACTGGGATAGATACATTTGGTGGTCATCTTGGCACATAGGTGCAACTGCTGAGGAAAATTTATGGTGAGTTGCGTTCCATGTTACGGTCCACAACACACAGAGTCCCCATCTTATTCATTTACTATATCCTGTCTATTTTATATTTCAGACAAATGTTGTAGTAATATTGTACTTCCTCGTAGATACTCATGCACTTGTAGATTTTGGGGTTTAGATTCTCGTTCTTGGTTATATTTCTGTGATGATATTTAAATTTATATCTTGATCACGTTTGAACATTAAATATTATATTAGTACTTTTCTATAAAAACTGAGAAATTTCGCTTATTTATTTCAACACTTGTTACAAAATGTGTTATGGACTATCGACCGGCATGTTGTTAAGTTGTTGGCTTACCTAACGACACGTTGGGTGCCATCACGACCTATGATGGGATTTAGGCCATGACACCTGAGGCGAGCTAAGAACCTCACATCACCTACCTTATCGCCTGCTTCACCTCGTGAGGATCCGGGCGTCACCCAACTTGGCGCATGTTTCTATGCTTCTCCGATTTCTGCCTTTTCGTGCTCGTTTTATGTATTTTTTACATCCTTGTGTGCAACCTTAGCTTATTTTCCTTTTTCAATGATCCTACACATAAAAATGACATAATTAAGCCCAAACTTCGCACATATTATCATTAAAACACCAAAATGTAAGGCAAGTAATACACTAAATATATACATTTATAGCCAATTATCACTTCATATATTCCACTAGAGAAATGATGTTCCTCTTTTTGATACCTTAAAAATAAATTTTATACTAGACAGAATAGTTGTTTAACTATATCTCTAATATTTCGGATTAATTATTTTCTTATTTTTCTATTATTTAAGATTTCGAGATCAACCAAATTATTTGTATTAAATTGCTGATTAATTCTTTCTAAAAATAAGTAAAATTTCACGTTTCAGTTCCATTTAGTTTTAGGACTCTTTGCCTAAATAAGACTTTGAAGTCGATTAATAGTATATATTAGAAATTATTACTTGTAATCAAGTCCTTCTCGTGGGTTTCTGTCTGGTTTGGTTTCCAAGTAATTGGCTCCAAAGAAACATTATCAGAGTCCAAATAAATTTAAGGAGGGATAACTTATACGCAAGAATTCTGACTATTATATGTCACTGCAAATTATTTCAATTTTAAAGATAAAGAGTGTATGGGGTAAAATTGATTTATAACAGATAGTCGAATTATAGCATGATATGTGGAATCGAAGGTAAGAAAAAGGCAAGTCAGGTGCAACCAATACCAGACACAACGAATGTAATCGGCATCGGGTAAATCTTGAAGGGAGCATATTTAACGGGATGAGATCAAGGGTTTGCCATCGGATAGCATTCAATAAAGTAATATTCTCTAACATTAAATGAGGGACCGTTGCAGAGAATATTTGCATTCATGGCCTGCCATTACTGTCACGACCCAAAATCCAACTAGTCGTGATAGCACCTAACCCAACACGCTAGGTAAGCCAATTAACAACCATCCAATTCCAATGAAATTTAATAAGACAATTAAGTTAAAGAAAATATCTAAATCCTATACATTTCCCAAGGACTGGCAGTACAAATCATGAGCTTCTAAGATTAGAATTTACAAAGCAGGTATGAAATAAATACACCATCTATTCGAAATGTACATAAACAGATTTTTATGAATCTAGGGCTACCATGAACAAGAGGCAGCTACAACCGGAATGCAGGTACGTCTTCAATTCAAGCTCCCGTCGATCACAGCAACACTAGCAACGAACATCTGCACGCAAGGTGCAGAAGTGTAGTATAAGTACAACCGACCTCACGATGTACTCAATAAGTAACAAACCTAACCTAAGGTTGAAAGTAATGGTGAACTGGAACATAGGTCGGAGTCCAATACCAATAGCCAATAACAGTTCATAACAACATAATGAAAGTAATAAAAGAAGTAACTCAGACATAAAATGTTGGGCTTGTTCACAGTTCCAGAAAATAGGTTTGCTTTTCAAGTATATCAATGAAACCTCAAATATTTTACCGAAATCGCCAAAAATATGAGTAAGTTTGAAAATTGTAATTTTTCCCAAAGCTTTCAACAGGTAAATATTTCATTTTCAAATAGCATGAGGAAAATATATCTCTATGCTTATATATCAATGTGTGAGAAGTCAGAATGTCGTGATACCGTACAACATGAGGAAAATGCATCTCTATGCATGTATTCCAAGCATGCATGTCAAATACAATGTATCTTAGAGATGAACTCATATACTCACACTCTCAAAGTACTCAATCACAGTGTCTCACACTTTCCACTAATCATGCTTAACCACTCAATATGCTCAGTCACTCAGTACTGTATATGGCAATCCAGCCAAGGAAAGATCCATCCCGAGTATATACATAGCAACTGAGAGTCAGTCACTCAGTACTATATAAGCCCAATGCAGCCCGGGGAAGATATATCCCCAAATATAAATGCTTCAGACAAGATCCATTCCCAGGGAAGATCCATCCCTCAATATAAATCAACCGCGCTTACTAGGGGTGTGTACAGACTCCAGATGGGCTCCTTCAGCTCAAGCGCCATAATAATCCAGGTCTAGTCATAAATCAATATAACATGCTGCGGCGTGCAACCCGATTCCATAATATCACTCACACTCAAGCCCTCGGCCTCATTCAGTCATCAATATATCCTGTCTCTCGAGCTCATAATGCCATGAAACTAGCCCAAAAATGATGATATGATGTGTCAAAAAATAGAAACAGAGAATGAGATATGATATGAAATGAATGAACATGACTGGGTATGAAATTACAATTTAAACAAATAACTCAACAACAATATGGCCTCAGTGGGTCCCAACAGAATAAACATGTACCTAGACATGGTTTCTAACATGGATCACAACTCAATAGCTCTAGTATCGTTAGGCTTGTAGAGAAATATAACCAAAATCGAGTATAGAACACTTACCCAATCCATATGGTAAAAATCGCCTCCAAAAATGTCTAAATCCGAACTCCCCAACTAAAAATATTACCAAATGAACAAACCTTCGATATTAAGTATTTTTGCCCAGATGTTCTGCCTCGTTTTATATGTCAAACGATCCCAAAACTTGCTTTTGATGCCTCCAATAGATTCCTTGTAAAACTTCAGTAAAAGTTAGGCTTTTGAATCACTCCATTTGATCTTATAATGAATGAGATATGTTGGTTTCAATATGTGAAAATAGTGCAGATTTTTAAATACGAAGTCAATGGCAATTTCATAATTAGTTTGAAAATCTGGCAACCGAATTCTTAGTAAAATGAAAATAATACCCTCATACGATGTTCAAATTTGACGATTCTTTTTGTTATAGCTCCGTAATTACGATACGGATCTAATGCTTCAATAAAAACAAAAATTGGAGCTCATTTGTTCAATGTGGTACCATTTATGCTTGAAGAAACGATGTCAAAACATAAGAAAAACGAGCGCAACACAAGCCAAACCTATCTGAAACTCACCCGAGCCCTTAGGGACCCTATACAAATATACCAATAAGTCCCATAAAATAACATGGACCTATTCGAGTCCTCAAATTACGCATAACAACATCAAAACAATGAAACGCACCTCAAAACAAACTTAATGAATTTTCGAACTTTCGACTTCCAAAAACTCATGCCGAAACATATCAAATCAACTCGAAATGAACTCAAATTTTGCATACAAGTCCTAATACATCATATGGAGCTACTCGTTCCCCCAAACTATCGAGCATAGTGCAGATGTTGATCGGCCGGTCGGGCCGTTACATTCTCCCCTACTTAAACATATGTTCATCCTCGAACGTGCCAAGAGTTATTACTAAGCCGTCAAACCGTTGTGTAACCTTACCATGCATATACCAAGTGGTGGTCCCATGTCAACCTATTCCATATAGGCCCGACAACACATTATAACTGAAGATCATTACTTCAACCTTAATCCGTAAACCACATAATCCAATTTCAATATCCGGAATTTACTACAAGACCCACACTTCACATCTACACACTGTATAAGTCTGAACAAGATGTATCGAGCCATAACCACAACCCAAGATGTAATCACTTGACATACCACAGGACTCGTATACGCGTAGCAAAATATCTGATGACAGTAGTTGCTCAAAACAACCCAATACCGGTAATAAACTTCATGTCAAACAAAACCTCATTCTAAAGCCTTTGTGTACTGCAGATGATGAACGAAACACGCAGAAACTCATAACCATTCATTAGATCAAGAAGTCATGGAGCTCCCTCTCCTTAGACAAGAACTATAGCCAATTTCTAAGCCGATCAGCGACATTATCCTTTCAAATATACCGCAATCAAATCCGTTAGCACCTATTCTAGGTCCGACGACCTCAGCTTATCAAATACAAGCTATTCTACTGACATGCCACACCAATACTACCCAGAGCCACAAACCATGCAATCTGTGCACCAACACGCAACAATTCAAACGTACTCAAACCTAGAAAATGACTCCAATGAGAGAACCGTCCCGCAAGCTCAACAAGTACCATCATAACGCAATTCTAAGAACCCATCACACACCGTAGAACCAAAATACACGAATCTAACATAAAGGATCATATCCCAACATAACTTCGTTACAATGCGTGACCCCATCCATACACTGGTCCACATGAAATACCTCAAGTCACAATGCTCAAAGTCAACAACCACGCGCAATTTGACGTCTAGTACCAAAAGTGCATGACCATAACCATTGAGAAGCAAATAACTCAACACCATAGTCCAGAATGAACATAATCAATGCGCAATTAATCATTTAATACCCTAATACCCATCTCGCTCAAATTCCGTCATAAGGCCTAAATAGAATCGCACCATGTGTGTATATAACAACGAATCACAACCCCTAGTAACATAGAAGGGTGACTCATAGAGCATCTCAGAACACGAATAAGCTCAACTCTAACCGAATAGCACATCCCGCAACAACAACAGTACAGAGCCAACCAATCCGACCCGGTGTAGAACACACATCCTCATTGGGTCTACCAATGGACCCCAAATCAACTCTGGTCACCCACAAATAGATGCATAACCCTCCAAAAGTCCATTGTGACTAAACCATAAAGCATACTATCATCTGGATAGCTTTGGCCACATCTTCACAGTCCAGAACCACGAAACAATTTGTTTCTGAGAACTCCCGATCTCCAAATTCATAGAACACACGAATCACCATATCTGATCCCAACTCCATCACTCGAATATTTAACACATCTCTCAGACGCGACCATCCCACAAGGAATACTTCGATAATTTTCTTCTGTGCCATATAGCAAAATCTGAATATCAGTAGTCGATCAACCAGGCGAGTACCGCAATATCTATGAAGCATCCAAAGTCAAAACATAGTGCACCTTCTGAGATGCACACTCTCCTCAGGAAATACCAAATAGTTATAACATTAATCTAAACATCGGAAATTGTCCATGTTGTTTAAGAATTCAAGATCTTCCTTTCAAAATTAAACTGTGACTTGCACATGCAAATCTCAATCCTACACAACACACCACATCTATCATGCCATCATATGAAAAACATAAGAATATCATGATCAACTCTGAGTCACCAGCACAATACGTACCCAATTAGTCAGAAACCTTTTATTTGATCTCACCTAGGAGAAAATCACAACATGCAACATGCTCCTCACACCAATAGGAAATATCCATATCAAATCATGGTAGAAACCATCGAGAACTCTCCGGAACCCATTTGCACATAATCAAGCCATCAAAAATAAATCTCTCTAACTCAATGAAACCACGCGGGTCGCCAAACCCAAGAGTGTTGCCACAAAGAACCTGTAGAAACCCACCACATCACAAGCACCCAAAGAATCGATCACACACATTACCATGCTGATCCAACCTACTACCAAGCTGTCCTATTTCTCCGAGTTCCTTCCGAATTACCCTCAAACTGACACTTCTCCTTGTTAGAATACCACGATCCTTAACCAAAACTCACCCTACGAGATCCTAGCATAAAACCACACAACCCTAAGGCCCATAAGTCGTTAAATTTCCTCTTAAGCACCCCAAAGCACCACAACCAATACACCCACTCTGAAGAGACCTTATGTGAACCTAAAATTTTTTCCTTCATCTCTTTGATACTGAAGTGTATAATCCACAATGATATAGAAATACCGCAAGTCCCGATACCATCCAATGTAAATCTCATGTTCTAACCATATACAAATTCAAAAAACGCTCAATTGTTACATATAAATCTTGAACCCAATAGAACTTTCTCAGAAGTCGTCCACTCTACTCAAATCTCAATTGCATCGACCAAACGGGCCGAACGACCTATGCCCCATTAGCACAATAACACCCAAAGAAGTAATCCACACCTTCAAGCAACCGAACAATTTCCTACTCCACGCGCACTACTTCCTTCACGAATAATAACTCAATCACCCCATGATTCCCATATATCCATAAAGTGTAACATAACCCGCATCCAGAAATTCCTTTACTCAAGTCATCCTCGATCTCAACCTATGCAAGTCAAATTTGATTCACACTATACCTCAAACCGAAACCAGTACAACACATAACCACGCAATCAAATTGTTGATAGCAGATTTCCCCATTTGGCTCAAAGCCATAGATCAAAACACTGGATAACTCACAATGCCATTACTTTATTACATCCATAATATCACAGTGAGATTCAACCAAATTCTTTATCAACTCATGTAACACAAACTACATAACACTTCAAATCATCCGTTGAGATCGCATTCCTCCCCGTGATAGTCAGGTCAACTATTACAACTGGTCCAACTCAAATCGCACAAATATAACTCACTAGTAGAAAAAAAGGCCTTCACACAGCATCATAAGGATTACACATCCATAGATTACCCCGCAGATGGTAACCCACCTGCTCAGCCTCAAACTGACATCTCTCTATACCCTTTCACAGCCATAACTACTACGCAATCACTTAATCTTCCTAAGTCTGAACTCATCAAGAAGACATGAAAATCTAATTCGTTCTATAATTAAACAACAAGAAAGATCCCTCAACACACTCATAACTTGAGACTATGTGTCACATCAAGACAGAAATCAAGCACCCGATAGTCCTTTCTACATCTCAAGTAAACTCTTTTCGTCACATTCAAACCATATGAACACATCTCGCAGTCACATCATACTCATCACGTAGCCATCCACCCACTCATCGAGCCACGAATTCCACTCATAGGGGCACTACCAAACGTATAAGTCCAAAAGCACGTGCTCACACAATCGAAATCTCTGTGCGCAACCTACAGCCAAAACCCGGCCGCAAGTCCTCTAGACCGGTCCATCATTAGCACACTGAAATCACATCTCACACCTCATACATGGAATCACAAGCTGTCGATACACAGTCAATACCGAGCGCTCACATGCGCATACGAATGCGTGGAAGGAATTTAAAGAGTTATGCTTCAAGCTGAACCAATGCCACATGATAAGGAAAGAAAGATGGAAAGTATATCCTAAATGTCATGTAGCCTTTCGAAGATTGGTATGGACATTATCATACCGATCTGCAAGACTCTACTAGACACTTGCTCATGACTTGTAGAACCTATGAACCTAGAGCGATGATACCATCTTGTCATGACCCAAAATCCAACTAGTCGTGATGGCACCTAACCCAACCCTTTAGGTAAACCAATTAACAACTATCTAATTCTAATGAAATTTAAAAAGACAATTAAGTAAAAGAAAATATCTGAATCCTATACATTTCCCTGTCACGACCCCTGTTCACCCTCAGTGAACTATCGTGACGGCACCTAGTCTCTACGACTAGGTAAGCCTAAATTGCGGGAGATAACCAAACTTGCGGAAATAAAACGATCTAAAAATAGGAATAAAGCAATAATAGTGTTAAATGTTCCACTCAGCATACATCACATATATATAAGTCTCAAAACCAACATCTAAATCCAAAACCTGGAACCCCACGAATCACAAGCTGAGATAAATACTACACAGCTCTAACTCCGGAATGTCTAATAAAAACTGAAAGATACAGAAGGGCTAAATACTAAGACAGGAATAGAAAGGGACTCCTTGGTCTGCGGACGCGGAAGATGTACCTCGGAGTCTCTAAGCAATCGCCTCCCTCAAGGATGATAGACTTGATCAGCGGTACCTGGATCTGCACATGAAAAACATGCACAGAAGAGGCATGAGTACACCACAACGGTACTCAATAAGTGCCAAACCTAACCTCGGTTGAGTAGTGACGAGGAAGGTCAGGGCCCTACTGAGATTAAATAAATAATCAAGTGAAAGGATAAAATAAGCAGTGAAATTGAGAATCAATGGTAGGAATCTATACAACATAATAAGAGTGCAATAACGGAAAACAGAAATAAGGCAAAACACAAAAGAAATACCACTCATAACAAGGATAATAACCGGGGATCTCTTGGTATCCCGAGGATCTCTTGGTATCCTCAATATATACACTAGGGATCTCTTGGTATCCTCAATATATACCAGGGATGTCTTAGTATCCCGAGAATCTCTTAGTATCCTAAATATATGCTAGGGATCTCTTAGTATCACGAGGATCTCTTGCTATCCTCAACATACGTGCCAATGATCTCTTGGTATCCCGCACCTCAGTCTAGATCATAATTTTTGTGTGCAGGGGATCTCCCGGGATGCCGTCCCGTAGTCCCAAATTAAAAGTACACAACCGCAACACAAGAATATTAAATTAAATGCCAACTTCGTACAAGTAAACAGTAAGTTCTAGCCTAACATGCTTCACGTAATGCAATTAAGGCAGTTTAAGCAAATAGACAAATAAGTAAACTAAGCATGCTTTTCTAACAACGGACTAAGTTTGCAAGTAGAATAAAACAGGAAGGTAAGGATCTCAGTTTAAAATACTTAAAGTAAAACCGGGTTTTCAATAATTAGCTCAAGTACGCGCTCGTCACCTCACGTACAAGGCATTTCAATTATCAAATATCATATCCTAAGGGAAAGGTCCCCCACACAAGGTTAGACAAGCCACTTAACTCGAACAAGTGCAAGTCAACTCGAAACCATGCCTTTTCCACGAGTATCCGACTCCAAATGGCCCAAATCTCCAAGTGATTCCCCTTTGTTTTCCTCAAAAAGCTCTCTCAAAAGCTTCAAACCCGGATGAAAATGGTGAAAGAACCCTTCAAATTAGCAAAGGCAACTATTTATATGTTCTGCCCAGTGAATTCCGCATTTGCGGCCCTGGGACCGCATCTACGGGCCCGCTCCTGCGGAACAAGTGTTGCATCTGCGACTTTCACTTAAGGACCCAGCTTTCGCATCTGCGGAACTCTAAACGCAAGAGCGGTTCCTCTTCTGCGGACATTTCACCATATCTGCGGTTCCTGAGGAAATCCCAAAATTCGCTTCTGCGATCCTCTACGCCGCTTCTGCGACTCCGCATCTGTGGTCCCCAAACTGCAGGTGCAAAAATACCAGAAGAACAGCTGCTGCAGCAACCTCAACTCCAAAATTTTCCTTCGTTAACCATCCGAATTTATCCCGAGGCCCCTAGGACCTCAACCAAAAGCACAAACATCACCTAATACCTTATTCAAACTTGTATCAATCTTTAAAACACTTCAAACAATATCAAAATAACCAAAACACATCGGATTCAAGCCTAAGTTTCTAAAAATCTTTCGAATTTCGCTTTTGATCGAAAACTTAACCAAAACACGTCCGAATGACCTAAAATTTTGCACACACATCCCAAATGGTATAATGGAACTACTATAACTCTCGGAATTCCATTTCGACCCTCAGATCAAAATCTCACTATCGAACCGGAACTTCAAAAATTCAACCTTCGGCATTTCAAGCCTAAATTAGCTACGGGCCTCTAAAACACTATCCAAACATGCTCCTAACCCCGAAATCACCCAACGAAGCTAACGAAACCATCAGATTTTCATTTTGAGGCCGTCTTCACACTATTCCAACTACGATCAACTTTCTAACACTTAAGCTCTCATTTAGGGACTAAGTGTCCCAAAACTCTCCGGAACTCAAAACCGAACACTCCGACAATTCAAATTAGCAGAAATAAACTTGGGGAAATCAGTTAATAGGGGATCGGGGCATAAATTCTTAAGACGACTGGCCGGGTCGTCACATTCTCCTACACTTAAACATTCGTTCGTCCTCGAACGAGCATAGAGACATACCTGAAGTAGTGAAAAGATGAGGGTAACGGCTGCACATATCTTGCTCGCCTCCTCGATTGGCTGACCCCGCCACTGAACCTTCACTGATGCAATGTTCTTTGACCTTAGATTTCTAACCTGCCTATCCAATATTGCCATTGGCTCCTCAACATAAGATAGATCCTTGTCCAACTGGACTGAGCTGAAATCCAACACGTGCGGCGGATCACCGTGATACCTTCAGAGCATCGAAACATGAAATACCGGATGAACTCCTGCCAGGCTGGGAGGTAAGGCAAGCTCATAAGCAACCTCCCAACTCGCCTCAATATCTCAAAAGGTCCAATAAATCTCGGACTCAACTTCCCTTTCTTCCTAAATCTCATAACGCCTTTCATAGGCGAAACCTGAAGCAGGACCCGCTCTCCAACCATATAGGAAACATCTCAAACCTTCCGGTCCGCATAGCTCTTTTATCTGGACTGGGCTGTACGAATCCTATCCTGAATCACCTTAACCTTCTCTAAAGCATCCTGGACCAAATCTATTCCCAATAATCTAGCCTCACCCAGCTTGAACGAACCCACCGGAGATCTACACCGCCTACCATACAAAGCCTCATACGGGGCCATCTGAATGTTGGACTAATAATTGTTGTTGTAAGAAAACTCCGCCAATGGCAAGAACTGATCCCAAGAACCCCCAAACTCCATCACACACGCACGAAGCATATCCTCAAGAATCTGAATAGTGCGCTCGGACTGTCCGTTCGTCTGAGGGTGAAATGTCATGCTCAACTCCACCCAAGTACCTAACTCCTGCTATACGACTCTCTAGAATCGCGATGTGAACTGAGTACCTCTGTCTGAAATGATGGAAACAGGAATACCATGCAGACAGACAATCTCCCGGATATAAATCTCCGTCAACCGTTCCAAATAATAAGTAGTACACACAGGAATGAAATGAGCGGATTTGGTCAGCCGATCCACAATAACCCAAATGGCATCAAACTTCTTCAAAGTCCATGGGAGCCCAGATACAAAGTCCACGGTGATACGCTCCTACTTCTACTCCAGAATATCTATCTGCTGAAGCAATCCACCTGGTCTTTGGTGCTCGTACTTCACCTGCTGACAATTAAGGCACCGAGATACAAACCCAACTATATCCTTCTTCATCCGCCTCCACCAGTAGCGCAGCCTCAAATCCTAGTACATCTTCGCGGCACCTAGATGAATGGAATATCGCGAACTGTGGGCCTCCTCTAGAATCATCTCCCGAAGCCCATCAACATTGGGTACACAAACCCGACCCTGCATCATCAATGCTCCGTCCTCGCCAATTGTCACATCTCTAGCATCACCATGCTGAACCTTATCCTTAAGGACAAATAAATGAGGGTCATAATACTGCCGCTCCTTGATACGATCAAATAAGGAAGACCGAGAAACCACGCAAGCTAGAACCCGACTAGGCTCCGAAAGATCCAATCTCACAAATTGGCTGGCAAAGGCCTAAACATCCATCGCCATAGGCCTCTCTGATGCTGGTAAATATGCCAAGCTCCCCAAACTCTCCGCCCAATGACTTAAGGCATCAGTCACTACGTTGGCCTTGCCCGGGTGATACAAAATAGTGATGTCATAATTCTTCAGCAACTCTAACCACCTCTTTTGCGCAAATGTAGATCCTTTTGCTTGAACAAATGCTGCAAGCTCCGATGGTCAGTATAAATCTCACAAGGCGCACCATATAGATAATGGCGCAAAATCTTCAGGGCGTGAACAATGGTAGCTGATACAAGATCATGGACATGATAAATCTTCTCATGTATCTTCAACTGTCTGGACGCGTAGGCAATCACCCTACCGTCCTGCATCAATACTGCTCCAAGGCCAACTCTTGAGGCATCACAATAGATAGTATAAGACCCCGAACCTGTAGGCAATATCAAAACTGGGGTCGTAGTCAAAGCTGTCTTGAGCTTCTGAAAGCTCGCCTCACACTCTTCCATCTACTGGAACGGGGCACCCTTCTAGGTCATTCTAGTCATAAGGGTTGCAACCGATGAAAACCCCTCCACAAAACGACGGTAGTAACCCACCAAACCAAGGAAAACTGCAGATCTCTATAGCTAAGGATGGCCTGGGCCAACTCTGCATTGCCTCTACCTTCTTCGAATCCACCCAAATACCCTCACTCGATACCACGTGGCCTAAGAATGCCACGAAATCCAACCAAAACTCACATTTTGAAAACTTTGCATATAACTTCTTTTCCCTCAGAGTCTGAAGCACTGTCCTTAGGTGCTGCTCATGATCCTCCCGACTCCGAGAATACACTAGGATGTCATCAATAAAGACAATAACAAAAGAGTCAAGATATGGCCGAGATACACTATGCATCAAAATGCATAAAGGCTGTTGGGGCATTGGTCAACCCAAATGACATAAGAAAGAACTCGTAATGATCATACCGAGTCCTAAAAGCAGTCTTCGGGATATCTGGTTCCAAATCTTCAACTGATGGTAACCTGAGTGCAAATAACACCCGTGCGCCCTGAAGCCGGTCAAATATATCATCAATATGAGGCAAAGGATAATGGTTCTTCACTGTAACCTTGTTCAACTGGCGATAATCAATACACATATGCATAGAACCATCCTTTTTCTTCACAAACAAGACAAGAGCACCCTAAGGTGAAACACTGGGTCGAATAAAACCCTTATCAAGCAATTCCTGTAATTGATCCTTCAACTCCTTCAACTCAGGAGGAGCTATACGACACGGAGGAATAGAAATAAGCTGAGTGCCCGACAACAGATCAATGCCAAAATTAATATCTCTATCAGTCGGCATGCTTGGAAAATTCAGCTGGAAACACATCGGGATAATCCCGTACTATTGGGATTGAATCAATTGAAGGGGTATCAATACTGACATCTCTCACATAGGCTAAATACGCATCACACCCTTTCTCAACCATACACTAAGCCTTAAGGAAATAAATAACTCTACTGGGAGTGTGATCTAAGGTACCCCTCCACTCCACACGCGGTACACCTGGCATAACCAGCGTCACAATCTTAGCATGACAATAAAGAATAACATAATGGGGCGACAACCAGTCCATGCCCAAGATAACATCGAAATCAACCATACTGAGTAACAACCAATTGGCTCTGGTCTCAAAACCACGAAGAGTAACCAAACACGACCGATAAATGCGGTCCACAACAAGTAAATCTCCCACAGGAGTAGAAACATAAACAAGGGAACTCAAAGAATCCCGAGGTACACCCAAATGTGGAGCAAAATAAGAAGACACATAAGAGTAAGTAGAGCCTGGATCGAATAGAACTGATGCATCTCTATGGCAAACCAATATAATACTTGTGATGACAGAATCGGAGGTAACAACCTTGGTACGAGCAGGAAGGGCATAATATCTAGCCTAGCCTCCCCCTCGAGGGCGACCTCTACCTCCTTGACCTCCACCTCTAGCTGGCTGAGCAGGTGGGGTAGCAGCTAGAGATGTAATCATAGCCTGAGAACTCTGAGGGGAACACTGTGGCTGAGAAGTCTGTGGAGGTATACCCCTCTCAAGTCTAGGGCAATCCCTCACCATGTGGCGTGTGTCACCACACTCAAAACAAGCTCTGGGAGGACATGGTGGCTGTGACTGGCTAGGGCCAGGTTTGCTGGACTAACCTCTGAAAGCACCCTACGTGGGAGGCACGCTAGAAACCGGAGGTGCATAAGGCTCCTGAGATCTCGGAGGAGCTAGAGCACTACTAGTTGCTGGAAGAGCTGAATGAATATGGCGACTCATATAACCCCTACCATGACGACCTACAGCTGGGGTACAGGTACCAGAATAATGGCCCGACTCTCGAGACCTCTTGGCCTCCCTCTCTTCTCTCTCCCTAGCATGCATACCCTCAATCTTCCTCGCAATTCTCACCACCTACCGATAAGAAATATCCATCTCCAACTCACGAGACATGCTAGATCTGATGCTGGGAATAAGCCCCTCAATAAACTGGCGAACTCTCTCGCGGACAGTAGAAACCAAGGCTGGTGCATGCCTAGCCAAACTGGTATAATAGACAACATACTCTGAAATGGTCATAGCACCCTGGCGCAAATGCTCAAACTCTACACGCCATGCATCCTTGAGGCTCTGAGGAACATATTCCCTCAAGAACAGATCTGAAAATTGAGCCCAAGTCAGTGAAGTAGACTCATCTAGACTGTCTAACTCATAGGTGCGCCACCACTCATAGGCGGCTCCTTGAAGCTGGAAGGTCATGAAAGAAACCCCGCTCGATCCTGAGATACCCATGGTACGAAGAATGCGGTAACACTCATCACGAAATCCCAGAGCATCCTCCGATGCTGGACCACTAAATACAGGAGGCTTGTACTTCTTGAACCTCTCAAGCCTCAGCTGCTCATCCTCGGAAGCCGCTGCCCTAACCTCGGGGACCTGCTCATCATGCACTCGCTGCTCAGGAGTGCGGGCGGCGGGAGTCTATGCTCCTCCCCCGACCTAGGATATGGCTGCAGTAAGGGGAAACAACCCTGCTTGAGCCAAAGTAGTGTACATGCTCATGAACTGCGCCAGAGTCTCCTGAAGAGCTGGAGTAGTAGTAACAGTAGTAGGCGTGTCAGGTTCTTGGACTCTGGCTGGAACTGCTGGTGGTAGCTTGGCAGCAGCTCGCGCAGGTGCTCTGGCTACACCACGTGCGCGTCCTCGGGCTCTACCTGGGCCTCTGACGGCTGCAGTAGGAGGCGCGGGTGCCTGATCATATCGAGTAGCATTTGTCCTCACCATCTGTGAGAGAATAGAAGAAAGAAGTTTAGAATTGTGATGTCAAAATATCGCATGAAAAGAAAATCAAATGAAGTGGAAATTTTCCTAACAGTTACATAACCTCTCGTAGATAAGTACAGACGTCTCCGAACCGATCAGCGAGACTCTAATAAACCGGCTTGTGATCCGTGACTCCTATGAACCTAGAGCTATGATACCAACTTGTCACGACCCCGGTTTGCCCTCCGTGAACCATCGTGATAGCACCTAGTCTCTACGACTAGGTAAGCCTAAATTGCGGGAGATAACCAAACTTGCAGAAATAAAACGATCTAAAAATAGGAATAAAGCAATAATAGTGTTAAATGTGCCACTCAGCATACATCACATATGTATATAAGTCTCAAAACCAACATCTAAATCCAAGACTCGGAACCCCACGAATCACAAGCTGAGATAAATACTACACAGCTCTAACTCCAGAATGTCTAATAAAAATTGAAAGATACAGAAGGGCTAAATACTAAGGCAGGAATAGAAAGGGACTCCTTGGTCTGCGGACGCGGCAGATGTACCTCGGAGTCTCTAAGCAGTCACCTCCCTCAAGGATGATAGACTTGATCAGCAGTACCTGGATCTGCATATTAAAAAAATACGCAGAAGAGGCATGAGTACACCACAACGGTACTCAATAAGTGCCAAGCCTAACCTCGGTTGAGTAGTGACGAGGAAGGTCAGCGCACTACTGAGGTTAAATAAATAATCAAGTGACAAGATAAAATAAGCAGTGAAATTGAGAATCAATGGTAGGAATCTATACATCATAATAAGAGTGCAATAACGGAAAACAGAAATAAGGCAAAACACAAAGGAAATACCACTCACACCAAGGATAATAACCGGGGATCTCTTTGGTATCCCGAGGATCTCTTGATATCCTCAATATATACACTAGGGATCTCTTGGTATCCCGACGATCTCTTGGTATCCTCAATATATACCAGCGATCTCTTAGTATCCCGAGAATCTCTTAGTATCCTCAATATATGCCAGAGATCTCTTAATATCCCGAGGATCTTTCGGTATCCTCAATATACGTGCCAAGGAACTCTTGGTATCCCGCACCTCAGTCCATATCATAATTTTTTTGTGCAGGGGATCTCCCAAGATGCCGTCCCGTAGTCCCAAATTAAAAGTACACAACCGCAACACAAGAATAATAAATTAAATGCCAACTTCGTACAAGTAAATAGTAAATTCTAGCCTAACATGCTTCACGTAATGCAATTAGGGCAGTTTAAGCAAATAAGCAAATAAGTCAACTAAACATGCTTTTCTAACAACGGACTAAGTTTGCAAGTAGAATAAAACAGGAAGGTAAGGATCTCAGTTTAAAATACTTAAAGTAAAATCGGGTTTTCAATAATTAGCTCAAGTACGTGCTCGTCACCTCACGTACAAAGCATTTCAATTATCAAATATCATATCCTAAGGGAAAGGTCCCCCCCACAAGGTTAGACAAGTCACTTATCTCGAACAAGTGCAAGTCAACCCGAAACCACGCCTTTGCCACGAGTATCCGACTCCAAATGGCCCAAATCTCCAAGTGATTCAAGTTTGTTTTCCTCAAAACTCTCTCTCAAAAGCTTCAAACCCGGATGAAAATGGTAAAAGAACCCTTCAAATTCGCGAAGGCAACTATTTACATGTTCTGCCCAGCGATTTCCGTATTTGCGGCCTTGAGACCGCATCTGCGGTCCCGCTCCTGCGGAACAAGTGTCGCATCTGTGACTTTCACTTAAGGACCCAACTTTCGCATCTGCGGAACTCTAAACGCAAGAGCGGTTCCGCTTCTGCGGACATTTCACTACATCTGCGGTTCTTGAGGAAATCCCAAAAATTTGCTTCTGCGGTCCTCTATGCCACTTTTGTGGTTCCGCATCTGCGGTCCCCCAACCGCAGGTGTGAAAATACCAGAAGAACAGCTGCTGCAGCAACCACAACTCCAAAATTTTCCTCCGTCAACCATCCGAATTTATCTCGAGGCCCCCGGGACCTCAACCAAAAGCACAAACATTATCTAATACCTTATTCAAACTTGTACTATTCTTCAAAACACTTCAAACAACATCAAAATAACCAAAACACATCGGATTCAAGCCTAAGTTTCTAAAAATCTTCCGAATTCCGCTTTTGATCGAAAACCCAACCAAAATACGTCTAAATGACCTGAAATTTTTGCACACACATCCCAAATGATATAACAGAACTACTGTAACTCTCGGGATTCCATTATGAACGTCGTATCAAAATCTCACTTTCGAACCGAAACTTCAAAAATTCAACCTTCGGCATTTCAAGTCTAAATTAGCTACGGGCCTCTAAAACACAATCCAACATGCTCCTAACCCCGAAATCACCCAACGAAGCTAACAGAACCATTGGATTTCCATTCCGAGGCCGTATTTACACTGTTCCGACTACGGTCAACTTTCCAAGACTTAAGCTCTCATTTAGGGACTAAGTGTCCCAAATCTCTCTGAAACTCAAAACCGAACACCCCAACAATTCAAATTAGCATAAATAAACTTGGGGAAAGTAGTTAATAGGGGATCGGGACGTAAATTCTTAAGACGACCGGCCAAGTCGTCACATTCCCAAAGACTGGTAGTACAAATCATAAGCTTCTAAGATTAGAATTTACAAAGTTGGTATAAAATAAATACATCATCTGTTCGAAATATACATAATAAAATTTTATGAATCTAAGGCTACCATAAACAAGAGGCATCTACAATCAGAATGTAGGTACGTCTTCAATTCTAGCTCTCATCGATGACATCAACATCAGCAGCCAACATCTGCACGCAAGGTGCAGAAGTGTAGTATAAGTACAACCATCCTCATGTACTCAATAAGTAAAAAACCTAACCTAAGGTTGAAAGTAGTGAAAAGCTGTAACATAGGTCGGAGTCCAATACCAATAGTCAACAACATTTCATAACAACATAATGAAAGTAATAAAAGAAGTAACTCAGAGATAAAATGCTCGACTCGTTCACAGTTCCAAAAAATAGGTCTGCTTTTCAAGTATATCAGTGAAAACTCAAATATTTTACCGAAATCACCAAAAATATGAGTAAGTTTGAAAACTGTAATTTTTCCCAAAGCTTTCAACAGGTAAATATTTCATTTTCAAATAGCATGAGGAAAATAGAACTCTATGCTTATATATCAATGTGTGAGAAGTCATGAATGTCGTGATACCATACAACATGAGGAAAATGCATGTCTATGCCTATATTCCAAGTGTGCATGTCAAATATAATGTATCTTAGAGATGAACTCATGTACTCACACTCTCAGAGTACTCAATCTTAGTGTCTCACACTTTCCATTAATCATGCTTAACAACTCAACATGCTCAGTCACTCAGTACTGTATATGGCAATCCAGCCAAGGGAAGATCCATCCTCAGTATATACATAGCAACTGAGAGTCAGTCACTCAGTACTGTATAAGGCCAATGCAACCCGGGGAATATCCATCCCCAAATATAAATGCTTCGGGCAAGATCCATTCCCAAGGAAGATCCCACTACCAGAAAATGGGCCTATGGGAATAGTTGTTTTGGAAACGGTTTGTACCGTTGCCATAGATCAGATATAGTAACGGTTGAAACCGTTACAATAGAATTTGGGTGCTATCAGCACATTATTGACATCAAACCGTTGCAAATGTAACAAAACCATTGCCATAGAGTTTTGTTTCGCAACGGATTTGTGAACCGTCCCAATAGACATGTATATGGCAACAGTTTTGGGGAAAAAATTGCTATGGGAACGGTTATTCATTCCCTCTCATTTTTTCCGCTAAAAATTTAATAGCCCGCCAAGCTAATTAATTAAGTGACCTGTATTTTATTTTTTTTAACTAATTTAATACAAAAACCCCTCCGCCCATGGATATACCCAAAACTACTCCCCAGTACTATATCCAAACTCCCATCGTCGAACACCCAAATTCCCCTCGTCGATACACCAAAAATCCCCTCTCTAATCTCTTTTCTTTTTGCATCTTTGTCGAATGTAAGATTAATGGCTGAGTTTCATCAAATACCTCTTCATTAGACCTCCATAATCATCAAACCCTAGAGTTCCCAAGACCAAAATCGTGAGGACAATCGGGGTCTTTCCGGAAAATCTGAAAGACACTTCCGTCGATTTTTCGGCACTTCTTCAAGGACAGTTGCTTCTCCGGCACTCCTTCCCCAAATCCCCAAATTCTAAAATCAAATTTGTGCTCGAATTAGAGAAGCCCAAATCACCATAGCCTGGTAATTTTCTTAATTCTTTTGGTCATTTTTACTATTTTTATTACCAATTCTATACGTTTTACTGTGTTTTTTTTAGTTTTTGGCAAAAGGATTCTTAATTCATGTTGTAGCCTTTTGGGTTTTGTGTTTAAAAGTGATTTTTGGTGCCGATTAGGTGATCGTATTTGTGTTTTGATCCATTTTTATTATGCAACCATGGAACTCCAAATGGCATCTCCTTTGATAGTTGAAATTTTTGATTTTGGATGTGTTCTTTTTGGAATCACATTGTAGCTATAGCTTCTCCACAAAACTTAATAGTTCAAACACATTATTTGTGATAAATTTATATTTTTGAAGGGAATAGCAACGTGAAAATCTCATGTTTCCCACGCTTTCTAACTTGCAGTAGTGTTATATGTAACCCTTGCACTATTTCATTTGAAATATTGCAGAAACTTAGATTCTTTGTAACCTCGAAATGTATCCAACTTATTGTGTCTACATCATGGTGTACTAGAATATGGGTATCCTTTTATTTGGTTGCTGAGTATAACACTGTAGTAGTCTGTTGTAAACCAAACATCTACTTCTCATCAAATTTGTAAATATTCAGATTGAATTTGTTCCACATTGTATAGAGTAATCACCCTTAGTTTATGAAAATACCTTTCAATTCTTTGTTAAAAGTTAAAACCAAACAGATGGATATACAGTGGATTTGCAAAAGAAAATTGTTAAAGTAGATGAATCAAATATCTCGCTCATTCTATTCAATTCTAGAGAACAAGATGTGTACCATCTCTGGTGACTGATAAATATTACTAGTCAAACAGTCAAAAACCAATGACGACTCGTAAGCTCTTAGTTGGGATTTTTCTTCCAACAAGAGCTGAGTCTAGGAAATTCACCTCTAGGAGCTTTAAAAGTAACTGGTTTTTCTTGTGTAATCTTCTCTGAAACAAAAAGTGTGGTAAAAAAGTGTTTTCCTTGACTGCAATTTTCTGAAGATATACATATTCTAACTGCTTACTTGACATCCACAAGGAACTTAATGGTTTTTATTGTTTAAACATGACTCTACACATTCTTTGAAAAGTATAATAACTTAATCACATCTTTCATATTCATATTGTAAGAGATGATTTTTAAGAAGTTAACTTTTAAAGGTCTTAAATTGCTTTAGTGTTTGTGACTTTCTGAGTTTCACCCTTAAAAGCAGTGGTCAATGTCAAATTAATATGCTTTTGGTTTTTTGGTTAGTTTTGTTGATTTACTTTTATCGTATAGGATATCTATGGATAATGGTGATAAAAGTTACATGAATCTCCTGAGATGGACGGATGAGTATATCCGTGGAGTGAATGATTTTCTTGATAAGGCATTTGAACGAGCCGCCCAAGGAAATGAAATATTATGCACCTTGCAAAAAGTGCATGAATCGCTATTGGTATTATAGAAATGTGGTGGAGGATCATTTGGTTGTTCATGGATTTGTTTATGGTTATACCAAATGGGTTTTCCACGGGGAAGGCTTTTCCTCGAGAAATACACCTCATCCAAGCAATGATGATGAAGGTTCTACTATGCGGGACGATATTGATGGACTACTTCATGATACATTTAGAAATATAGAGGGTCAGGCAGGGGATGAAGAAGGAGTTGGGGAAAGACTATCTGAAGATGCAAAGAAGTTTTTGAAATTGCTGGAGGAAGGAAAACAAAAGTTATATTCGGGGTGTGAAAATTTCAGTAAACTGAGTTTCACTATTCGATTGTACTTGCTTAAATCCTTGTATGGGTTGAGTAATGTGGCTTTCTCCGATTTGTTAGAGTTGATAAAAGAGGCATTTCCCTTTTAGTAGTGCTACATTTTGAGGTAGATAAAAGAGTTGATAAAAGAGGATTTGGGATCTCCAATGTCCTCTTCTAGTTTAGCTGTGCTACATTTTGAGGTATAATATCAAATTTGTGATCCATCCATGCTACATTATTGATTCTATTTTTTAGTCTTGGGATTTGCATTCTTGCTCTTTTATGGCTGATTTATCTAGTTACCTACATAAATTTGTGATCCAACCATGCTGGCATCAGTACTATTGATGTACTTACTTTGAGTTATTATTGAAGTGGCCTTCAATCATTGAATTGTTTGCAAAATGCTTAGTGTTCTACATTGGTAGAAGGCCTTTCAGAAAAGTTTTTGTCATCTCCCGTTCCAAAGATATTGTTGTTAGCTGGGACAGACAGACTTGACAGGTTGTGTACTTCTCACTGTATCGAAGGTCATGTGGAATTCTATAATTGCATATGCTTGTTAGCATGCATGCGAAGCTTCAACATTATGTGATTATGTATGAGACATAGTTCTGTATATTCCTTTTCTGATCTGTGGTTATGTAAGAGATGGTTCTTCTGTGTATTTCTTTTCTGAACTTACTTCTCAGTGAGTCATGTTAGAACAATTGATGTGCACGGCTTTCCTAACAATTGATGTGCATGGCTTTCCTAAACAACATAGTACTTGCAGATTCACTTGTAATGGTGTTTTATGTAAGCAAGAAGCTTTTGAACAGTGAGTCTGTTTTTCCGCTAAATGCATATGGGCAGGTATCATGTACCTTAGATATATTGTAGAAGGTTCTAGGTAGAAAATATTTTCCTGATGCTGCTTCAGGTCTAGATTTTTCATGTTGCAACATAATTGCTTTTGTACTTTAAATTGCAGACTTAGGAAGTGACAGAAACAACGAAAGATGGATTAAACCTGAAAAAGTCATTAATACTAAGGCCCAACAGAAGCAACTATTCCTAGTATACAATTTAAATGCCTAGCAAATATGTTCATTGTTGTGTTAGTCTTCCTAGCAATTCTATCAACTAATTTTGAACATGTATCTTTGAAGTTTGTATCTGTTACTTTATATGGACTGTTGCTTTATATATCACATTCATATGCAGTCCTGATTATGTTTGTTTTTATTATAAATTCCTAAATTTCTTCTTGTATATTGGCATGCATCGTTTGGAAATGCCTAAAGTTTATCTGATAACACTTTTCTCAATGTTTCAACCATTGAAGCCTTTGTTGTTTGTGATAGACATCTTCAGTCCACATGTTGTTGTTCTGAAAAAGACTCCAGCTTTCCTGTTGATGCCCTCCGCTGCTGCTACAGAGAATACCCAACAGCTCCTTCCTGTTGAAACTTGTGCAAGTAAGTAATTTCTTCAGCTCTTGTTTTTCCTTTTCTGTTGTTTGTAATTTCTTTCTATCAGTTTGTCAGCTTCTTGTTTATCTTTTTCTGTTGTATTTTCATTGAATAGACTATAGAATAATCATTGTTTGACTTCTAAAGGGGCAAATTATCATAAAGGGGCAGTAGTTTGTGACCAAATCTATTTACCTATTTTTTTGTTGTTGGTTTTGCTAACCTATATTGTGTTTGCTTTTCAGAATCTGAACAATATTTGAATAGTCATGAATCATGAAGGGTGCTCAAGCAAAAATAAGAAAAACTCCAACCGCATTCCAGCGGGATCACTTGCATCTTTGCGAAATCAAAGGGTTTCGTCGTTGACAACAAAAAGAACCTTTCAAGCTACAAGGTCAAATGAAAATGAGGAACGCCAATCATAAGCTGGATTACCTCCATCTTTGCGAAACCAAAAGCTTTCATTGTTGACAACAAAAAGAGTCTTGAATATAAGGTCAAATGCAAATGAAGAACGACAATCAGAATTAGGATCTCAATTGCAAGAACAAGTGCAACAAATGACACGGAATTCCACCTCTTCAGCAGCACAAAGAGTACATGAACAAGTGCAACAAGCGAATATGGATTCCATTACTCCTGCATCACAGGGAGTACATGGACGATCTGATGGTTCTACCAATCATGAAGAAATTGAACAAATTGAGGAATAAGGCAAATATATATATAAATTTTAATCATAAAATTAACTAAAATTAGTGATTAATGATTATCTTTGCTTTGTACTATTGCAGGCCCCTCCTCGCCAAAAAGAAAAAGAGGTCGTACTCAAATGCCAAGTGTTCATGGTAGAAAGGATCGTAAAATAATCACTCTAAATGAGTATAATCAACCCGTTGGTCCTACTAAAGAAGTTGTACAAGAGTTGGATAGCTTCCTCGGCACATTGGCAAGGAGTGAGACTTTTTGTCCTCTTAATGTATTTAATTGGAGGAAACTAGACACAAAAGATGATATGTGGAAATATATCAAGGTATGAAGTTCCCAATATCCAATAAACATGGATGATATTTCTTATTTCTTACACTAACCCAATTTCACTAAATTTGTAGGAAAAATATGACATTCCTGGCGAGGCGAAACAATGGATTTTTGAATCAGTTTGTAGTGCTTGGAGAAAGTATGAGAGTCAATTGAAGACAAACCACTTCAAAGCCTATGAGAATGAAGAATTTCGAATGGAGAATAGGCCAGTAGATGTTCGAATGGGACCTGAACATCCAGTTCGTGTGAGATTGTACGGAAGAGGGGTTACCAAGACTTTGTTAAAAGGGCAAAAAGGGATTCTTGGATCTTCTTTAGATGCTGATGAGAGGATGCAGCAGAAAATAGAGGAAATAGAAGAGAGGATGCAACAAAGAATGCATGAAAAGTTGAACGAACAAAAGGATGCTATGGAACAAAATATTACAATGAACGTCATCGCACGATTTCAACGTCTGAACCCAGATTTGCGACTTGATCCTGATATGTTAAGGTTCAGTGCACGTTCACTTGTAGATGCTTCCTCTGCACAACAAACTACTATTCAACTAAACAGTCGACCATATGCTGGTAGTAACACTCAAGGTCACTACGTACCAAATGTTATACATCTTCTTCTATTTCTTCTTCTCCTCCTTCCTTGCTTGGGATTTTGCTTTGGTTCAAGGAAGAGTGGATATGATAATATCCTTTTTCTATTTAGTAGGAGTATATTATTTCTTAAGTGCCAAGTGGTCTCGTATATATAGTAATAATACCCGAGTAATACTGACAGTTCTATGATAGTAGAACTTTGAGAATTTAAATTGGAATAGACAGATAGGTTGATGCTTAAGACAAAGTTATGGAATGACTTCTCTGTAGCAATGCTGAAAGACAAAGTTCCCATGAACTCCTAGGTCTTTGATCTTCCTGATGAGATGTGCTACCTGTCATGCTATTGTTGTTGTTCCATTATCATTTTATATTGTGTTCGATTTTAACTTCTGAAAAAATTATAGTAGTATGTAAGAGCTTAGCTTATTGTGTGTATATATATATGTTGAGTGTCATGTTTGCAAGGAATGGAGAAACATAATAATTGAGGAGTGATGAAGCATGTGTTGCCATAGGAGGAACGACCACCCTTATTTTGTCTCCTAATTTTCCTAAGCTGTAGATCCTCTTTAATTTCAAGTTAAGTAAACGTTACCTCTTTGCTCTATGATTTTATTTGGTAATATAGTTCATGACTGATTAAGCAGGCGTTTGGATAATATATACTTGAGTTGGCTTTTTCGCGTTTGGCTTTCTTTATTTTTAAAAAATCAAATTAAAGTGATCCTCCCAGCTTCGTCAGTTTTCTTACTTCATGGTAGTAGTCTTTCGCATTACGAATAGGTTCAATGATTTTATTTTCATTCAGCATAAATTACCTATCAACTCACTTGCAAAAGATAATCATTTAACTCTGTGATGGCCACACATTCTTTTTCTTCTTTATCTTCAATTCCTTTCATTTTTTTAACATATCCGTGTTGATTCATTTTCTTTGTCATGGATAGCTAAGCTAATTTGCATATACATGTTGTTTACTCAAAAGGTAATATACAACATATTTCTCAATAAAAGAAAAAGACAAAAGGTAGTTGTGTTCTCTGAGCAGCTAGGCATGTTACATGTGTGGTTTTGTTGATAGAGATATTTAAGGTAGTTGATGTTTCGTGCTGGTTTTGTAATTATGTTTCTTATACATTATTCTTTACTTTGCCATCATAGCTTGATAGTTTGAAAGTCTTGGTCCTTGGTGATAATATTAGATTGTTATAATGTTGCGTATAGTTTGTTGAGATGAATACGTTGGATTACTAAAAGAAGATCGAAAACAGTTAAATGCTTGAGTATTCTTAGACCGGATTATGTTAAAGGGTTATAACTTTACTTATCCTCTTTTGTAGGTGGAGTAGATCAAGAAATGGATGATGAAGACGATAAAGAACTAGACCTTACTTGAAATGAATTTTGTATTGTTATAGATGAATGTTCTAGGAATCTTTTGTTACCAACATTTTTGAAACTTATTTACTCTCTTGAAATGTACTAAACTTATGCACTCATGGGGTAGAACATTTGCTTTATGGATATTATTTGCTTGATGGATAATTTTGTATTATTAATAGTTTTATTTTATGATGTATTTAAATTTTAGTGTTATTATAATTTATTATATGTATAAATATTTATTTATAACATGTGCTATATTTTGGTTTTAACTGAACTGATACAATAGCCTACCAGAACTGTTGCAATAGGACATACATGGCGTTCCAGTAGACAATGTAAACCGTTGCAATAGGTCCCATAAACTGTTCCAAATACAAATATAACTGTTACGATAGCCTAAAGAAACCGTGGCTATATCCAACATAACCGTAGCAATAGCTTACATAAGTGTTGCTTTAAATAATACGGTACCAGTTAAAAACCGTTGTATAAACAATACAGTAACGGTTTTGAACAGTTCCAATTGAAAAAAATAATTGTTCCAATAGAGAAAGGGAAAACCGTTGCGATAGACGTATCTATTGTCATGGCGATGCAAACCGTTGCAAGAACCGTTCCAGCAGGCCTATGGGTACGCCGGCTGATGTGACAGTCTTTAAACCGTTCCAATATCCCTATGGCAACGGTTTGGCAGTCTGTGGGTACGGTTTTTCAACCGTTGCTGTAGACCAATTTTTCAGTAGTGTCTATCCCTCAATATAAATAAACCGTGCTCACTGGGGGGGGGGTGTACAAACTCTGGATGGGCTCCTTCAGCCCAAATGCCATAATAAGCCAGGTCTAGACATAAATTAATATAACATGTTGCGATATACAGCCTGATCCCATAATATCACTCACACTCAGGCCCCCGTCCTCATTCAGTCATCAATCTCTGCAGTCTCTCGGGCTCATAATGTCATGAAACTAGCCAAAAAATGATTATATGATGTATTAAAAAATAGTAGCAGAGACTAAGATATGATATGAAATGAATGAACATGATTGAATATGAAATTGCAATTCAAATAAATAACTCAACAACAATATGACCTCAGTGGGTCCCAACAAAATAAGGATGTAGTCTAGACATGGTTTCTAACATGGATCACAACTCAATAGCTCTAGTACATAGAGATTTCATGGTTACAGATAAGATCAAGTAACTACACAGTACCACATAAATAACAGAGTCACAATTCAAACGGTGCATGCCCATCACCTAGCATCTGCGTCACCTCAACACCAAATACATAACACGTAATTTGGGATCTCATACCCTCAACACCAAATTTAGAAGTGTTACTTACCTCGAACAAGCCAAATCTATTACCCAGTAAGCCAAACGATGCTCAAAAAATGCCATCCTGCGCATACCGACTTCCGAACGGCTCGAAACTAGCCCAAAGCAACTTAAATACATCAAATAATGCCAAAGAAAACAAACTCAATCGATAAAGGACGAATCTTTAATCAAAATAACAAAATTGAATAAAACGTCAAACCCATGCTTGCACCTCGAAACCTGACAAAACTTAGAAAATCTGACAAGTCATATAATTACGAGTCCAATCATACTAGTTTCACTCAAATCCGACTTCGAATCGATGTTCAAAACTCAAAAATTCACTTTATAAATTTTTAGACAAAACCCCAAATTTCACTTTGAAATCATCAATCAAATGCCAAAAACGAAGATAGATTCATGAAATATAACCAAAATCGAGTATAGAACATTTACCTCAATCCCTATGGTGAAAATCGTCTCAAACAATTATCCAAATTCGGGCTCCCCAACTCAAAATATGACCAAATGAACGAATATTCGATATTAAGTATTTTTGCCCAACTGTTCTGCCTCGTTTTATGTGTCAAATGATTCCAAAACTTGCTTTTGATGCCTCCAATGGATTCTTTGTGAAATTTCATTGAATTTAGACTTTTGAATCACTCCATTTGACCTTATAATAAAGGAGATATGTTGGTTTCAATATGTGAAAACAATGCAGATTTTTAAATACGAAGTTAGTGACAATTTCGTAATTAATCTGAAAAATCTGCAACCGAATTCTTTGTAAAATGATCATAAAATTATATAACTGTATAGCGGGTTGGGTTGACCTATTTTCAGGCCGACCCAAATCGGTTGTAACCCGGACGGGCCCGGACCGGTAGTTAGGGGGCCGAGTAGGCTGGGTTAGGGGGTTAGCGGGGTTGGTCCGTATAAAAAAAATCGTTTAGCTGAACTGGTCAAACCCGGTCAATGAATAATACTATTGAACCGGTTAACCGGCCTGGCCCTGCCCGGACCGGTTCAACGGCTATTTTTTGATCTTTTTAATGTCATATGACCGTTGCCAACAGTCACCTTCAAATTTGGTCATTACCCAACGGGTTGATTGCAAGAATAGCCCTTTTTTGGGTTTTGTTTAAAAAATAACACTTTTAGTAATTACTAATTTAGACCTTTAAAAACTTTAAATACACCCCCTTCTTCATTTCTTCACTCATCTCTCATTTCTCAAACTCAAATTTTCAATTATTATTCTCTCATTCTTCACCTAAATTGTAATCAACTATTTGGCTCTCATTTTTTTTGAAATTTAATTTATCGTATTATTTATTATTTGAAGTTTGAATTTCAAACTTTGAACAATTGATGTTTCTTTGTGGTAACATTGGAGTTGCAAAAATCATCAAGTGTTCAATTTATTGCGGAATTCGGTGCATTCCCTCTAACTCTTTCTCTTATTTACTATTTTATTTGGATATTTAATTTTTGCTAGTAGTTAAATTTTTACAATATGTTTAATGCTGCAAAAAGAGTTTGTAATAAGGATTCTAATCGGGGTAATTGGGAAAATAGAAAAAGAGGTACTAGTTCAACATCTAGTAGTAATTTAAATGATTTTACACATGTTTTTGAAACATCACCTGATAATAATATAGATTATGAACAATTACATGAAGATTTCAATATAGAAGATAATGAATTAGAAGATGAAGATGAGACACCACTTACACCTAGTAGTGTTGGAGTTGGTAGTAGGGATGGTAGTCGTGGTGGTAGTAGTAGACTACCTGTGGCCCCGAATACTAATCGGAGAAAAAGAAGCAAGGTTTGGAAATTTTTTGACGAAATAGAAAATACTAATAGATTTAGATGCAAGCTTTGTAAAGATGATTTTAAACATAAGATGGAGGACAATTAGGGAGGACTGGAACACTTAGTAGACATATGAGAATTACTCATCCTATAGAATGGGGCTTTGATTTAGATAAAAATCAAGGAACTCTAAACCCTAGTACTGGAGGACTTATGAAATACGATAAAATAAAGGATCGTGAGGAGTTAGCAAAAATGATTGCTTTGAGTTGTCTACCTTTTTCTTTTACTTCTTCATCATATCTTATTATGTATATTCAAAGGATTTATAATCCTTTATTAAAGGTATCCCTAGAAGTACTTGTAGATCTGATATCTTTAGACTTCATGGACAATATCAGACATGCGTACGTTATTTGTTTGATGTGACGACCAGAAGGGTCATCACCGTAGTTCTTCCTTGTTCCGTGCTTTTGAGGCCTTGAAAACCTCGCCTTTAGTTGCCTCGATTGGCGTGCACAGTTCGGGCGCGTAGCTGCAAAGTTTTGATGTTAGAATATGTGAATTATGTGAAACATTTGATGAATTTTGGTATTAATATGCATAATGTTGACTTCGGTCAACATTTTGGGTAAACGGACCCGGACCGGTGATTCGACGGTCCCGGAGGGTCCATAGAAAATATGGGACTTGGGCGTGTGCCCGGAATCAAATTCTGAGGTCCCAAGCCCGAGAAATGAATTTTTGAAAGAAATTGTTTTTCTGAAATTTGATATGAAAATTTGAAATGAAAAGGAGTTAGAAAATATAGGTATCGGGCTCGTATTTTAGTTCCGACACCCGGTACAAGTCTTAAATATGTGTTAAGCACTATCTGTAAAGTTTGGCTAAAAACGGACGTCATATGACGTGTTTTGGACTAAAAATGGAGAATATGAGTTATGAAAGTTGAAGAAAAGAAAATCATGTGTTTGAGGCTTGATCCTATGTATATGATGTTATTTTGGCGATTTGATCGCACGAGTAAGTCCGTAAGATGTTTTTAAGGTTGTGTGCATGTTTGGTTTGGAGCCCCGAGGGCTCGGGTGAGTTTTGAATGGGGCCCGGGAGGTCTTGGACTTAAGAAAATGCAGGTTCAGGTGTTGCAGACACCAGCGCGGCCGCGGTCATTTCTGCGCGGTCCGCGCTGGAGACGCGCGGACGCGATGCCTTTCTGTGCGGTCCGCGTGACTGAGTCTGAGGGCTAGGGTTTCAGGTCAACCAGCGCGGCCGCACACCAAAACAGTGCGGTCCGCGCTGGAAGGGTTCAGAGAAGCCCCACTTTTCTCCCACTCGGCGCGGCCGCAACACATTTTTGTGCGGTCCGTGCCAGGTCTTCAGAAAGGTATACAAGTTCGGAAAATCTCAGTCATTTTTCACTTTTCAAAAACCCAAAACCTAAGAGGCGATTTTCCAAACAACTTTTTTTCTCCAAAACGATTGGTATGTGATTTCTAACTTAATTTCTTTATTCCTTAACATCTTTTAACATAATTTCAACTTCAAATCAAAGATTTTCATGGGGAAAATTTGGGTGTTTTGGGTAGAACCTAGGTTTTCTACAAATTGAGAAGTTGGACCTCAATTTGGGGTCCGATTTAAAAACAAATCATATATTGGGATTCATGGAGGAATGGGTAACCAGGTTTTGGTACGAACCTCGAGTTTCGACCACGTGGGTCCGGGGGTGTTTTTGACCTTTTTGGGAAAAACCTTGAAAAATCTATTTTCATGCATTGGGGATGATTCATTTAGTAATTATTAATGTTATTAAGTAACTTATGACTAGATTCGAGCGGATTGGTGGAGGAATCAAGAGGTAAAGCTGTACTAGAAGCGTGAGTTGAGTTTGGAGCATTCGAGGTAAGTGTTTGTTCTAACTTTGGCTTGAGGGAATATGATTAGGATGATATTTGCTACTTGCTAATGTGGAGTACGGTGTATAGGCATGGTGACGGTTATCTATGCACTGGAGTCTAGCATGACCGTGAGTCTTGATTGCTTTTAATTCGAATAATGTGACACAAGCTCCTTGTTTATTTGATGAGTTTCACATAATATGAATGGTTGAGGTAAAATTATGATTGGTGTACTTTTGGAGCGTTAGCTCGAACATGAATGTGTTAGTTGAGGAAGAATGGATTTAAAAAGGAGAATGTGTTGTGAATACTCCCTTGCCGGGATGTGTAGACTGATATATATATATTCTCCCTTGTCGGGATATTTTGGGCTGTTAGCTGTACCCTTGCCGGGTTAAAGGTATTGAGTTGTTATTCTCCCCTGAAGGGGTCTACTCTATGAAGTCAGATATTATGAACTATATTATGGGATCGTGTGGCACGCCGTCCACTTATATATGATATTATGAGATCGTGTGGCACGCCGTCCACTTATATATATGATATTATGGGATCGTGTGGCACGCCGTCCACTTATATATGATATTATGGGATCGTGTGGCACGCCGTCCACTTATATATGATATTATGGGATCGTGTGGCACGCCGTCCACTTATATATGATATTATGGGATCGTGTGGCACGCCGTCCACTTATATATGATATTATGGGATCGTGTGGCACGCCGTCCACTTATATATGATATTATGGGATCGTGTGGCACGCCGTCCACTTATATATGATATTATGGGATCGTGTGGCACGCCGTCCACTTATATATGATATTATGGGATCGTGTGGCACGCCGTCCACTTATATATGATATTATGGGATCGTGTGGCACGCCGTCCACTTATATATATATATATATATATATATATATAATGGGAACCAGAGTCTCTTCTACTTATTTATGATATTTCATTTTTATCTGTTACTCCCCGATAGCATGTCCCCTCTCAGTTTTACTTTGTATTATCTTGTTATTGTTTTCTTGCACATTTTGTATATATATCTGTACAGGTTAATTGTGGTAGGTACTGTCTAGCCTCGTCACTACTTCGCCGGGGTTAGGCCAGGCACTTACCAGCACATGGGATCGGTTGTACTGATGCTGCACTATGTGCATATTTTTGTGCACAGATCATGGAGCAGCTTACGGACCACAACAGTAGGATTTCTGGGAGCTGTCTTCAGTCCAGGGACTCTCGAGGTAGCCTAGTTGGCGTTCGCAGGCCGAAGTCCCTTTCCATGTTTTTCGTTTGTTCATCTTGTATCAGACAAACATGATGTATTTCCTTTCAGACATTGTTTGTAGTATTCTATAGTAGTCCTTGAGCTAGTGACACCAGACCTTGGGTAGTGATGTGTATTAAACTTCCACACTTTTGGTTTTCAGTTGCTTTAGATTTAAAGTCTTCCGCTTAAATTTTGTCTCGTTTATTATATTGTTTGAGAGAAAGCAGGAAAGGCGTTTTAAATATTTGGCTTGCCTAGCTCCGATAGTAGGCGCCATCACGACACCCGATGGTGGGAAATCCGGGTCGTGACAAGTTGGTATCAGAGCCCTAGGTTACTTAGGTCTCACAACTCACGGACAAGCTCAGTAGAGTCTGAGGGATCGGTACGAAGACGTCTGTATTTATCCCGCAGAGGCTACCGAGTTAGGAAAACTTCACCTTGTTCATTCTTGTCGTGCGATTCTGTTTCTCAAGTACTGATTGTCTTTCCACTCTGTTCTTTCGCAGATGGCGAGGACACGTGCTTCCTCTTCTACCGCGCAACAGCCTGAGCCCCCAGTAGTAGCCCCTATTAGGGGCAGAGGGCGAGGCCGAGGCTGTGCCAGAGGCCGAGGCCGGGGCAGAGCTCAGCCCCGAGCAGCATTTCCGGCGACGGAGCCTCAGTTCGATTTTGAGGAGGAGGTTCCGGCCCCAGCTATTCCAGTGGGCCCAGCTCAGGTCCTAGAGGGTTTCATAGCCACTCCAGTGCTTCAGGACGCTTTGGTCCGACTAGTAGGCATTATGGAGGGCATTTCTAGAGCGAGTTTGCTTCCCGTAGCTCCAGCCACATCTCAGGCTGGGGGAGGAGTTCAGACTCCCGATACTCATACTCCAGAGCCGGTAGCTCCTCAGGCTCAAGTTCCAGTAGTTCAGCCAGCCGTGGTAGTTCAGCCAGCTGTGGAAGCCCAGCCAGGTATTGCGGCTCAGTCCAACGATGGTGCGGCTATGTCCGCGGATGCTTTGTGGAGGCTTGATCATTTCACCAAGATCTTCACTACCACATATAGTGGCACACCTTCAGAGGATGCCCAGAATTTCATATGCAGCTGTCATGAGGTTCTTTGGACTATGGGTATTTTAGAGACCAATGGGGTTGACTTCGCCACTTTTCGCCTAGCAGGATCTGCCAAGACTTGGAGGAGAGATTTCTGTTTAGCTAGGCCAGCAGGGTCGCCATCATTGACCTGGGATCAGTTTTCAGAGTTATTTCTGGGGAAGTTTCTCCCAGTTACTCAGCAGGATGCCCTTCGTAGGCAGTTTGAGCGTCTCCAGCAGGGTTCGATGTCAGTTACCCAATATGAGACACAGTTTATTGATCTTGCATGCCATGCCATTGTGATACTCCCCACCGAGAGAGAGAGAGGGTGTGGAGGTTTGTTGATGGGTTGGTTTAGCTGATCCGTGTTCAGATGGCCAAGAGTGCCGGGAGTGAGATTACATTTCAGGAGGCGGCAGATGGTGCCCGTCGGATAGAGCTGGCACTTTCTCAGGGAGGTGGTCATGGGTTTGATAAGAGGCCCCGTCATTCTGGTAGATTCAGCGGTACCTCGTCTGGAGGTAGGAATTCTTATGGTAGAGGCCATCCTCCGAGGCCCTTTCAATCAGCTCTCCAGATTTCTCATGGTTCACTAGTGAGTCGTGGTTCTCAGCCATAGTATTCTGACCAGCAGCTCTTCAGTTCTTCATCAGCACCTATCAGTGCCCCGCCACTTCGTTACTCTCAGCAGTCGAGGGCTTGTTTCACTTGCGGCGATGTGAGGCACATTGCCAGGTATTGCCCTCGAGCTTCCGGCATCTCTCAGCAGCAGGGACCTCGCCCGATGATCCAGGCACCAGTTGCCCCACAGCCTGCCCAGCCAGCTAGAGGCGGGGGTAGAGGACATAGAGGTGGAGGTAGAGGTCTTAGAGGTAGAGCTCCGACCGCTAGAGGTAGGGGTCAACCAGCAGCAGATCATCCTAGGGATATGATTCAGAGAGGTGGGGCCCAGCCCCATTGTTATGCTTTGCCAGCCAGGCTAGAGGTTGAGTCATCAGATGCTGTGATTACAGGTACCATTCTGGTCTGTGATAGGGATGCTTCTGTGCTATTTGATCCCGGATCTACGTATTCATATGCGTCGTCCTATTTTGCACCCTATTTGGTTATGCCTAGTGACTCGTTGAGTATTCCTGTTTATGTGTCAACATCGGTGGGTGATTCTATTGTGGTCGACCAAGTTCATCGTTCTTGTATCGTAGTGTTTGGGGGTCTTGAGACCCGTGTTGATTTGTTGCTTTTGGACATGGTCGACTTTGATGTTATATTGGGGATGGATTGGTTATCCCCGTACCATACTATCTTGGATTGCCATGCCAAAACCGTGACCTTAGCCTTACCGGATTTACCCCGTTTAGAGTGGAGGGGGACTTCTGGTCATTGTACCCGCAGTGTTAGCTAGTATGTGAAAGCTCGGCGTATGGTCGAGAAGGGATGTTTGGCCTACTTGGCGTATGTTCGCGATTCTAGCACGGAGGCCCCTTCTATTGATTCTGTGCCCGTTGTTTGGGAGTTTCCTGAGGTTTTCCCTTCAGACTTGCCGGGTATGCCGCCCGATAGGGATATCGACTTTTGTATTGATTTGGCCCCGGGCACTCAGCCCATTTCTATCCCGCCATATCGTATGGCCCCGCCGGAGTTGAAAGAGTTAAAGGAATAGCTGCAGGATTTGCTTGAGAAAGGTTTCATTAGACCCAGTGTTTCACCTTGGGGTGCGCCTGTGTTGTTTGTTAAGAAAAAGGATGGTTCGATGAGAATGTGCATCGATTACCGGCAATTGAACAAGGTTACAATTAAGAATAAGTATCCACTGCCAAGGATCGACGATTTATTCGACCAGCTTCAGGGTGCAAGGGTGTTCTCAAAGATAGATTTGAGATCTAGTTATCATCAACTGAGGATTAGGGCGTCTGATGTCCCCAAGACAACATTTCACACTCGGTATGGGCACTATGAGTTTTTGGTCATGTCATTTGGATTGACTAATGCCCCAACAGCATTCATGGAGTTGATGAACCGAGTGTTCAGACCTTATTTGGACTTGTTCGTGATAGTCTTCATTGACGATATTCTTATATACTCCCGCAGTCAGGAGGAGCATGAGCAGCACCTCAGAGTGGTCCTTCAGACCCTAAAGGATAATCAGTTGTATGCTAAGTTCTCAAAGTGCGAGTTTTGGTTGATTTCGGTCGCATTCCTAGGTCATGTTGTATCAGCAGCAGGTATTCAGGTAGACCCGAAGAAGATAGAGGCAGTCAAGAACTGGCCTCGACCAGCTTCAACTGCGGAGATTCGGAGTTTCCTGGGGTTAGCAGGTTACTATCGTCGGTTCGTGGAGGCGTTTTCATCCATTGCAGCCCCTATGACCAGATTGACCCAGAAGGGTACCCAGTTCAGGTGGTCGGACGAGTGTGAGGCGAGCTTTCAGAAGCTCAAGACGGCTCTGACTACGACACCGGTATTAGTTTTGCCCACAGGTTCAGGGTCATACACAGTCTATTGTGATGCGTCTCGTATTGGGCTTGGTGCGGTGTTGATGCAGGAAGGCAAAGTCATTGCCTATGCTTCGAGGCAGTTGAAGATCCACGAGAAGAATTATCCGGTTCATGATCTCGAGTTGGCAGCCATTGTTCATGCCTTGAAGATCTGGAGGCATTACTTATATGGCGTGACGTGTGAGGTTTACACTGATCACAAGAGTCTTCAGTATCTATTCAAGCATAAAGAGTTGAATTTGAGGCAGAGGAGGTGGTTAGAGTTGCTAAAGATTATGATGTTACTATCTTATACCACCCAGGGAAGGCCAATGTGGTGGCCGATGCATTGAGCAGGAAGTCCGCCAGCATGGGTAGTCTTGCTTATATTCCAGTCAGCCAGAGATCGCTTGCGTTGGATGTTCAGGCCTTGGCCAATCGTCTTGTGAGGTTGGATATTTCTGAGCCTAGCAAAGTGTTAGCTTGCACGGTTGCTCATTCCTCACTATTAGAGCGTATCCGCGAGCGGCAGTTTGAGGATCCCCATTTGTGTGTCTTGAGAGACACGGTACAACGTGGAGGTGCCAATAAAGTAACCTTAGATGATGATGGTGTATTGAGATTGCAGGGGCGAGTTTGTGTGCCCAATGTTGATAGGATTCGAGAGTTGATCTTAGCGGAGGCCCACAGTTCTCGGTATTCTATTCACCCGGGCACCGCGAAGATGTATTAGGATCTGAGGCAGCACTATTGGTGGCGTAAGATGAAGAAAGACATCGTTGCGCACATGGCTCGGTGTTTGAATTGTCAACAGGTTAAGTACAAGCATCAAAGACCCGGTGGTCTATTTCAGAGGATTGCACTTCCCGAGTGGAAGTGGGAGAGGATTACGATGGATTTCGTTATTGGACTTCAGATGACTCGGAAAAAGTTTGATGCAGTTTGGGTCATTATTGATAGGCTGACCAAGTCAGCGCATTTTGTTCCTGTTGCAACCACCTATTTGTCTGAAAGGTTAGCCGAGATTTATATCAGGGAGATTGTTCGCCTTCATGGGGTGCCGCTATCTATCATTTCGGATCGGGGTACGCAATTTACCTCGCATTTATGGAGAGCGGTTCAGCGAGAGTTGGGCACCGAGGTTGAGTTGAGTACAACATTTCATCCCCAGACGGACGGTCAGTCCGAGAGGACTATTCAGATTCTTGAGGACATGCTCCGAGCCTGTGTCATTGATTTTGGAGGCTCGTGGGACCAGTTTTTGCCTTTAGCAGAGTTCGCCTACAACAACAGCTACCAGTCCAGCATTCAGATGGCTCCGTATGAGGCATTGTATGGTAGGCGATGTCGGTCTCCAGTTGGATGGTTTGAGCCGGGAGAGGCTCGATTATTGGGTACGGATCTGGTTCAGGAAGCCTTGGACAAGGTCAGGATCATTCAGGATAGACTTCGTACAGCTCAGTCCAGACAGAAGAGTTATGCAGCCCGCAAGGTCAGAGATGTTGCTTTCATGGTTGGTGAGCGGGTATTGCTCCGTGTATCGCCTATGAAGGGCATGATGAGATTTGGGAAGAGGGGCAAGCTCATCCCTAGGTTCATCGGTCCATTTGAGATTCTTGATCGTGTGGGAGAGGTGGCTTATAGACTTGCCTTTCCACCTAGCTTGTCAGCTGTGCATCCCGTGTTTCATGTATCTATGCTCTGGAAGTATCGCGGAGATCCATCGCACGTGTTGGATTTCAGCACTGTCCAATTGGACAAGGATCAGTCATATGAGGAGGAGCCGATAGCTATTCTAGACCAGCAGGTTCGACAGTTGAGGTCGAAGAGTTTTCCTTCGGTGCATGTTCAGTGGAGAGGTCAGCCTCCTGAGGCATCGACCTGGGAGTCCGAGTCCGATATGCGGAGCCGTTATCCTCATTTATTTCCCGACTCAGGTACTTCTTTCTTTTGTCCGTTCGAGGACGAACGGTTGTTTTAGAGGTGGAGAATGTGACGACCCGAAGGGTCATCACCGTAGTTCTTCCTTGTTCCGTGCTTTCGAGGCCTTGAAAATCTCGCCTTTAGTTGCCTCGATTGGCATGCACAGTTCGGGCGTGTAGCCGGAAAGTTTTGATGTTAGAATATGTGAATTATGTGAAACATTTGATGAATTTTGGTATTAATATGCATAATGTTGACTTCGGTTAATATTTTGGGTAAACGGACCCGGACCTGCAATTCGACGGTCCCAGAGGGTCCATAGAAAAATATGGGACTTGGGCGTGTGCCCGGAATCAAATTCTGAGGTCCCAAGCCCGAGAAATGAATTTTTGAAAGAAATTGTTTTTCTGAAATTTGATATGAAAATTTGAAATGAAAAGGAGTTAGAAAATATAGGTATCGGGCTCGTATTTTGGTTCCGACGCCCGGTACAAGTCTTAAATATGTGTTAAGCACTATCTGTAAAGTTTGGCTAAAAACAGATGTCATATGACGTGTTTCGGACTAAAAATGGAGAATTTGAGTTATGAAAGTTGAAGAAAAGAAAATCATGTGTTTGAGGCTTTATCCTATGTATATGATGTTATTTTAGCGATTTGATCGCACGAGTAAGTCCGTAAGATGTTTTTAAGGTTGTTTGCATGTTTGGTTTGGAGCCCTGAGGGCTCGGGTGAGTTTTGAATGGGGCCCGGGAGGTCTTGGACTTAAGAAAATGCAGGTTCAGGTGTTGCAGACACCAGCGCGGCCGCGGTCATTTCCGCGCGGTCCGCGCTGGAGACGCGCGGCCGCGATGCCTTTCTGTGCGGTCCGCGTGGCTGAGTCTGAGGGCTAGGGTTTCAGGTCAACCAGCGCTGCCGCACACCAAAACAGTGCGGTCCGCGCTGGAAGGGTTCAGAGAAGCCCCACTTTTCTCCCACTCGGCGCGGCCGCAACACATTTTTGTGCGGTCCGCGCCAGGTCCTCAGAAAGGTATACAAGTTCGGAAAATCTCAGTCATTTTTCACTTTTCAAAAACCCAAAACCTAAGAGGCGATTTTCCAAACAACTTTTTTTCTCCAAAACGATTGGTAAGTGATTTCTAACTTAATTTCTTTATTCCTTAACATCTTTTAACATTATTTCAACTTCAAATCAAAGATTTTCATGGGGAAAATTTGGGTATTTTGGGTAGAATCTAGGTTTTCTAAAAATTGAGAAGTTGGACCTCAATTTGGGGTCCGATTTAAAAACAAATCATATATTGGGATTCATGGGGGAATGGGTAACCGGGTTTTGGTCCGAACCTCGAATTTCGACCACGTGGGTCCGGGGGTATTTTTGACCTTTTTGGAAAAAACCTTGAAAAATCTAATTTCATGCATTGGGGATGATTCATTTAGTAATTATTAATATGATTAAGTAACTTATGACTAGATTCGAGCGGATTGGTGGTGGAATCAAGAGGTAAAGCTGTACTAGAAGCGTGAGTTGAGTTTGGAGCATTCGAGGTAAGTGTTTGTTCTAACTTTGGCTTGAGGGAATATGATTAGGATGATATTTGCTACTTGCTAATGTGGAGTACGGTGTATAGGCATGGTGACGGTTATCTATGCACCGGAGTCTAGCATGACCGTGAGTCTTGATTGCTTTTAATTCGAATAATGTGACACAAGCTCCTTGTTTATTTGATGAGTTTCACATAATATGAACGGTTGAGGTAAAATTGCGATTGGTGTACTTTTGGAGCGTTAGCTCGAACATGAATGTGTTAGTTGAGGAAGAATGGATTTAAAAAGGAGAATATGTTGTGAATACTCCCTTGCCGGGATGTGTAGACTGATATATATATTCTCCCTTGTCGGGATATTTTAGGCTGTTAGCTGTACCCTTGCCGGGTTAAAGGTATTGAGTTGTTATTCTCCCCTGAAGGGGTGGGTCTACTCTATGAAGTCAGATATTATGAACTATATTATGGGATCGTGTGGCACGCCGTCCACTTATATATAATATTATGGGATCGTGTGGCACGCCGTCCACTTATATATATGATATTATGGGATCGTGTGGCACGCCGTCCACTTGGTTATTGGCCTCTGTTGCCGGTGACATATTGTGCACTGTGATAAAGATGAATTGGGATCGTGTGGCACGCCGTCCACTTATATATGATATTATGGGATCTCGTGTAGCACGCCGTCCACTTATATATGATATTATGGGATCGTGTGGCACGCCGTCCACTTGGTTATTGGCCTCTGTTGCCGGTGACATATTGTGCACTGTGATAAAGATGAATTGGGATCGTGTGGCACGCCGTCCACTTATATATGATATTATGGGATCGTGTGGCACGCCCACTTATATATGATATTATGGGATCGTGTGGCACGCCGTCCACTTATATATATATATATATATATATATATATATATATATATATATATATATATATCATGGGATCATGGGAACCGGAGTCTCTTCTGCTTATTTCTGATATTTCATTTTTATCTGTTACTCCCCGATAGCATGTCCCCTCCCAGTTTTACTTTGTATTATCTTGTTATTGTTTTCTTGCACGTGTTGTATATATATATATCTGTACAGGTTAATTGTGGTAGGTACTGTCTAGCCTCGTCACTACTTCGCCGGGGTTAGGCCAGACACTTACCAGCACATGGGGTCGGTTGTGCTGATGCTGCACTATGTGCAAATTTTTGTGCACAGATCAGGGAGCAGCTTACGAACCACAGCAGTAGGATTTCTGGGAGCTGTCTTCAGTCCAGGGACTCTCGAGGTAGCCTAGCTGGCGTTCGCAGGCCGAAGTCCCTTTCCATGTTTTTCGTTTGTTCATCTTGTATCAGACAAACATGATGTATTTCCTTTCAGACATTGTTTGTAGTATTCTGTAGTAGTCCGTGAGCTAGTGACACCAGACCTTAGGTAGTGATGTGTATTAAACTTCCACACTTTTGGTTTTCAGTTGCTTTAGATTTAAAGTCTTCCGCTTAAATTTTGTCTCGTTTATTATATTGTTTGAGAGAAAGCAGGAAAGGCGTTTTAAATATTTGGCTTGCCTAGCTCCGATAGTAGGCGCCATCACGACACCCGATGGTGGGAAATCCGGGTCGTGACATTTGACCACCTTCCTTGTATAGTTTCTCTAATTTCTAATATTGGCCATGCTATTAATGGAAACGATTATTTGACAATTACATGTCATTGGACATATAATAATTATTGTATGCAAAAACGTATTATCGCTTTTATATATGATGAAGATCAAAGTCATACTACTATGTTTATGAGTACTACTATTTGCGAAGTTGTTGAATTTTATAATCTTAAGAAAAAAGTATTGTGTATATCTTTTGATAATGCTTCTAACAATAATGCCACAATTTCAATATTAAGATTACATTTGCAACCACCACTTGACGAAATTTTTCATGTTAGGTGTGCATGTCATGTTTATAATTTAATTGTTAAATGTGGCCTTGATTTATTTTCAACTGAGATTGCTCATGTTAGAAGAGCCATTGGTGTTATTCAAGGAAATAATAGACAATCTAGAATTAGGGAACTTAAGAATAAGTGTACCGAGCATAACCTTAACCCCAAATTCATGCCAGACGAAATTGCTACTAGATGGAATTATACATACTTATTTTTAAAATGTTGCTACAAATATAGATTACTGATAACTGAAATTGCTAATGCGCATTGTACTGATCCAAACCGTATGTTAACAACTAATACTTGGGAGGATATTAGTGATGTTAAATTTTTGCTTAAATTTTATACAACTATTGTTGAGTTTTCTAGAGCATATTACCCTACTGTTACTATGGCTTTAGTACATACAGTTGAAATTTCTTTTCTACTCTCTGAATTTAAGAAGAAAGAAAAATATAAGGATGCTGTTGAAAAAATGCAAGCAAAATTCAAAAAATATTTCTTTCCAATTCCTCCGATTTACTTAATTGGTGATGTTTTAAATCCTTCTATTAAGATGTCTAATTGTCACCAATTAATTAATGCTTTATATACTTATATGGAGATTAGACCAACTGAAATCCCCAGATATATATTGTTGTATGAACAAGCTAAATGATTATTTACAAAAATTATATAATTATTATGCAAATATAGTTGATGATGTTGCTCTTAATGTAGGCAATGTTAATCCCACTATGTATTGTACCACTTCTACTGCATCTACTACTATGGATGATGATGAAGGCCTTGATGGTTTTAATATTTGGTCTACATTTCCTACCACTCAAACCAATAGCAGGAACATTGATGAACTTCAATTCTAATTGCAAAAGCAAAAGGAGCCTCGCACAAAGGAATTTTCACCATTGGGATAGTGGCATGAAAATGAAAAGCAATTTCATGTTCTTTCCGCTATAGCTCGGGACGTGCTGAATGTGCCAATTTCAACTGTTGCATCAGAGAGTATTTAATAAAGCAAGACAACAACTAGGAGACACCCGTTACTCATTGGGAAGCAATGCTTTGGAAGTTTTAGTATTCAGAGATTCAATTAGATCGGAACGAAGAAATCAGGGACGTGAAGATGTTGATAGACGAGAAGACGAGGAACTTGGAGACATATTAACACATGGTAACTCATATGAATTTAACACTCCAGAAGATGGCCAAGAAGTTCATATTGATTATGAGGAACTTACTTACCTTTGAATTTACTCTTTTTTCGTTAATTTAGTTGTTGTTAAATGTAAACTTTAATTTGTAAGTTTGAAATAAAAAAAGGAAATTGAAAATTATAAGTGCAATTTTTTCCCATCTTCATTGTATTCTATTATCTTAAATTCGTAATGAAATATTCAAAATTTCAAATATAAGGATTTTAAAGCCTTTGCATCCTTTATTCAAACACTCTTTTTATAAGATTATTTTTTTGTTTTATATTTTTACTTTATAGTAATATAAATTACGATAGTTATACAAAATACAAAAAAAAATAACCGTTCTAGTTTAGATTTTACCCGGATGGGCCCGGACCTGTTAAGCCTGGTTGAAAAAATCGATAACCGACCCGGATTGGTGACCGGCCGGTCACTTTTTTCTCAACCCGGCCCGGCCCAACCCACCCGTTAAACACCTTTATAAAATCCTCATACGATGTCCAAATTTGTTGATTCTTTTTGCTATGCTCCATAATTATGATACGGATCTAATGCTTCAATCAAAATAGAAACCAGAGCTCATTTGTTTAATGTGGTACCATTTATACTTGAAGAAACGACGTCGAAACATAAGAAAAACGAGCACAACACAACCATACCTACCTAAAACTCACCCGAGCCCCTCGGGACCCCGTATGAATATACCAACAAGTCCCATAACATAACACAGACCTACTCGAAGCCTCAAATCATGCATAACAACATCGAAACGATGAAACACACCTCAATCAAACTTAATGAACTTTCGAACTTTTGACTTCTACAAACTCACACCGAAACATATCAAATCAACTCGAAATGAACTCAAATTTTGTACACAAGTCCTAATACATCATAGTCGTGCCCCCAAACTACCGAGGGAAGTGAAAATTCTCAAAACGATCGGTTGGGTCATTACAGTTACATATTCATCAATGACTATTTTATTATCATTTAAAAGGAGTTTGATCCTGGGATCTCGTTTCCCTAGGTAAAGCTATAAATAGCAGGTTCAACAGTCATTGTAAAGGGACAAAATTTTCTGTAGACATAAGCTATATTTTATTTTTGCTCTCAATTAAATATAGCTTGCAGACATAAGTTATATGAAGTCGGTCCTCTGCCACCGGGCCCCGGAAAGGTAAGATTTATTTTTGTTTTAATTGACTACTCATTGAATGGGTTGAAGCAGGTCCTTACCAGAAGATTGGTGATCACGAAGTGGTTGATTTCATATGGGACCACATAATTTGTCGATTCGGAATACCGAAGGAGATTGTATGTGACAACATGTTGCAGTTCATAGGCTCAAAAGTCAAAATTTTTTGGAAGATTTGAAAATCAAGAGGATTAAATCTTCCTCGTACCATCCAAGTGCTAACAAACAAGTGGAATCAACAAATAAAGTAGTTATCCTGAACCTTAAAAAGAAGATAGTAGCTGCTAAAGGCAAATGTCCCAAAGAGCTACCGGGTATAATATGGGCATACCAGACAACGGCAAAGGCGAGCATAAGAGAAACACCTTTCTCTCTTGCATATGGCGTGGAAGCTCTAATACTGGTAGAAGTAGGGGAACCAACTTTAAGGTTTTCCCGCACACACAAAGAAGCAAACAATGAAGCACTGCTGGTGGGGATGGACTTGCTAGACGAACACAGGCTTGGCATACATGAGGAGAGTGGCTTAAAAGCAAAGGATAGAAAGATATTATAATCGGAGGGCCAATCTCTGCTACTTCAAAGTAGGAGACTTAGTTTTGAGAAAGGTGACTCAGATTTCTCGGGAAGTCAATGCCGGGAAGCTTGGTCCAACATGGGAAGGTCTTTACCGAGTTTTAGCTATTACCGATAAAAAGTCGTACGAGTTGGAGAATCAAGATGGAGTCAAGTTGCCTAGCAATTGGAACGTGACTCACCTCAAAAGGTATTATTACTGACAGATACTACTAATACTAAAAGTATGTGTTGCACTATTTTTCCCTTGACCAATTTTTGTTCCAATCGGGTTGTTTTGGCAAAGTTTTTAATGAGGCAGCAACGGAAAACATACTATGAAGGGAGCATCATCGGCAAAAAGAAACGCCTTTAGACACTAAGGCACTATAATTTTCACATCGATGACAAACGACTATATGGATGGTTAAATAACCTTTGGTTCGATGGCAAGATTTGCCTTCCATCACTAAAGAAGGATTATTTAGCCATTCATAAGTCATTTCCACCGGTGAAGCAAGACTTCAATGTTCGAATCCGCATGCTTCACATTCTAACACTTGGGGGGGGGGGGGTAATAATATCTGATATGACACTAGGAGTGCCACAAAATCTGGGACTACGGGAACCCGGATCAATGTTTTATCAGGACTGATGACTGCATGATCAACCCCGTAGAAATAAGTTGTACAAATTAGCCACATGTATTGGCAGTTTTTACTTTAGCAAATGAATGCTTATGTGTATTTAAAAATAGAAGGAATAAAATAAAGTCCTTTTATTTTTATCTTATTTATTTTCCAAATGATGAGTTAATTTTATCATTTTAATACAAAAACTTCAAATGCTTGTGTCGAAATGAACAGGAGACCAAAGGCTTCGCAATTGCTAAGCTGGCTACCATCGCAAAAGTGATGAAGTGGTTGCAAATGCGACCCAACCGAGGACTGCTGCCTTTGCAAATACGAAGGGAAGGTCACAATTGCGATATCACACCACCCCATGTCCACTTCACAACTGTGAGGCTGGTCCTCACAATTGTGACATCAGAGCACCGGACATCATCAATTACAATTTCAGTCCAAAACATTCTAAATCACGTCCGAAACTCATCCGAGCCCTCGGGGATCCAAACAAACATCCACACTAGTCTAAAACATCATATTAACTCGCTTGAATGATAAAATCACAAAAATAACATCTATAACTACGAATCATACACCAAAACACATGAATTTCAAAGTAAATTTCTAGAACTTCTAGAATTGCAACTAAGTGTCTAAATCCTATCAACTCCAAATGATACCACATTTTGCAGACAAGTTCTAAATAGCATAATAGACCTATTCCAAATCCCAAAACTAAATTCTAAACTTGATATCCAAAAGTCAACCTACGGTCAAACTTCTAAACCTCAATTGTCAATTTCGGCAAAATAACACAAATCAACCTACAGACCTTCGATTTAAATTTCGGGCATATGCTCAAGTCTAGAATCATGATACGAAGATATCGAAGCCATCAAAATACCGTTCCGAGGTCGTTTTCACAAAATTCAACATTTGCTCATCATTTCCAACTTAAGCTTCTAAGCCATGAACCAAAGGGTCCAAATCCATCCAATACTATCCCAGAACAAAATCAATCAATATCATAAGTTATAAAACCACAAATGCACATGTGTGAAGCATCAAAAGGGGAAACGAGGCGCAAATACACAAAACGACCATTCGGGTCTTTACACTTGTTTCTGCCTTAATGACGTCGTATAAGATTTTAGATGGTGTTTGATGTGGCTTATTGCCCGGAAAACTTGTATTGGGTGAGATGAGTTTGTTGGACATGGAATCAACATAAACTGATTTGTATAATGCATGTTTTGAGGGAGAATGCCGCTTATCAATTCAGAATGCGGCAATGATTCTTGTCGAACGGAAGAACCCCATAGTTTATTAATTTGATGAATGGTTATGAGAGTATACACCTCTATTTGATCGTTGCATTATTGAAAGGTTAGAACAGGATATTTATGTATCGTGAGGTATATTATCGGTATCGGGTTCGGAAATTGCAGCTAATATGGTTGGAAGATATTAATATGTGCATATGAATTATGCGGTGCGTCGTGTGGTTACGACTTGTGTGTATATGTATATTTTGGTACAACTTGTGGAGATTGATACATTGTATGTATACAAGAAATTGGATCTTATAGGAAATTCTAGATGTTGGAATTTGGTTCTAAGGCTTGTGCGCTAGGTAGCAGGATGGATCTTCTGTCTGGGTAGAGCTACTGTGTTCAGAAGGATTGTGATGGCTTGGTTAGGTTCACGAGGGTTATACAGTGATTCTTAGCAACTTTAGAACGGTTCTTCGCACGTTCGAAGACGAATGTATATTTAAGTGAGGGAGAATGTAATGATCCGATTAGTTGTCCGACACTCTAGCATGTCATTCGGTAGTTTGAGACCTTGAGTAGCTTCACATTATGTGTTATGACTTACACATGTAGTTGGTTTTGATTTCGAGAAGTTCAGAGTTGATTTGGAAGAAAATTCTCAATTCGGAAGCCTTAAGTTGGAAGAGTTGACCAAGGTTTGACTTTTTAGTAAACGACCTCGAAATCAGGATTTGAAGGTTTCTATAGGTTTGTAAGGTGATTTTAAACTTGGGCATATGTCCAGTTTGAGTATCGGATGGTCCGGGAGCGATTCAACGCTTATTATCAGAAGTTCGTATTTTGAAGGTTTTGAAATTTGCTAAGTTTGACTTGGAGTGGACTTTGATGTTATTGAAATTCGAGTGGTGATTCCAAACCTTGTATAGGTTCATTTTATTGATTCTAACTTATGTGTGCATTTTGGTTATGATCCGGAATGTCTAATTGTGATTCGGACACGTTTGGCAAAGTTTGAAGGTTTGAAAGTTAAAAGGAGGATTTTGATCATTGATTTGTGGGTTTGATGTTATTCAAGGCATTTCTAGCCTTTGTCTAAGTTTGGATAAGGTATTAGGACTGGTTGCTATAATTGAACGGGGTCATGGGGGCCTCGGGGGTGATTCGTGATGGTTTCTGACCAAGTTGGAGTGTTTTGTTGGTGCTGGTATTGTGCTTCACGATCGTGTGATGATCTCCCTGATTGCGATGAAGGAATTGGTGGGCTACCATTTTGTGCTTCTCGATCATGACAGGGGATTCGCAAACGCGGAGAAGGAATTGAGGGCCAGTGGATTTTGTTCTACGTGAATGCGACAAAAGAGCCGAAAACATGAAGTACGAGAGCTAAGCAGGTTTCACTTTGCGAACGTGTCTGACTGATCGTGAATACAAAGGAAGGCTTGTGGCTAGGGAGAGTTTGTCCATCGAGAACGCGATTGGCCTTACGCGAACACGTAGTTTTGAAAGGGTGATGCTCCACGATCACAATAGAGAAATTTGGGCAATGGCAGTCGTGGCTTCTGCGATTGCGAGGTAGCTTCCACGATCGTGAAGAAGGACTCCTAATAAATGTATAAGTTAACAAATTGGGTCTTGGCTCATTTTATGTCATTTCTTCCATTGGAGCCGATTTTGAAGAGCCATATTTATAATCTATCATATGATAAGTGATTGCCACTTGTTGTGAGTTAATACATGGATTACATATGGATTTTAATGTGAAAAGTGGTAGAAATTAGGAGATTTTGGAAGAAAACCTAAAAATGGTATTTTTGAATTTTGACCTCGAAATTGGGCATGGAATTGGGAATAAATTATATATTTGAGTTCGTGGTACTATAGGTAATGTTTATCTTTGAAATTTTTAAAAATTCTGGCATGTGGTCCCGGTGGTTAACTTTTTGCGTGGAGTTAGGATTTGTTTTAAATGCTAAATTACGAGTCTTTGAGTATATTTTGATTGATTTGCACGTTCTTTGACTAGTTTATGACCTTTTGGCATTGGTTTGAGGTGTTAGAGAGGCATTGGAGCCGATTATCAAATTTCGGAGCGATTTAAGTCTCCTATCTAACCTTGTGAGTGGGGAATTTACCCCATAGATGCTATGTTTGTTATGTTCTACGTGTTATGGGAGCTACACACGCATAAGATGACGAGTGTCCGTGCATATTCTAGATTCTTGATCATGTCTAGATAGACTTAGACTCACACCATGTTTTAACTATATTACTTGAGTTATCCCTGTCTGTTTAGATGCTTTTGATTTACATTTTAGCCTGGTATTAGATTTGTATAGAGTATCGAACTTGTTATTTTAGATACTTGACGGGCTACTTGATTAGCCGTAGAAATTGTACTTCCCTATACGGATTTATTTAGCATTATGCGTATTTGTCCTAAAGTTTTCTTGAATTTTATAACTCACATATATAATTGTGATTGGGGCCAGTGACCCCTTAAAGTTTCATATTCTAATGGGATCGGGCTAAATGCCTCAACAATATTCTTATGGGATCGGGTCGTTCTCCTCGGCAGTATCATGTAACACATTCTTATGGGATCGGGCCGTTCGCCTTGGCAGAGTACATATTCTTATGGGATCCGATTGTTCACCTCGGTAGAGTACACTATTCTTATAGGATCGGGTCGTATGCCACAACGGGATATCATACCATCGTTCTTGTGGGATCGGATCATTCGCCTTGCCAGAATCGTGCGTAATATTCGATAAGGAGTCAGCATATCTATGAATCTATTTGACTTGAGATGTGATATTTTAATGATTATTGACCTGACATACACTTCATTTGCGGTAATATTCAGTATTCGAGGATTTTGTGGTTACTCGTCTGATGAGGATCATTTTTATATACATACATATGTCTTTACTGTTTTACTTGCCATGCTGTCTACCTGTCTACTTTTATTGTACTTGATTTATTGGACCACTTGTACTTGATTTATTGGATAACTAGTAAGTGTCAATGTCAACCTCTCGTTACTACTTCTTCGAGGTTAGGCCAAAAACTTACTAGGTACACGTTGATTATGTACTCATACTATATTTCTACACTAATTATGCAAGTACTGAGACAGGTACGTTTGGTGGTCATTTTGGCGCATAGGTGCAGCTGTTAAGGAGACTTTATGGTGAGTTGCACTCTATGTTACGACTCACAACACATGGAGTCCCCTTCCTATTCATTTATAGTATTTTGTCTATTTTCTATTCCAGACAGTTGTTGTAGTAGTATTGTATATTCTAGTAGATGCTCATGCACTTGTGACACCAGATTTTAAGGATTTAGATTTTGTTTTTGGTTGCATTTCTGTTATGATATTTAGATTTATATTTTGACCGCGTTTGAACTTTTAAGATAATGCCAGTATTACTCTGAAAATAGTTGGGCACTGTTGCACCCTATTTCTTATTTTAAAAGTTAACATGGATAATTAAGTTGGAGGTTCATGCGTTGGCTTGCCTAAGAGCATCGTTGGGCACCACCATCGCCTATTATGGTATTTGGGTCGTGAAAAACATATAGAACATGACTACGACTAAATCAATTATAGCAATCAAGTTTAAGTAGTTATACAAAGTATCACATATGTGTCACAGAGTGCACACTTCCCAATCAAGGCACAACACAAGAACATGTATGTTTGTGTGTTCATAAAATATGTGTATCTATCCTCGAGGAAAGTTTAGCATAAATCTCAAGATAAGTTCATTATTGTAACAACCCGGCCGGTCATTTCATGAGTTACTGCTCCGTTTCCGCTATTTCTGCTTCTTTATGTCTTGTTCAGCTGTATTATGTGGTATCGGGTTGGCTGGTTTGGGTTCAAAGTAGTTTTGTAGAGGAATGAGACACTTAGTCTCTTTTGAGCAAGCTTAAGTTGGAAAAGTCAACCTAATGTTGACTTATGGGTAGAAGGCCTCAGATGCGAATTCTGATGATTTGGATAGCTTCGTTAAGTGATGTGGGACTTAGGAGCATGATTGGAATGTGTTTTGGAGGTCCGTGGTAGATTTAGGCTTGAATTAGCGAAAATGGAAATTTGGCATTTTCCAGTCGGCAGTGGAAATTTTGATATCAGGGTCAGAATGGAATTGAAAAAATTGGAGTAGGCTTGTTTTGTCATTTGGAAGAGTGTGCAAAATTTCAGGTCATTCGGACGAGGTTTAATAGACTTTTTGATCGATTGCAGAATTTGGAAGTTTGGAAATCCTTAGGCTTGAATCCAATGGTGATTTGATGTTTTGATGTTGTTTTGAGCATTCCGAAGGTTGGAACAAGTTTGAATGATGTTATGGGATGTGTTGGCATGTTTGGTTGAGGCCCCGAGGGCCTCGGGTGCGTTTCGGGTGGTTAACGGACCAATTCTTGGTTTTGGAAAGTTGCAGATTTTGCTGGTTTTGTTGTAGAGGAATTTGTTCTTCGTGTTCGCGAAGATTGTCCCGCGTTCGCGAAGAAGAGCTGGGTCTAGAGGAGAAAATGTTCTTTGCGTTCGCGAGTCTGGGGTCGCGTTCACACAGGTTTGGATTCCAGTGAATTGCAAACGCATGAGAGGAGTCGCTTCGCATAGGGTAAAGTGGAGAAGCTGGGAACCCAGGGGTTTGTGCATCGTGTTCGCATAGGTAAGGTCGCGTTCCCGAAGGCTTGGTCAGCGGAGGCTTTGTTAGCGGAGGCTTTGTGTTTGCGTTTGCGTGAAGGAAGTCGCGTTCGTGAAAGAGGAATAATTGGTCATTGATTTTTTGTGATTCGCGAATGCGAGGCTTTGACCGCGTTCGTGAAGAAGGAAATAATCCATGGGCAGAATGTTTAAATAGTTGCCTTCGTGATTTTTAGCCCATTTTTCCACCATTATTGAGCGGTTTTGAAGTTTTTTGAGAGGGATTGAAGAGGGAATCAAAGGGAAACACTTGGAGGTAATATTTTTGAACTCAATACTCGATTCTAAGGTGGTTTCTAACAAATTAGACATGAAATTAGTGGGATTTAAAGCCTAAAATTGGGGAATTAGGGCTTGAAATTGGAGAGTGTAAATTGGGGATTTGAGGGGCCATTTGAGGTCCGATTTTGATGTTCTTGGTATGTATGAACTCGTGGGATGATAAGGATTCTATTGATGTGACTTTTATTAGATTTTGAGACGTGGGCCCGGGGGTCAGGTTTGACCAATTTCGGGATTTGTAATGTAATTTGATTATTTTCGTGTGGGCTTTATTCCCTTAGCATATATTGATGTTATGGTTCTGATTGTGGTTGGATTCGGGGTATTTGGAGGCCGAATCAAGAGGCAAGGGCATCGCGAGCTAGAGTTTCGCTTGGCTTGAGGTAAGTAACACTTCCAAACTTGGTTCTGAGGGTTCGAAACCCCGAACTACGTGCTCTATGATTACTATTGAGGTGACACAAATGCCAAGTGACGGGCTTGTGGGCGTGCACCATGAGAATTGCAGCCTGGATCATTCCATGGCATTGCTTAGTAACTCTTTCTTATTGATATCCGTGTTTCTATCATGTGAATAAGTAAATGTGTTGTGATAGCATGCTAGATATCCTGTTAAGGCTTCACGCCAATACTATTGAGACTCGAGAGGTCGTTTCTTGCTGTCATATCACTTGTTTCATTGGTATTCTGTGCTCAATCCTGTTCATGCATATTATATCATGTCTCAGTCTTAGTTATAATTATTTAACACATCATATCATTGTTCGGGCTAGTTTCATGGCATTGTGATCCTGTGAGTGTGAGACTGGAGAGTGATAACTGAGTGAGGCCGAGAGCTTGGTTATGAGTGACAGTTATGGGATCGGGCTGCACACCGCAGTAGTTATATTGATGATTATGATAGCGCTTGGGCTGTAGGAGCCCCTCCGGAGTCTGTAACACACCCCAGTTAGCGCAGTTGGTGATATTGAGGGATGGATCTTCCCTGGACATTGATCTTGTCCGAAGTATTATACCTGGAGATGGATCTTCTCCATAGGGATGGAATGACCTTCCTCGGTACTGGATGACTGCGGTCAGTGATGTATATATTCCGGGATGGATCTTCCCTGGGCCAGATGGCCATATATGGTACCGAGTGCTTGAGCTCTTGTGGGTGGAGGTACATAGAACATTGATCATGATATCTGTACATTGGTACATAGAGATTTCCTATGTTTTATTCTCCGTACTGTTCAGACTGCATTTATTTACTGTTGAGGTTTTGACTGAAATATAAACATGTCTACTTTTCTGTACAGTTTAATGATATTACCTATTGAGGTTTGGTTTGTCACTACCTGTTAGTCCATAGTTTGGACTTGTTACTTACTGAGTTAGTGTACTCACGTTACCTCGTGCACCTCGTATGCAGATCTAGGTATTTCGGGCCACGGTAGCGGTTGCTGATCATATCAGTTGGAGACTTTTCCTTGGAGATTGCGAGGTAGTTGCCTGGCGATCATAGTTCCGCCTTCTCCTTCCTTATCTTCCTCATAGTATATTTGTTGGATATTCCCAAACTATGTTAGTCTTGTTTATTTCGAATAGTTGTAGTATTTTGCTCATGACTTAGTGATACCCGAGGTCAGGCTTGTATTTCTTTCCTTTTGTTTTGATTTCTACTTTTACCTTTTATCGGATTTCTATTAAAAATATTGTTCTTCTTAAGTTTTAAATCAAATATGGAGTATTTGGAAATAAGTTGGCTCGCCTAGTTTCATGATAGGCGCCATCACGACTGGGTCAGTTTTTGGGTTGCGACATATTGGTATCAGAGCTTAGGTTACATAGATCTCACGAGCTATGAACATGTTTATTAGAGTCTGCGGATCGGTACAGAGACGTTTGTATTTATCCTCGGGAGGCTACGGAACCTTTAGGAAAAACTTCACATTATTGAATTCTTGTCGTGCGAATCTGTTGATTCTGGTACTAAACTTCTGTTATTCTATTCTTTTACAGATGGTGAGGACACATGCTACCAGTCGGGATGGATGACCACTAGTACCACCAATTGGGGCCACTAGAGGACGAGGTCGTGCTTGAGGCCGTGGTAGGGGAAGGGGTGTAGTTCGTACAACAGCTAGGGCAGCACCTGCAGATCCACAAGCCGCCTCAGTTCATGTCAGGCTCCAGCGGGGAATTCTCCAGCAGTACCAGCTCCGGCACCGTCTGTGCCTATTGTTATTCCGGGTCTCTAGGAGACCTTGGCTCAGATTCTAACCGTGTTAACCAGTCTTGCTCAGGCGGTCGCAGTTACTACCACAACAACTACTTCTCAGGCAGGGGGAGGCACTCAGACTCCCGCCGCCCGTACACCTGAGCAGGTTGTTCGGGGACTACAGACACCGGAGGCACCACCAGCCCAGTTGGTTGCACCTGCTCAGGATTATGTGGTTCCAGTCATGCTTGATGATGATCAGTGTCGATTGGAGAGGTTCGGTAGACTTTAGCCTCCGACTTTCAATGGTGCAGAGGGCGAGGATGCCCAGGATTTCTTGGATAAATGTTAGAAGATAGTTTTGGTGGTGTTCCTTCGGGAGGTCAGTTTCAGCACGGTAGAGGCTGTCCATTCAGACATTCTCAGCCAGCCCATTTGGGCTACTGTGGTAGATCATCTGGCCATAGTTCACAGTAGGGTCACTCGTCTCTCAGTGCTTTTCCAGCTTTGAGTTCGACTTAGGCACCATCAGTTCAGGGCTCATCTATGTCTAGTTCTTCTAGTGGACATCCCGGTGCGCAGGGCTCCCTTAAGTCCCTACCGTCATTTTCCGGGAGAGGTTGCTTCGAGTGTGGAGATTTGGATCATATTAAGAGGTTTTGTCCCCATCTTATGGGAAGTTCATCTCAGTAGAGGAGTCAGCCTTCGACTTCAGCACCAGTTACTTCCCCACCCGCTTAGTCATCTCGGGGTGGAGGTCAGTCAGTTAGGGTTGCTCTAGAGGGGGAGATAGATCAAGTGGTGGTCAGGCCCATTTCTATGCCCTCCTAGCCAAACCAGATGCTATTGCTTTAGATGCTGTGATTAAAGGTATTGTCTTAGTCTGCCATAGAGATGACTCTGTATTATTTGATCCTGGTTCCACTTTTTCATATGTGTCATCATATTTTGCTCACTATCTGGATATGCCCCGCGATTTTCTTGTTTCATTTGTTCATGTACCTACTCCGGAGGGCGATACTATTGTTGTGGCCGTGTATATCGGGCGTGTGTAGTGACTATTGGGGGTTTGGATGCCCGAGTGGATCTCTTGTTGCTTAGTATGGTTGATTTCGATGTGATATTAGGCATGAATTGGTTATCTCTGTGTTGTGCTATTTTGAACTATCATGCTAAGACAGTGATGTTGGCTATGCCATGGTTGCCACGGATTGAGTGGCGATGTTTGACGAATTATGTTCCCAATAGAGTGATTTTATTTTTGAAGGCCTAACGGATGGTTGGGAAGGGTTGTCTTTCTTATCTGGCCTTCGTGAGGGATGCTAGTGCACAGACTCCTACCATTGATTCAGTTCTGGTATTGAGGGACTTTCGAGATGTGTTTCCTGCAGACCTGTCGGGCATGCCACCGGATAAGAATATCTATTTTGGTATTGATTTGGTGCCGAGCAATCGGCCCATTTCTATTCGACTGTATCGTATGTCACCAACAGAGTTGAAGGAGTTGAAGGAGAAGCTTCAGGAACTCATTTATAAGGGGTTTGTTTGGCCTAGTGTTTCCCCGTGGGGTACGCCTGCTCCATTTGTGAAGAAGAAGTATTGCACTATGAGGATGTGCATTGATTACAGGCAGTTGAACAAGGTCACAATCAAGAACAAGTATCCTTTGCCTCGTATTGATGATTTATTTGACCAGCTTTAGGAAGTGAGGGTGTTCTCCAAGATTTATCTCCGTTCAGGGTATCACCAGTTGAAGATCAGGGACTCAGACATTCTTAAGACAAATTTCATGACCCGATATGGTCATTATGAGTTCCTTGTGATGTCTTTTGGGCTGACCAATGCCCCAGCAATGTTCATGCATTTGATGAACAGCGTGTTTCGGCATTATCTGGACTCGTTCGTTATTGTATTCATTGATGATATTCTGGTATACTCGCGTAGTCAGGAGGAGCATGCAGAGCATTTGAAAGTTATGTTACAGAGATTGAGGGAGGAGAAGCTTTATGCAAAGTTTTCCAAGTGTGAGTTTTGGCTCAGTTTAATAGCTTTCTTGGGGCACGTGGTGTCTAGTGAGGGTATTCAGGTTGATCCAAAGAAGATAGAGGCGGTTCAGAGTTGGCCCAGACCATCCTCAACCATAGAGATTCGCAACTTTCTTGGTTTGGCGGGTTATTACCATCAGTTCTTTCAGGGATTTTCATCTATAGCATCACCCTTGACCAAATTGACTCAAAAAGGTGCTCCTTTCATGTGGTCGGATGAGTGTGAGAGGGGCTTTCAGAAGCTCAAGACTACCTTGGCCACATCTCCTGTGTTAGTTTTGCCATCAGCTTCAGGTTCATATACAGTGTATTGTGATGCTTTGAGAGTTGGTATTGGGTGTGTGTTGATGTAGGAGGTTAGAGTGATTGCTTATGCTTCTCGTCAGTTGAAGCTCTATGAGAATAACTACCCCATTTATGATCTAAAGTTGGCTGCCATTGTTCACGCGTTGAAGATTTGGAGGCATTATCTGTATGGTGTGTCTTGTGGTGTTTACTGATCATCGTAGCCTCCAGCACTTGTTCAAGCAGAAGGATTTCAATTTGAGGCAGCGGAGATGGTTGGAGCTACTAAAGGATTATGATATTACTATCTTGTACCATCTGGGAAAGGCTAATGTAGTGGCCGATGCCTTGAGTAGGAAGGCGGTGAGTATGGGCAGTCTTGCATTTATTCCTGTTGGGGAGAGACCTCTTGCAGTTGATGTTCAGTCCTTGGCCAATCAGTTTGTAAGGTTGGATATTTCGAAGCCCAGTCGGGTTTTAGCTTGTGTGGTTTCTCGGTCTTCCTTGTTTGACCGCATCAGAGAGCGCCAATATGATGATCCTCATTTGCTTGTCCTTAAGGATAAAGTTCAGTACGACGATGCTAGAGATGTGACCATTGGTGATGATAGAGTATTAAAGGATGCAGGGGCGGATATGTGTGCCCAACGTAGATGGGCTTCGGGAGTTTATTCTGGAGGAGGCCCATAGCTCGCGGTATTCCATCCATCTGGGTGCCGCGAAGATGTATCAGGTTTGAGACAACATTATTAGCGGAGAAGAATGAAAAAAGATATTGTGGGATTTGTAGCTCGGTGTCTCAATTGCTAGCAGGTGAAATATGAGTATCAAAGACCGGGTGGCTTGCTTCAGTAGATAGATATTCCAGCGTGGAAGTGGGAGCGCACCATGGACTTTGTAGTTGGACTCCTACGGACTTTGAAGAAGTTCAATGCTATTTGGGTGATTGTGGATCGGCAAACCAAGTCCGCGCACTTCATTCCGGTGTGTACTACCTATTGTTCAGAGCGGTTGGCAGAGATCTATATCCAAGAGATTGTTCATTTGGATGGTGTCCCAGTTTCCATCATCTCAGATAGAGGTACTCAGTTTACTTCGCAGTTTTGGAGAGCCGTGTAGAGAGAGTTGGGTACTTAGGTTGAGTTGAGCATAAATTTGTAGCTTCATACGGACGGGAAATCCGAGTGCACTATTCAGATATTGGAGGACATGTTGCACGTTTGTGTCATTGATTTCGGTGGTTCATGGGACCAGTTTCTCTTGCGAAGTTTGCATATAACAACAGTTATCAGTACAGTATTCAGATGGCTCCATATGAGGCTTTATATGGGAGACGGTGTTGATCTCCAGTTGGTTGGTTTGAGCCGGGTGAGGCTAGGTTTTTGGGTACAGACTTAGTGCAGGATGCTTTGGACAAGGTGAAGGTGATTCCGGAGCGACTTTTTACAGCGCAGTCCAGATAGAAGAGTTATGATGACAAGAAGGTCCCCGATATGTCTTACATGGTTGGGGAGAAGGTACTACTAAAGGTTTCGCCCATGAAGGGTGTTATGAGATTTGGGAAGAAGGGTAAATTGAGTCCTCGGTTCATTAGGCCTTTTGAGGTGCTTCAGAGGATTGGGGAGGTGGCTTATTAGCTTGCTTTGCCACCCAGATTGTCAAGTGTGCATCCGGTATTTCATGTTTCTATACTCCGGAAGTACATTGGCAATTCGTCTCATGTTTTGGATTTCATCACGGTTCAGCTGGACGGTGATTTGACTTGTGATGTTGAGCTAATGGCTATTTTGGAGCGTCGGGTTCGAAAGTTGAGATCAAAGGATATAGCTTCAATGAAAGTACAGTGGAGAGGTCGACCCATGGAGGAGGCTACCTGGGAGACCGAGCGGGAGATGCGGAGCAGATATCCTCACCTATTTGAGGCTTCAGGTATGTTTCTTGACCCGTTCGAGGACAAACGGTTGTCTAAGAGGGGGAGGATGTAACGACCCGAGCGGTCGTTTCTTGAGCTACCGCTCTGTTTTACCCTATTTCTGCTTCTTTATGTCTTGTTCAGCTGTATTATGTGGTATCGGGTTGGGTGGTTCGGGTTCAGAGTAGTTTTGTAGAGGAAGGAGACACTTAGTCTCTTTTGAGTAAGCTTAAGTTGGAAAAGTCAACCGGATGTTGACTTATGGGTAGAAGGCCACGGATGTGAATTTTGATGGTTTGGAAAGATTTGTTAGGTGATTTGGGACTTAGGAGCGTGATCAGAATGTGTTTTGAAGGTCCGTGGTAGATTTAGGCTTGAATTGGCGAAAATGGAAATTTGGCATTTTCAGGTCGGTAGTGGAAATTTTGATATCGGGGTCAGAATGGAATTCCGAAAATTGGAGTAGGTCCGTTGTGTCATTTGGGATGTGTGTGAAAAATTTCAAGTCATTCGAACAAGGTTTGATAGAATTTTTGATCGATTGCGGAATTTGGAAGTTTGGAAATCCTCAAGCTTGAATCCAATGGTGATTTGATATTTTGATATTCTTTTGAGTGTTCTGAAGGTTGGAACAAGTTTGAATGATGTTGGGGGATGTGTTGGCATGTTTGGTTGAGGTCTCTAGGGCCTCGGGTGAGTTTCAGGTGGTTAACGAACCAATTCTTGGTTTTGGAAAGTTGCAGATTTTGCTGGTTTTGTTGTAGAGTAATTTGTTCTTCGCGATTGCGAAGAAGGGTTGGGTCTAGAGGAGAAAATTTTCTTCGAGTTCGCGAGTCTGAGGTCGCGTTCGCGTAGGTTTGGATTCCAGTGAATCGCGAACGCATGAGAGGAGTCGCATTCGCGTAGGGTAAAGTGGAGCAGCTGGGACCCCAGGGGCTTGTGCATCACGTTCGCGTAGGTAAGGTCGCGTTCGCGAGGACTTGGTCAGCCGAGGCTTCGCGTTCGCATGAAGGAAGTCGCGTTTGCGAAAGAGGAATAATTGGTCAATGATTTTTTGTGCTTCTCGAACGTGAGGCTTTGATCGCGTTCGCAAAGAAGGTAATAATCCCTGGGAAGAATGTTTAAATAGTAGCCTTTGCGATTTTTAGCCCATTTTTCCACCATTGTTGAGCGGTTTTGAAGCTTTTTGAGAGGGATTGAAGAGGGAATCGAAAGGAAACACTTGGATGTAAAAATTTTGAACTCAATACTCGATTCTAAGGTGATTTATAATTGATTAGACGTGAAATTAGTGGGATTTAAAGCCTTAAATTGGGGAATTAAGGCTTGAAATTGGAGAGTGTAAATTGGGGATTTGAGGGGCCATTTGAGGTCCGATTTTGATGTTTCTGGTATGTATGAACTCGTGGGAGGATAAGGATTCTATTGATGTAATTTTTATCAGATTTCGAGACGTCGGCTCGGGGGTCGGGTTTGACCAATTTCGGGATTTGTAATGTAATTTGATTATTTTCGCATGGGCTTTGTTTCATTAGCATATATTGATGTTATGGTTCTGATTTTGGTTAGATTCGAGGCATTTGGAGGCCGAATCTAGAGGCAAAGGCGTCGCGAGCTAGAGTTTGGCTTGGCTTGAGGTAAGTAACGCTTCCAAACTTGGTTTTGAGGGTTCGAAACCCCGAACTACATGTCCTATGATTACTATTGAGGTGACACAAATGCCAAGTGACGGGCTTGTGGGCGTGCACCATGAGAATTGCAGCCTGGATCATTTCGTGGCACCGCTTATTAACTCTTTCTTGTTGATATCCATGTTTCTATCATGTGAATAAGTAAATGTGTTGTGAAATCATGTTAGATATCCTGTTAAGGCTTCACGCCGATATTGTTGAGACCCGAGAGGTCGTTTCTTGCTGTCATATCACTTGTTTCACTGATATTCTGTACTCAGTCCTGTTCATGCATATTATATCATATCTCAGTCTTAGTTATAATTATTTAACACATCATATCTTTGTTCGGGCTAGTTTCATGACATTGTGAGCCCGTGAGTGTGAGAATGGAGAATGATGACTTAGTGAGGCCGAGAGCCTGGTTATGAGTGACAGTTATGGAATCGGGCTGCACGTCACAGCAGTTATATTGATGATTATGATAGCTCTTGGGTTGTAGGAGCCCATACGAAGTCTGTAACACACCCCCGGTGAGCGCAGTTGATGATATTGAGGGATGGATCTTCCCTGGACATGGATCTTGTCTGAAGTATTATACCTGGAGACGGATCTTCTCCATAGGGTTGGAATGGCCTTCCTCGATGCTGGATGACTGCGGTCAGTGATATATATATTCCGGGATGGATCTTCCCTGGGTCGGATGGCCATATACGTTACCGAGTGGTTGAGCACTTGTGAGTGGAGGTACACGGAACATTGATCATGCTATATGTGCATTGGTACATAGAGATTTCTTGAGTTTTATTCTCTGTATTGTTAGACTGCATTTATTTACTGTTGAGCTTTTGACTGAACTGTAAGTATATCTACTTTTCTGTACAGTTTAATGATATTACCTATTGAGGTTTGGTTCGTCACTACCTGTCAATCCATAGTTTGGACTTGTTACCTACTTAGTTGGTGTACTCACGTTACCCCTGCACCTCGTGTGTCGATCCAGGTATTTCGGGCCACGGTAACTGTTGCTGATCATAACAGTTGGAGACTTTTCCTTGGAGATTGCGAGGTAGCTGCCTAGTGATCGCAGTTCTGCCATCTCCTTCCTTATCTTCCTCTTAGTATATCTGTTGGATATTCTTAGACTATGTTAGTCTTGTTTATTTCGAATAGTTATAGTATTTTGCTCATGACTTAGTGACACCCGAGGTTGGGCTTGTATTTCTTTTCGCTTGTTTTGATTTCTACTTTTTACCTTTTATCGAATTTTAGTTAAAAGTATTGTTCTTCTTAAGTTTTAAATAAAATATGGAGTATTTGGAAATAAGTTGGCTATCCTAGTTTCACGATAGGTACCATCACGACCAGGTCAATTTTTGGGTCGTGACAATTATTTAAAAAAAAGGCACCAATAGCATTAACATTAGCTCTAGCCTGTTTATTATGCTTGTGGAATCAATTAATTGAATAATACATATAATCAATAGAATGCACAACCAACAAAGCATAGAGTAATCTAGAATCTACCCCGAGCATAAATACCCATGGCACATGTATATGCGTTCGTCACCTCATATATACATAACCTTGCATGTAGCAAACAATATCTGTAACACCTCCTTTTTACCCTAAGGGAGATAAGGAGTTTTTCCAATTGAAGTGACAATAATCGAAACATGATTATTTATATTCAAATTCAGAGTCGCCACTTGGGATAATTTAGGGTATCCCAAGTCACCGGTTTAAAATTCCGAATCGAGGAAGTTTGACTATGTTTTACAGTCTGCAAAACACAAAAATCTAGGTAAGGAATTCTGTTAACCTGGGAGAAGGTGTTAGGCATCCTCGGGTTCCGTGATTTTAGCATGGTCGCTCAACTATTAATGATTTGCCTAATTACCTGATTTATTACACATATAAACCTACGTGCATTTTTAACTTTCAAACCGTTTTTAGTGTTTATGGACTTATTCTCTGGAACAAGGAATGATTGTCATACACTGGTCGTTTTGGTACACATTGCAAACCGCATCACATGAAATACACCCGCGATTTACAAAATATTTATTTTATTATTATTTGAAGTTGTGGTCGGATCACATGAAATGTACACCCAGATTTAGGAATTACGTATCGAGACTATGCCACGGGAACCGTACCCAGATAATTTATTAATCGTGTCTAAAGCAAGCTACGATGTTTATGAATATTAACGGCTTAAAACATGCTACTAGCAGTGACAAAATGATGATATAAAAGTAAAATTGATATTAAATCTAATTCACATGTGTAGATTACGACCAAAGTTCAAATCCGTTTAAACCCAATTAACCAAATTCCCATCCAGCAACCCCGTGTATAGTCCAATCGTCCCTTCATTTTTCTTCTCTTTTATGTTAATTGAATTTCACAAAATCATTACTGAACTAATTCCATTTTGGTTCAACAAGGCATATGAAATTGAATCTAAGAAATTAACTTAACAAGGACAAACTAATTCATTTCAATCAAAGCAAGCAAATAATAGTGAACGGACATTCATTTAAGCAAAACTCACTGGGAAAAGAAAACAAGCATTATGAGATAGAGATGGACCTTTATGAACGAATTATTCTCCGATTAATGGAACTCTGAGTTAACATTTCTGTTTAGCTGAAAAGCAAATGAGAATTTGGCCTAAAAATTGAGCAGTGATCACAGATGCCAACGGAGACACGAACGTGACAGAACCTCACGTCGGCATCAAATTGACCCTCTCCACTTAGACCGGACTACTCGATCAACTAGAACATCAACCCAAAGCTTAAAATAAAATCAAGCAACTTTGGAGGTATCTCCTTTGAGCAGCGGCTGGTCTCGTTGGGAGATGGGTGTTGGTTTCTATATGAGGGAGAGTGGTGGCGACGGCTGGGAGCTCCTTTTGAGAGGTTAGGGGTCTCTTAGGTTGGTGTTGCTCTAGTGTCTTTTGTTAGAGATGAAGAAGCAACAGCTTGTTTGTTTATGGGTGTTCAAGGGTTGAAGAAGAAAAACGGAGGGGGAGTCTCATTTAGGTATTAGGGTCTTTAGGGTTCTAGGTGCGTATGGAAGAAGAAGAGAGGTCGTTAGTTATGAGATGAAGAAGCAGGAACGGATGGGAGTTTTGTTCTTCGCTGGTTCAAGAAAGAGCCTCCTTTTTTCGGTTTTTGCGGCTGATTTTCTTTTGGGGTCCTCTTCGGTTTTTAGGGTTATTTTTAATTAGGATATAAGAGGGGAATGGGTAAATGGGCTTGGATTTAAAAAATTGGGTTGGACCATGTCTTTTGGGCTTAAATTTAGGCTAAGAAGACCAAATAATACAATATATCTATAAAGTATAAAAAATCACTCTTAATTAATATAAAACTAAATACTAAAAGTGAAACTATTTTTTGTATTTTTAAATGTTATAATAAAGTAAAAAGTAAGAAGAATAGGATAAAGTCACGATGAAATTAAAATACTATAAATATAAATATACTAATTGACTTTAAACTAAAGATGAAAATATTTTTTGTAATTTTTATTTTTGTGATAAAATAAAGTAAAAGAGTCAAAGCTATTTAAAATAGCGATATTAAACCTAAACTAAATATCTAAATGCTAAAATGTGTAAAATCTTAGGGAGGGTCAAAAATTACATGTCTACAATATCAATTGAAAAATTTCCTCAACCAAGGCTAGGCAAGACACTTACCTCAAACAAGTCAAATCAATACTCTACAAATGCCGTCCCACTGAATCGACCTCCGAATGGCTCGAATTTAGCTAAAAACATTTCTATAACGTCAAATAGTGCCGTAAGAAGCAAACCCAAGAGATAAAAGCCGAATGTGTAATCAAATACTAGAAGTCAACAAAAAATTCAACCGAGGCCCGCATCCTAGAATTCGGCAAAACTTACAAATTCTGAACATACATTTGAATATGAGTCCAAATATACAAGTTTCTTCTAAAACAAACTCCAAATCGTGGTTCATATCCCAAATTTTTACTTTAGAAAAGTTTTGCCAAACCCCTCAATTTTCTCTCTTAGTTTCACCAATTAAATTCTAAAATCAAAGATAAAATCATGAATAGTAATCAAATCCGAGTCGAGAACACTTACCTAATCTAAGTGGGTGAATATCTCAAAGTATGATAAAATGAACTCAAAGTCCCAAAATAACATCTTATGAAATTTGCCCCGGGATACCCTTGGCGATTGCGACAGGGCCCCTGCGATCGCGAAGTACAAACATGACCACCTCACTGACCCTTCTATGCGAACGCAACGCCCGAGTCACGAACACAATGCAAGATTCAAAAGCTTTGCGAATGTAGAGTTACCACACGAACATGTTGAACAAAGTTCCAGCACCCAAACTCTTCCTCTACGCGAACACGTCCTACCCTTTGCGAACGTGCATTCGAGCTGCCAACACTTCACGGATGTTTTTCTTCCCCGCCATCGCGTACCACTAAGCCTACAGCTCCCCAACAACTCTACCTAAACGCCATGTGACCTTAGCGATCCGAAGAACATCTGAGACACTAGAAACAAGCAACTCCTAACATCACCAAAATGGTCCGAAATCACCCAGAATCACACTCGAGGCCCTCAGACCCCATCCAATCATAATAATATAACGACCCGACCAGTCATTTCATGAGTTACCGCTCTGTTTCCCCCATTTCTAATTCTTATTGTCTTGTTCAGCTGTATTATATGTTATCGGGTTGATTGGTTTGGGTTCAGAGAGGTTTTGGTAAGGTTTGAGACACTTAGTCTCTTTTGAGTAAGCTTAAGTTGGAAAAGTCAACTGGATGTTGACTTATGTAAAAGAGGGCTTGGATGTGAATTCCAATGGTTCGGATAGCTTTGGGAGATGATTTAGGACTTAGGAGTGTGATCAGAACATGTTTTGGAGGTCCATAGTAGATTTAGGCTTGAATTGGCGAAATTGGAATTTTGGCATTTTCCGGTTGATCGGTGAGATTTTGATATAAGGGGTCGGAATGGAATTGAGGAAGTTGCAGTAGGTCCGTTATGTCATCTGGGATGTGTGTGCAAAATTTCAGGTCATTCGGACGTGGTTCGATAGACTTTTTGATCAAAAGTGGAATTCAGAAGATTTTTGGAGCCTTAGGCTTGAATCCGATGCTAGTTGGTTGATTCAATGTTGTTTGATGTGTTTTGAAGATTGGTATAAATTTGGATAGTGGTATATGACTTGTTCGTGCTTTTGGTTGAGGTCCGGCTGGCCTCGGGGTGATTTCGGATGGTTGACGGGAGATTTTGGAGTTGAGTTTGGCAGTTGAAGTTTATTGTTGTTGTCATAACTGCACCTGTGGTTGGGAGGCCGTAGGTGCGATGCCCGCAGAAGCAGAAGGCAAGCCGCAGATGCGGCCAAGAGGGAGGTCAGCTGGAACCGCAGAAGCGACTACTGTGTTTTGTCGCAGATGCGGAATTGGGCCTTTAAGCGAAAATCGTAGGTGCGGTGGGTTAGATCACATAAGCAGGACCATAGAAGTGGAAGAGGACCACAAGTGCGGAATCCCTGGGTCAGAAGGTATATATTTTGCCCTTCGTGATTTTTGGCCATTTTTCTCAATATTCATTCGGAGTTAAGCTTTTGGGAGCCATTTCAAGGGAGATATTTAAGAGGGATTCATTGAGGTAAGGTCCTTGGTTCCTAAGCTCGTTATTATGGTGATTTTTATCGTTGTTAGTTTGAAATTTAAGGGAAAATTGGTGGTAAAATTGGGGGTTAGGGCTTGGTTAATTGGAGAGCTTTGAGCGGTGATTTGAGGGGCCATTTCAGGTCCGATTTTGGTATGAATGAACTCGTGGCGGAGTAAGGATTCTATTGATGTAAAATTTGTCAAATTCCAAGATGTGGGCCCGGGGGTCGGGTTTGGTCAATTTCAGATTTTGTGTTGTAATTTGATTGTTTTCGAGTGAGATTTGTTTCCTTAGCATATTTTGATGGTTACATACTGATTTTGGTTAGATTCGGCGCATTTGGAGGCCGAATCGAGAGGAAAAGGCATCACGGGCTAGGATTTGGCTTGAGGTAAATAACGCTTCCAAACTTGGTTCTGAGGGTTTGAAACCCCATACTGTGTGTTCTATGATTACTATTGAGGAGACGCAATGCCAATTGACGGGCGTGTGGGCGTGCACCATGAGAAATGCGGCTTGAATCATTCTATGGTACCTCTTAGCTACTCTTTTAGGTTGATATTGTGTTGTAATCATGTGATTAATTTGATAAGCTAAAAATCATGCTAAATATCATATTAAGGCTTCACGCCGATATTGTTGAGACCCGAGAGGTCGTTTTTTGCTGTCATGTCATTAGTTTTATGTATATTCTATACTCAGTCATGTTCATGCATATTATATCATGCATCAGTCTTGAATATTGCTATTTGACATATCATATCATTGTTCGGGCTTGTATCATGACATCTTAGCCCATGTGTATGAGATTGGAGAGTATTGACTGAGTGAGGCCGAGAGCCGAATATTGATTGATAGTATGGGATCGGGCTGCACGCCGCAACAATGATATTGATCATGCCTTCGCTGGCATTGATATAGCGCTTGGGATTAGAGAAGCCCCTCTAGATTCTTTACACCCCCAGTGAGCGCAGCAGTTGATGATATTGAGGGATGAATCTTCCCTAGACATGGATCTTGTCCGAAGTATTTGTATGGAGATGGATCTTCTCCATGAGGCTGTATTGGCATGTCTTTCCTCGGTACTGGGTGACTTATAGTCCATGATATATGTATATTCCGGGATAGATCTTCCCTGGGCCGAGTGGGCCGTATACAATAACGAGTGGCCGAGCACTGTGAGTGGAGGTATCATACGTGACACTAATCATGCTATATGTGCATTGGTACTTAGAGTTTTCTGAGCTTTATACTTTGTATTATTCATACTGTGTTGGGTTATTTTTGAGAAAATACTTGAACTGTAAGCATGTCTACTTTTCTGTACAATTATCTGTTGCAACCCATATGGGGTTTGGTTCGTCACTACCATCAGTCCATAGTTTGGACTTGTTACTTACTGAGTTGGTGTACTCACGTTAACCCCTGCACCTTGTGTGCAGATCCAGGTGTATCTGGTCACGGTAGTGGTTGCTAATCTTGCCAGTGAGAATTTCGGTAGAGATTGCGAGGTAGCTACTTGGCGACCGCAGTTCCGCCTTCTCCTTCCCTATCTTCCTCTACCTTTATTTTTTGGATGTTTTTAGACTATTCTAGATTTGTAATTTAGACAGTTGTATTAGTTTGCTTATGATTAGTGACACCCGAGGTCGGGATTGTGTTTCTTTCCGCTGTTTTGACACTTCTATCTTTTATTATTGGATTTCTGTTTAAAATTGATTTTTTCTGAAGTTAATTATTTGGGTAAAATGAGAAATTGGAAACAAGTGGTTGGCCTAGTTCCACGATAGGCGCCATCACAACCGGGTCGGATTTTGGTCGTGACATGTTGGTATCAGAGCCTAGGTTACATCGGTTTCACGGGTCATTAGCAGGTTTAGTAGAGTATTGCGGATCGGTATGGAAACGTCTGTATTTATTCTTGGGAGGTTGTAGAACCTTTAGGAAAAACTTCATATTCTTGAATTCTATCGTGCGAATCTGTTGATCCAAGTACTAAACTTCTGTTATTCTATTCTCTCACAGATGGTGAGGACACGTGCTACCGATCAGGATGAACGACCACCAGTACCACCAGTTGGGGCCCCTTGAGGCTGAGGATGCGGTCGAGGCCGTGGTAGGGATAGGGGTGTGGCCCGCACAGAACCTAGGGAAACACTTGTAGATCTACCCACCACCCTAGTTCATGATCAGGCTCCATCTGGGGATGCTCCAACAACACCAGCTCAGGCACCGGCTGTGCCTATTGTTATTTCGGGTCTCCAGGAGACTTTGGCTCAGATTCTGACTATATGCACCAGGCTTGCTCAGGCAGTCGTAGTTTCTACTCCAGCTACTTCTCAGGCCCGGGGAGGCACTCAGACTCCTGCCGGCCGAACACCCGAGCAGGTTGTTCCGGGACTCCAGACACCGGAGGCACCACTAGCCCAACTAGTTGCACCTGCTCAGGAATTTATGGTTCCAGTTATGCCTGATGACGAGCAACGTCGGTTGGAGAGGTTTGATAGACTTCAGCCTCCGACTTTCAGTGGTGTAGATGGCGAGGATGCCCAAGGTTTCTTGGATAAATGTCAGAGGATGTTGCGTACAGCGGGTATTCTAGAGACTAGTGTGGTCTCATTTACTACTTTTCAGTTTTCTAGGGTTGCCTTCACTTGGTAGGAGGCTTATGAGAGGCGTAGGCCTGTTGGTGCACCGCCCCTTACCTGGCATCAGTTCTCTATTCTTTTCCTAGAGAAGTATGTACCACATTCCTGCAGGGAGGAGTTGCGTAGGGAGTTTGAGCAGCTGTGTCAGAAAGGCCTATCAGTAACACAGTATGAGATGAGGTTCTCCGAGTTATCCCGTCATGCTATTTGGCTAGTTCCCACAGATAGAGTGAGAATTAGGAGGTTCGTTGATGGCCTCAATTATCAGCTACGGATTTTTCTGACCAGAGAGAGTATTTGGCGCTTCTTATGAGGAGGTGGTTGAAATTGCTAGAGAGATTGAGTCAGTTCGTCGCCAGGAGCGAGAGGAGAAGGAGGCCAAGAGGCCTCGGGGATCTGGTAGTTTTGGAGGTTCTTTTTCGGGGCTAGTTTCAGCACGGTAGAGGCCGTTCATTCAAGCATGCTCAGCTAGCCCGTTCAGGTCACTGTGGTGGGTTATCTAGCCATGGTTCTCACAGTTCACATCAGGGTCACTCATATCTTAGTGCTCTTCTAGCTTAGAGTTTGACTTAGGCACCATCAGTTCAGGGCTCATCTATGCCGGGTTCTTCTAGTGGCCATCCCAGTGCGTGAGGCTCCCTTCAATCCCACCGCCACTTGCTACGAGGGGTTGCTTCGAGTTTGGAGATTTGGGTCATATCAAGAGGTTATATCCCCATCTTACGGGAGGTTCATCCCAACAGAGGAGTCAGCCTTCAGCTTTAGCACCAGTTACTTCCCCACCTGCTCAGTCAGCTCGGGGTGGAGGTCAGTCAGCTAGGGGTCGCCCTAGAGGGAAGGTCGATCAGGTGGTGGTCAAACCCAATTCTATGCCCTCCCAGCCAGACAAGATGCTATTGCTTCAGATGTTGTGATTACATGTATTATCTCAGTCTGCCACAAAGATGCCTCTATATTATTTGATCTCGTTCCACCTTTTCTTATGTGTCATCATATTTTGCCCATTATTTGGATACACCCCACGAGTTTCTTGTTTCCTCTGTTCATGTGTCTACTCCAGTGGGCGATCTATTGTTCTGGACCATGTATATCGGTCGTTTGTAGTGACTATTAGGGGTCCGGATACCTGAGTGGATCTCCTATTGCTCAATATGGTTGATTTCGATATGATATATGGCATGGATTGGTTATCTTCGTGTCATGCTATTTTGGACTGTCATGCTAACACAGTGACATTGGCTATGCCGGGTGTGCCACGGATTGAGTGGCGGGGTTCGATTGATTATGTTCCCAGTAAGGTAATTTCATTCTTGAAGGCCCAGCATATGGTTGGGAAGGGTTATCTTTCATACTTAGCATTTGTGAGTGATGTCAGTGTAGAGACTCCTAACATTGATTCTATTCCAGTTGTGAGGGATTTTTCCGATGTGTTTCCTGCAGACCAGCCGAGCATGCCGCCGGACAGGGATATTAATTTTGGTATTGACTTGGTGCCAAGCACTCAACCCATTTCTATTCCACCTTATCGTATGGAACCAGCGGAGCTGAAAGAGTTATAAGAGCAGCTTCAGGAACTCCTTGATAAAAGGTTTATTCGGCATAGTGTTTCGCCGTGGGTGCTCCTGTTCTATTTGTGAAGAAGAAGGATGGCACCATGAAGAGGTGCATCGATTATAGGCAACTGAACAAGGTTACAATCAAGAACAAGTATCCTCTGCCTCGCATTGATGATTTGTTTGACCAACTTCAAGAAGCGAGAGTGTTCTCCAAGATTGATCTTAGTTCAGGGTATCACTAGTTGAAGATCAGGGACTCGGATATTCTTAAGACAGTTTTCAGGACCCGATATGGTCATTATGAGTTCCTAGTGATGGCTTTTGGGCTGACCAATGCCCCATCAGTGTTCATGCATTTGATGAACATCATGTTCTGGCTGTATATCGACTCATTTTTTGTAGTTTTCATTGATGATATTCTGGTATACTCGCGTAGTCAGGAGGAGCACGCGGAGCATTTGAGAGTTGTGTTGCAGAGATTGAGGGAGGAGAAGCTTTATGCAAAGTTCTCCATGTGTGAGTTTTGGCTCGGTTCAGTGGCATTCTTGGGCACGTGGTGTCCAGTGAGGGTATTCAGGTTGATCCGAAGAAGATAGAGGCGGTTCAGAGTTGGCCCAGACCATCCTCAGCCACAGAGATTCGCAACGTTTTTAGTTTGGCGGGTTATTACTGCCAGTTTGTTTAGGGATTTTTCATCTATCGCATCACCCTTGACCATGTTGACTCAAAAGGGTGCTCCTTTCATGTGGTCGGATGAGTGTGAGGATAGCTTTCAGAAGCTCAAGACTGCCTTGACCACAACTCCAATGTTAGTTTTGCCATCAGCTTCAGGTTTATATACCATGTATTATGCTTTGAGAGTTGGTATTGGGTGTGTGTTGATGCAGGAGGGTAGAGTTATTGCTTATGCTTCTCGTCAATTTAAGCCCCATGAGAAGAACTACCCTGTTCATGATTTGGAGTTGGCTGCCATTGTTCACGCATTGAAGATTTGGAGGCATTATTTGTATTGTGTGTCTTATGAGGTATTTACTTATCATCGTAGCCTCAAGCACTTGTTCAAGCAGAAGGATCTCAATTTGAGGCGGCGAATATGGTTGGTGCTACTAAAGGATTATGATATAACTATCTTGTACCATCCGGGGAAGGCCAATGTGGTGCCGATGCTTTGAGCCAGAAAGCGGTGAGTATGGGGAGTTTTGCATATATTCATATTGGGGAGAGACCTCTTGCAGTTGATGTTCAGGCCTTAGCCAATCGGTTTGTGAGGTTGGATATTTCGGAGCCCAGTCGGGTATTGGCATGTGTGATTTCTCGGTCTTCCTTATTTATTCGCATCAGAGAGTGCCAATACGATGATCCTCATTTTCTTGTCCTTAAGGACAGAGTTCAACACGACGATGCCCAAGATGTGACTATTGGTGATGATGGTGTATTGAGGATGTAGGGACGAATATGCATGCCTAATGTGGATGGTATTTGGGAGTTGATTCTAGAGGAGGCTCATAGTTCGCGTTATTCTATTCATTCGGGTGCCGTGAATATGTATTAGGATTTGAGACAACATTATTGGTGGAGAAGAATGAAGAAGGACATTGTGGGATTTGTAGCTCGGTGTCTCAATTGTCAACAGGTAAAATATGAGCATCATAGACCGGGTAGCTTGCTTCATCAGATAGATATTCAAGAGTGGAAGTGGGAGTGAATCACCATGGACTTTGTAGTTGGGCTCCCACGGACTCTGAAAAAGTTTGATACTATTTGGGTGATTGTGGATCAACTGACCAAGTCTGCGTATTTCATTCCTGTGTGTACCACTTATTCCTCGGAGTTGGCGGAGATTTATATTCGGAAGATTGTCCGTTTGCATGGTATTCCAATTTCCATCATTTCAGACAGGGGTACTCAGTTCACATCAAGGTTCTGGAGGGCTATTTAGCAGGAGTTAGGTACTCGGGTGGAGTTGAGCACAACATTTCACCCTCAAACGGACGGGCAGTCCGAGCACATTATTCAGGTTCTTGAGGATATGCTTCGTGCGTGTGTGATGGAGTTTGGGGGTTCTTGGGATCAGTTTCTACCGCACGCGGAGTTTTCTTATAACAACAGTTACCAGTCGAGTATTCAGATGGCTCCATATGAGGCTTTGTATGGGAGACGATGTAGATCTCCAGTTGGTTGGTTTGAGCCGGGCGAGGCCAGACAATTGGGTACAAACTTGGTGCAGGACGCTTTAGACAAGGTGAAGGTGATTCAGGAGAGGCTTCGTACAGCGCAATCGAGACAAAAGAGTTATGTTGATAGGAAGGTCCGTGATGTGTCTTGCATGGTTGGGGAGAAGGTTCTGTTGAAGGTTTCACCCATGAAGGGTGTTATGAGATTTGGAAAGAAGGGTAAATTGAGTCCTCAGTTCATTGGGCCTTTGAGGTGCTTCAGAGGATTGTGGAGGTGGCTTATGAGCTTGTTTTGCCACCCATCTTATCGAGTGTGCATCCGGTATTTCATATTTCTATGCTCCAGAAGTATATTGGGGATCCGTCTCATGTTCTAGATTTTAGCACAATTCATTTAGATAGTGATTTGACTTATGATGTGCAGCCAGTGGCTATTTTGGAGTGTCAGGTTCGAATGTTGAGATCAAAGGATATAGAGTGAAAGTGTAGAGGAGAGGTCGGACCGTGAAGGAGGCTACCTGGGAGACCGAGCGGGAGATGCGGAGCAGGTATCCTCACCTATTTGAGACTTCAGGTATGTTTTGACCCGTTTAAGTACGAATGTTTGTTTAATATGGGGAGAATGTAACGACCTGACTTCATGAGTTACCGTTCCATTTCCCCATTTCTACTTCTTATTGTCTTGTTCAATTGTATTATATGTTATCGGATTGATTGGTTTGGGTTCAAAGAGCTTTTGGTAAGGTTTGAGACACTTAGTCTCTTTTGAGTAGGCTTAAGCTGGAAAAGTAAACTGGATGTTGACTTATGTGAAAGAGGGATCGTATTTGAATTCCGATGGTTCGGATAGCTTCGGGAGATGATTTAGGACTTAGGAGTGTGATCGGAACGTGTTTTGGAGGTCCGTAGTAGATTTAGGCTTGAATTGGCGAAATTGGAATTTTGGTATTTTCTGGTTGATAGGTGAGATTTTGATATATGGGTCGGAATGGAATTCCGAGAGTTGCAGTAGGTTCGTTGTGTCATTTGGGATGTGTGTGCGAAATTTTAGGTTATTCGGACGTGGTTCTATAAACTTTTTGATCAAAACGAAATTCGGAAGATTTTGGAAACTTAGGCTTGAATCCGATGTTAGTTGGTTGATTCGATATTGTTTGAGGTGTTTTGAAGATTGGTATAAGTTTGGATAGTGGTATATGACTTGTTTGTGCTTCTGGTTGAGGTCCTGGGGGTCTCGAGGTGATTTCGGATGGTTGACGGGAGATTTTTTAGTTGCGTTTGGCAGCTGAAGTTTATTGTTGCTGTCATAACCGCACCTGCAGTTGGGAGGCCGCAGGTGCAACGCCCGTAGAAGTGGAAGGCAAGCCGCTGATGTGGCCAAGAGGGAGGTCAGCTGGAACCAAAGAAGCGACTACTGGAGCGCACATGAGATAGCGCAGGTGCGGGCATTTTGTCGCAGATGCGGAATTGGGCCTTTAAGTGAAAACCGCAGGTGCGGTGGGTTAGACCGCAGAAGCGGAAAACGACTGCAGGTGTGGAATCCCTGGGTCAGAAGGTATATATTTCACTCTTCGCGATTTTTGGCCATTTTTCTCAATATTTCATTTGGGGTGAAGCTTTTGGGAGCCATTTCAAGGGAGATTTTTAGAGAGATTCATTGAGGTAAGGTCCTTGGTTCCTAAGTTCGTTATTATGGTATATGCATCGTTGTTAGCTTGAAATTTAAGGGAAAATCAGTGCTAAAACTGGGGGTTAGGGCTTGGTTAATTGGAGAGCTTTGAGTGGTGATTTGAGGGGCCATTTCAGGTCCGATTTTGGTATGAATGAACTCGTGGCGGAGTAAGGATTCTATTGATGTAAAATTTGTCAAATTTCGAGACGTGGGCCTGGGGGTCGGGTTTGGTCAATTTCGGATTTTGTGTTGTAATTTGATTGTTTTCGAGTGGGATTTGTTCCCTTAGCATATTTTGATGGTTACATACTGATTTTGGTTAGATTCGGGCATTTGGAGGCCGAATCGAGAGGAAAAGGCTTCGCGGGCTAGGATTTGGCTTGGCTTGAGGTAAGTAATGCTTCCAAACTTAGTTCTGAGGGTTCAAAACCCCAAACTGTGTGTTCTATGATTACTATTAAGGTGATACAATACCAAGTGACGGGCGTGTGGGCGTGCACCTTGAGAAATGCGGCATGAATCATTCTATGGCACTGCTTAGCTACTCTTTTAGGTTGATACTATGTTGTAATCATGTGATTAAGTTGATAAGCTAAAAATCATTCTAAATATCATATTAAGGCTTCACGTCGATATTGTTGAGACCCGAGAGGTCGTTTCTTGCTGTCATGTCATTAGTTTCATGTATATTCTATACTCAGTCATGTTCATGCATATTATACCATGCCCCAGTCTCGAATATTGCTATTTGACATATCATATCATTGTTCGGGCTTGTATCATGACATCTTAACCCATGTGTATGAGATTGGAGAATATTGACTGAGTGAGGCCAAGAGCCGAATATTGATTGACAGTATGGGATCGGGCTGCACGCCACAACAATGATATTGATCATGCCTTCGCTGGCATTGATATAACACTTGGGCTCAGAGAATCCCCTCCGGAGTCTTTACACCCCCAGTGAGCGCAATAGTTGATGATATTGAGGGATGAATCTTCCCTGGACATGGATCTTGTCCGAATATTGGTATGGAGATGGATCTTCTTGATGAGGCTGGATTGGCCTGTCTTTCCTCGGTACTGGGTGACTTATAGTCCATGATGTACGTAGATTCCGGGATGGATCTTCCCTGGGCCGAGTGGTCCGTATACAATACCGACTGATTGAGCACTGTGAGTGGAGGTATCATACGTGACATTGATCATGCTATATGTGCATTGTACTTAGAGTTTTCTGAGCTTTATACTCTGTATTTGTCATACTGTGTTGGGTTATTTCTGAGAAAATACTTGAACTGTAAGCATGTCTACTTTTCTGTACAATTATCTATTGCAACTCGTATGGGGTTTGGTTCGTCACTACTATCAGTCCATAGTTTGGACTTGTTACTTACTGAGTTGGTATACTCATATTAACCCCTGCACCTTGTGTGCAAATCCAGGTGTATCTGGTTACGGTAGCGGTTGCTGATCTTGCCAGTTGATGATTTCTGTGGAGATTGCGAGGTAGTTGCTTGGCGACCGCAGTTCCGCCTTCTTCTTCCCTATCTTCCTCTAGCTTTATTTTTTTTTTGGATGTTTTCAGACTATTCTAGATTTTTAATTCAGACAGTTGTATTAGTTTGCTCATGACTAGTGACACCCGAGGTCGGAATTGTGTTTCTTTTCATTGTTTTGACACTTCTATATTTTATTATTGGATTTCTGTTTAAAATTGATGTTTTTCAAAGTTAATTATTTGGGTAAAATGAGAAATTGGAAATAAGTGGCTGGCCTAGTTCCACGATAGGCGCCATCACAACCGGGTCAAATTTTGGGTTATGACAAACAACAAGTCTAAATAGATTATCCGAGCTTATTCAAAAGCTCGAAAATCATAAATAACATCAAAAACCATGAATCAAATATCAAGGTCATTCTCTTAACTTTCAAACCTTCAAACTTCACCGAACGCGTCTGAATCCTACCAAATCAACTCTGAATGAAACCAAACTTTGCACAAAAGTTTCAAATGACAAAATGGACTTATTCCAATTCCTGGAATAACAATTCGAACCCGATGGTCACAAAGTCAACTCATGGTCAAACTTACGAAATTTCTAAACCTTCAAATTGTCAATTTTTGACAAAAAGAGCCAAATCATCCTAGGAACTTTCAAATACAAATCCAGACATACGCCCTATTCAAAATCATCATACAAACCTATTGAAACTATCAAAGCACAAATTCAAGGTCGTTTACTCACAAACCAATCCTTGTTTACTCTTCCAGCTTAATGCTTCAAAATTGAGAATTACTCTTCCAAATCAATCCCGAAAATCAAAATCAACCAGACATGCAAGTCGTAATACATTATATAAGCTACTCAAGACCTCAAACCACTGAATGAAATGCCAATGCTCAAAATAACAGGTCGTATCGGTACACTAACTTAATAAAAGAATAACTCCTACCCCATATACTTCAGATGTCTTATTAGGATTTTAAGATTTACCTCCAATTCACGAAGTTATTTGATTATTTTCTTTCTTGTGCAATTAATTAGCATAATATATTATAAAGAAATTAATAATGTGATTGTAATAATAATTTATTCATCTTTTATGTTTCGTTAGAATTAACATTGAAAAGATCCCCTTTTAAGCAAAATATATCACCTGGTTGCCTAGTGATGTTTTTTATTAAGAATAATCAAAATAAAATAAAGTGTGTTTGGAGGTCTCACACAATGAAAGTGTGTAGAAAAAAAAAGTACATGAAGCCTATTATCAAAGTCGTGAATAAAGCACTCCTTCGATAATACAAAAGGAACTAAGAACCATAATCCATGAGCGCCGGCGTATTTGAGCATGAGTCACAAAAACTTCTTGAGTAGCTGCCACCCTTTTCGTTTGGTTCTGGGCATTTGCATTTGAAATCTTGAACATTAGGAAACCCCCACTAGATCAATATAATGGAAATATAAGCTTGACATAGGCTGCCTTCCAACCAAAATGCGCGCAAACCATTCCAAAATGCACGACCAAGTCCAGGAAGTAGGTGTGTAGTTGCAGTTTTGACTCCAATATTTTGAAATATAATGGAAGTACTTTGAGTACCTGCTATAACTAGCTTCCTCATGTGTGATAGATGCACCATGTACCTGGAAATTTCTCCAAAAATTGCTAACTTGACCCGCACAGACATGTGAAATGTCATTGTCAAGTATATCTATCCTGGCCATTGGAGTTTTCTTGCGCGTGACAAAGGCCATTGTGACTTGATGTTCTCTGCTGATATTACCTTGTGTGATCCTCATGGAGTAGTAAATAAATAGGAGTTTGCATTTTATAGTGTAGTCCTCCCCGTTTCCATCATACTGGACATGTATATGAATCCAGATGTTGACGCTAATTTGCAACCGTCTCTTTGCTTTGTTGAGTGTATTTATGGGCTGACCTATGTAGTGGTTGCACCTATAGGGAATGAGTATAAAAAATACTAATATCACCCTAATAGGTTTGGCCAAAACATAGAGCAAAGCCTCCTCCAAAATACCTACAAAATCAGAACACATGTTAGAGAAAAAATCCTTCTCTCCTCCCTAAGGATTTGAGTTGGAAGTGTAATGTGATCTCCATCCCTTATAGTTTATCTCATTCCACCATGATACCTTTTCCTCCTCCTCTCTTAGCTACAAGATTCTCCCCTTTACTCTTCATCTTATCTTCCAACTCCATCATCAATTAGCATTTGGCTTGGCAGTTCTTACCCTAATATAGGGTATTTGTAGCTTGTCATTATTCAATATCCTTCTCCCTTAGGTGTCAAGTTCCCAAAAAGAATGCACATGTACAATGTGCTACTGATCCAGTGTCAAATTAGCTAGATGATCAGCTAACTTGTTACCTTCCCTCAACACATAAACTACCTGAAAAACACCCTTAGACAGTAGTGTTTTGATTTCGTCCACTTGATTAGCTATGTTCCAAGGTGGTTCCCAAACTTCATCCAGAACTCTCTTCATAAGTAAAGAATCAATTTTAATTATGCATGGAGAAAATTGCATATGAATTATGTACCTTAATGCCTCTAGAATAGCCTGTGCTTCAGCTATGTTATTAGTTGCGTCATCAATTGCATCTGCCTGGGCATAAATAAGATCCCCTATTCCATCCCTTATGCAAAATCCATATGAAGCTCCTCCATTGTCTCCTCTACGGGCTCCATTAGTATTATATTTAATTCAACCATCAGGAGGCAATTGCCATAACACCTTAGTGTACCTCAATCTAGGGACATGAAGTAACAATTTCTCATGTAGATCCGGCCAGCTAAAAGTAACACCCTTGAATCCTGGCCTTTCACCTTCAGTAGCATTTGTATTGAGGTTGATATATGAAATATCAATCTATTAATGGACACATCCTTTCCATGATGTCCTAAATTACTCTCCTTCCATAGGTGTCATACAATCAGACTTGGCATAGCTTGGTACACTGCCTTTAAACATGTATTAGCAGGTTTATTCCACCATACATATATCACATGTACAAGCTGATTCTCTTCTGTTTTGATCCCTACAGGTGCACCAAAGTAATTCCACACAAATTTGGCATCTGGCGATGTCAAGAAAACATGAGCCAATGTGTCTTCTTTGGAATTCCTACAACACCAACATCTTAAAGTTCTAAAGTACTCCAGCCTTTGGAACCAATCATCTAATGGTAGTTTTGATTTCCATAAACTCCACATGAAGAAGCTGATCTTCAAAGATAGCCCCTTCACCCAAAAGAATTTGTACAATTTGCTTTCATCTCTTCTCTTTCTTGTGCCATGCCATGCAGATTTCACTGTGAATTAGACTTTTGTTTCCAGCTTACACCAAGGCTTTTCCTTCCTAGACAGATCAGAAGGTGGTGTGATATTCTCCAAGACATGATCAACAAGTTCATCAGGCAATAGTTCTCTTAAAAGCACTTTATTCCATGCCCAATTCTCCATCACTTAATCAACATATCGTATGGATTCATCACACCAATAGCTTAGACCTGAAGCATGATAAAGAGCTCCAAGTCCAGTCCAATTATCATACCAGAAGTAGGAGTTTCCACTCTTCAGATGCCACCACACCTGGCGCTCCACCTCATCCCTCATTTGAAGTATCTTCTTCCACACATGAGAGCCATGTCTCCTTGGTATCACTACTTTAATAATCTTCTTGCAATATTTGTTTCTCATAAATATAGACTATAATGAGTCCTTTGTTCTATAGTTCCATCAAAGCTTGGCAAATAATGCCTTTGACACAGCATGTAGTGACCTGAAACCAAGACCTCCCTCACTTTTAGATAGGCATAAGTTCTCCCATGAAGCCTGTCACACCTCCTTTTTTCGAAAAAGGGTAGGGAAGTTTTTCCAATTAAAGTGATAATAATCGAAATGGGACTAATTTATGCAATTTCAGAGTCGCCACTTGGGATATTTATATGGTGTCCCAAATCACCGGTTTATTTTAAATCCCAAATCGAGAAAAATTGACTATGTTTTAAGTCTGGAAAACCAGAAGACCGGGTAAGAAATTTTGTTAACCCAGGAGAAAGTGTTAGGCATTCTCAGATTCGGTGGTATTTAATCATACCAGGCTTAATTAAAAAAATTTAATTACTCGTTTTAGAACCTATGTGTATTTTACCTTTAACCGTTTCTAATTATTCGATTATTCGTGATTATGGAATTATCTTGAAACAAGTCACACGTACGTGTACTCATTTTGTTCGGCGAATCAAGAATCATGTCACGCATACGTGTACACAATTTATCACGCTTTGTTAATATTAAGAAAATTTGGCCGAAGTTGCGAATGCATACCTCAATTTATTTTGAAAATCATAATTATGTCATATAAATGTGTACACAATCATGATGATAAATTAAGTGCCTAAAGCTTTCTATGCATATTAGTTACCAAACGATATTGGGGTTTGAAGTTACGAGGCATTTACCCATTATGGAAGCATGTACAAGTTTTTTTATGTAAATACTAGAGTTATTTGGCTGGTGGATTAAACTCATTGGGTAAACGACTCATTTCCAACTTCAGATTATACAACGGCCAAACAAGCAAAACCCGGCAACTTAATGAATCTGGTCTAGTGTGCTCCATCCCCTACTCCCATATCTATTAACTTTGTTAATTTCTGACAAAATTGACATAGCAATCAAGTCTCGTATAATACAAGAATATATCCAGGTTGCGTAGTATCCTGAAATGCTACATCCAACAGATTCTAGTTTTGAGGCTATGGGATAACTGGTCAAAAAGAATTTTTTTTGATGATCGAGAAATCCGTCTGGGACCGATTCTTTTGACCAACCGCAGCCTTCGAAACTCGGTGAATAATGAGCCCCCCTCTACCCTTCTCCACTTAAATATCAGGCTTTGCTTTGCATGGTGTAGGGGCTTGAACCTGTGACCTAATATACAAATACACCACCCTTTTCCACTTGAGCTAGGCCCTGAGGGCCGGTCAAAAAGAAATTTGAGAGGAAGCCATAAAATTTGGCTTATATAAATCTTTCTTCTCATAAAATTCAATTTGGATTTTTGAAATATATATCATGATTATCGATTTTTGCCCCTTTGAGTTCCTAATCAAATAGACTCCATTACGGAGGAATCACAATATTTTTTTAACTCAATGTCACCAAGTTACTAGCACTGTCAAGAACCAAAAAGTGTTTTGTTGTTTTTCAAATGGTTCTTTGTAGTCACTGAACCCAACAAACAATATAAATAGAGAAAATCTCTTCTTCTTAGTTGTTAACAGAATTGGTATAAATCAAGCAAACGTAATGAGATATTTAAACAAAAAAAAACTAAAGACAACAGAACTAAGAACAAACTCTCATGAGTCCTACCATGAAGATCAGAAACGAGATGCCATGATTTCAACTCAATCTACTACACAACATCAAATTTGCATCAAGGAATAACAATTTAGCCATACATGTAGATATCCGAAATTTGCAGAGAAAAAAAACTAAAGAAATCCACACGAAAATAGAAAGCAGCGGCTAACACGGAAAATCAGTGTAAGAAGCTATGAATTAATCACTAGCCATAACGAGGAACGATACCTCAGTTTGGTCCGCAAAGATGACACAGATAGCATATGAAACTGAATTTACAATAACCCATTCTCCATTGTTGAAAAACTTAAGACCCCTTTATTGCTGCATATTCTTCAATGTATACAATGAAAGAAAATCTCCGATGCCGCAAACCAAAAACGAGCTAATGACCTGAACCTAGAACCGGTAACGGAACCCCGAATCGACACCCAAAAACTCGAAACCAAAGCGACCTCACTCAAACTCCATCACACCCTCTCTTTTCCCTAGCTATTTTGCTATTAATTGTATTGTGAATGCTATCAAGTAATATTCCAGTTTGCCTAGCCAAATCAGTAGACATATGAACAAGCCTTTGCAGGAGCTTTTCCTTTGCCACAGTATAAGGAACAAACCAAGAGACTCCAAGAAAGCAAACTAAATCATAGATACAAAAGTTTTCCTACAAAGGGGCTGACTTCAACAACCCATAAGGGACGGCTTGCCAAGATACACAAACAGTTAATTTGTTTATAGTCGCAAAAGTTTTCCTACAAAGGGGCTGGCTTCAACAACCCATAAGGGACGGTCTGCCAAGCTACACAACTCAGAAAACTTTTGTACTATAACCAACGTTAGCTGTTTATAACTCAAAAAACTTTCGTACTACAATAAGCTAACTTTCAAAGAGTATTCTTACTCTATTTTCATACATGGACCGGCCTTTCCATCCATTTGAAAGAAAGAACAAGAGGGAAATTTAGAAAGCAGACATATGTAATATATCACAAAAGATTTACAAAGGTTACCAGATTATCCTACAACTACTACAAGGCCTCCTTTATATAGGACTAGGAGGTTATTACAGGACAAACTTTCATGATAAAATAAACCTATCTTACATGGAAAACTTATCTACAAGCGGGTCCCTCTTGGCATGTGAAGGACTTTAGGCAAAATAACTAAAAAACACCTGAAAACATGTGAAATGGGTGAAATATACATGATGTAGCATGTGAAAGTATGAGGGAGCATGTGATGTCATGTGAAAGTATTGTGTTGCATGTGACGAAGCATGTGGAGGCATGTGGAAGTATGTGAAAACAAGTGGAAGTGGGGCCCGGATAGTATGGAAAGATGTGAGAATTCGTTTTGGCATGGGTAGGATATTTTTTAGGGTTTTTTGGGTAGGTAATGTAGGATTATGGTGGGATTAGCAGGGATTTAGATAATTATCCTTCATTGATTCTAGGGTTGTCTTCTAGGCATCTTTTCAAAGACCTTGTGTAGTAATGCCTGGAATTTGACGGTCCTTCTCTGCTGTGTTCTTTCTTCTTTGCAACTTTAATCTGTTATCCACAACTTTAATCTAGAAATGTCGTGTGTGATCTTTCTTGGATGACTTCGTATGGGATTTGATATTCTTTTGCTGCTTCCGGACTCTTTCCCAGTAAGGATGAGTGTTGGTATAATTCCAGCTTGCCCAATCTTTTGGCCATATCTCTCTCGTGATGCACCTATTTTTCTGGAAAAAGATCTTTGTGCCTCGCTATATTCTTCCTGCATTGATAAAATGGACATGGGAAATTTCCACCAAAATGATGCCTTTTCTTGTGCCTGGACTTTTCCATTAATAATCTTCACTGGCCTATGGAACATGAATACCTTTGCTGTGTAGGAATCGTTGAAATATTTTATCTAATTTCTTCTAGGTTTGAACCATAGCAAAAATACTTTAAGAGCTGGTGCAATTTTATCAAAATCCTTGAAGACGTTGCATTTGAATTCCAAGAAAATTAAAACTGATGGCATAGGTACCAGAAAAACCATAATAATTCTTGTGGAAAATTCTTGGCTTGAGCTATGAATATATGGTAGAACGGATATTCTGGATTGACCCCATATAGCTTGAGAATGGATCCTCTATGTTGCCGGAAAACTTGGAGCTCATAATGAGTTCTTCTTTCCATAATAATTGACGGATCAAAGGGACCCATGAGGTTGAACAACTCCGGTGGATGGTCTGTTGGCTTTGATGAACTTGTTCCTGGTATACTTGAGAGCATGAAAATGTGGCTGATCAGCTTTTGCTTTGACTTCAGTTTTGCTAGGGAAAATGTCTTTGAGAATTCTTTCGGTCGAGATAGAAAATCTGCGAGAATATCATCCTTTCCTTTTAGGTACCTGACTTGAAATTTGTATGGGGAGAACCATTGAACCCGCCTGAGAATCTGAGGATTGGGAATAATTTTTGCATTTAGCTGAATCATCTTTAGGAAGGCCTTCATAGCCATCTCTATTAGAAATTCTGTATGAATAAGGAAGAAATTAAATTTCTTGATTCAATTCTTTACTGCAATAATTTCCTTGAAAGTGGAGTGATAATGTTGCTTGGCATCATTGAACTTTCCACTGGCGTACCCACATATTTTCCTCTGGCCATCTTTTTCTTTAAATAGAACAACACTCCAATATTCATTGCTGGCATCAGTTTGCAATATCTTCTTACCGTCTAAAGGGATATAGAGGGACTTGACATTTTTAGAAATCTCCTTTATTTCATTGACTGCTTCATCTTGTTTCTTTCCCCATGGTGGAGCATTTTTCTTGAGCATCATTGTGAGTGGAGAAATATATGTAGAGATATTTGGGATGAAATCTCTCACATAATTTACTATGCCCAAGAATTGTTGGATCTGCTTTATTGTGAGGTTAGCATCCGGAAATTTGAGTAATTCTTGACATATATGTGATTCTGGACTGTATTCACCTTGGACAAAATGCATTCCAAGAAAATCAATCTCGTTTTGAGCAAGAACCATCTTTTTTGCTGAAAGCATGATTCCGTATTGTGTTACCACTGCCTCAAATTGACGAAGCAAGTTGATATGTTCCTCCAATGTATCACTAAATAACAGGATGTCATCTATATAAACTAAAGAGGTATGGATGATGGGTTAGAATATTTTTATCATGGCTTTTGGAACAAGGAGGGTGCAGTTTTCAACCCGAAGGGCATGACTTTCCATTGGAAGTGATGATTGGGGATGCAAAATCCCCTTTTGGATCTTTCTTCAGGGTGGATTCCCAATTGCCAAAATCTGAATTTTAAATAAAACTTAGAAAAATATTTGGCCTTGGCTAAGTGGGAGAAAATAGTGAGTTTATTTGGGATAGGAAACTTATCATCTTGGAGGAAATGGTTAAGTGGCTGGTAGTTGATGACTAACCTGAGTTTTCCTCTTATCTGTTCAGCTCTTTTGTTGACATAAAATGCTTCGCATGCCCATTGTGAATATGATGGCTCTATCAGATCAAATTCCAAAAGTTCTTCATATTCTTTCTTTGCAAGCTGAAGATGGTCTGGATTCATCCCTGAATGGCTGGCTTTTGTTGGATTGATATTTTCATTCTTCTTGAAAGGGAGTTTGATAAAAAAACTCTTCGTTTTTCCATAAAAGTTTTTTACCTTTCTTCATGAAATCCTTGTGGGATTCAGCACATGAATGTTCAATGAGATTGTGCTCAATCTCTTTGATTTGTTCGTCGTCGGTGATTTGGAATAGCCTTGGAATCTCAGAATAAGGTCTGAACTGCTTTTTAAAAGCTATCCCGTTAGCCTTGATCTGGAGTTGATCTCTAAATTGTCTGTAAATGTCGAATCCAATAATAAGATCCTTTCCTGGTACATCAGATCCTAGCAGCTTGGTTCTATACTTCAACCCTGGAAAGAACTCAATTGTGACCGGGTGCTTTGTAATGACAATTGTGGTCAAGATTTCATTTGATGCAGTGTTGAAATATTTAAAATGCGGCACCCATTGATCTTCAGGGAGAACAGCAGGATTTATGAGTGAAGAAGCAGCTTTGGTGTCGATGAAAGCAATAACTCGAGTTGGTTTATCCCATTTGGATGAATAGACTTTGAGTTCTACTTGAGGAACGACTGCGAGAGCGTTGATCTCCTCTCGGGCTTCGATCACTGGCTCTAAAATTTGGTAGTGATCATTACCTTGATCTTCATAGATATGAAGAGAGAATAAAGTTTCTTCATTGGGTTCATCATCCACAAAGAATATGGATTAAAGGTCCTCCTCTTTTCCAAGATGCATGCCAGTGTAATCTTCAATCTATTCAAGGAGTTTGATAGATCTTCTTTATTGGGGACAATTTTTTGCAAAATGTCCAATCTTATGGCAAATAAAGCATCTGTTCTTCTTGTGAAAATTTTCTGGCCTTCTGCGTCTGAAATATTTTGTGCATCTCTTGGACCTTGATTTTCCGTCTGGAATTCTTGGCCATCTGAACCTCTTGAATTCTCTCATTCGTCTGGATGTGTGGCAGGAACATCCTGATCCGGTGATTAGATCAGATTTGCGGCATGCTTTGTCATGCGCTGGATTGTGTTGGATAATTTGTTTTAGGGCAGAGCGCTTCGTAAAAATGTCATCTAATGCGACGAAAATAGCTTTCCTGATGTAACCAATTTGTGGGATTGTTATAGACTGAAACTTTTCTTCAATGATGGTCATGGTTCGGCTTGCCAACAACTTTGGAAGGGAAGAGACAAAGGCTTGCTTCAGATTAATGTCTCCGCCAATTTCAAAGTATATTTTGCCATTTCTTGAAAATGCCTATCAATGTCATTTCTGTCGAATGACATACACTTCATCTCGAAGAGTTGTCTTTGCATTTTCTTCTATATTTGGCCAGTATCTCCGCAGAAAACTTCATGTAGGATTCTGATGTTGAAGGTAAAATCTTGGGAAGTAAGAAAAGTATTTTTGTCTTGAATTCCAAGTGAGTTCCACCAATCTCTGAGGATTCCTGAGAACCGTGAAGTGAGTTCTGACAGGATGATATACTTTTCTCGTTCCACCAAATTTTTGGTCACCATCCAAGTATAGAAGTCTTGGATCCTTTGAGGCCATCTTGAAAACTTGACGTCATCTAAGGTGAAAGTGTGGAAACTAGTTCCAACTTGTTTTGATATCATGGGCTCATATCTTCTTTTTAGGATTGGTTCATCTGTCTTGCCTTCTTGTTCCTCATCTACTTCAGATACTTCTGGGTCTCTTGGCTGATTTACAAATATTGGGGATTGTCGTCTTCGAAAAAGTTTGTTATGGATTCATTGCTTGATTAAGAGCTATCTTCCATTGTTTCATCGTCTGATGAATTTAGAGATTTCGACCATGGAGTGTCTTCTTCTAATATGTATCTTGGCTGGGAGACATAGAGGTTTGGAGCCTTCTGGTCAGAAATCATCAGATTTTCGAGGTTCGATCCTTTTGAACTTTCTCCTTGGTCTCGCCTTTTCTTTGTTTGTTTTTGCGCCGCAAGAGCATCCTTCCTTTCCCAAACTATTTTTGCAATATCAAAATCATGTTCTTCTTTTAAGGGTTAGGTAAAACAAATTAGATTTTGTGAGGTAGATGGAAAAGTAGAAAAGGTGTAGTCTAATGTAGGTGGGGAATATGCTTGTGGAGACATAGGGAAGAAGGTAGGTTTTGAGGGGAAAACTGGGGTTTTTTATGGCTCAAAGTGGTCATGTCTCAGAAGTTGAATTTGTTCTTTGATGTAAATTGTCTCCTTTTGTTGTTGTTGGAAGAATTGGAAAAGTGGAAGTTCCTGGCAGACAAATCTCATATTGTAAATTTTCCAATCTTAGTTCCAAGGCTTTGATGAGTCCGGCATGGTGAGACGATGTCTGCTCTATCTTTTTCTCAATTGTTTCCACTTTGCTCATCATTTTATTTTGTGTATGGGTCACGTTCCTTATGGTGTTGCCTATGCTTTTCAACACCTTGTTTTGGTAAATGGAGTTTTTTGATTGTCATTTCATTGTTGCTTCGATGTCACTTATTGAGAGTTTTTCTCCAGTAGGGAGCACTATGTTTTTCTTGGAAATTTTTGGAGCATTGCTTATACCCTCTTTTTCAAAAGGTTGAAGTGAAGGAAAATCTTGGGTATGACTGGAGCTTGAGGGACTTAGAATGAATATCTGTGGTTGTGTGGGATTTATGGTTTTTTGAGTCGGTGAAGTTTCAGGTTCAGGTGGCTTTTTGGATTCTGGGGTATGAGCTGATGGTGATTTGGGTTTGGGTTTGGGTGTGGTTTCACTATCCTCCCAACTTGGAGTGAATTTTCTGGTAATTTTGGCCATTCCTGGGGTTTGTAACTGACAAGAATTCATATTTACCTGGACGACTTAATGAGCCAATTGAAGGATCTTTATTCTCATATTTGGCTCGAAATTGTTTTTCAATGGTTTTCCCCTTTTTCTTGGATTTTGGTTTGGTTTTGTTGAGGACGAACCTTTCCCAATGACGCTGGTGGTGTTCATCATATTCTCCAATTGGATCTTCCAAACAGTCTTGACAGTTGCAATCAAGATCCCAAGGGCAGTGTCTCATAAAGGGGCATTTGAACCACCAAGCTTTTTTTCCTTCTTTGTCAAAATTTTGACACCAGTCATGTTCTTCCATGATGCTTTGTATATTCCAAAAGAATTCTCCATCAGGTTCAAGGTATGTTGTATCTTTGGGTTGAATCATTTGGCAAGAGAAGATGGTTTTATTGGGTTTTTTGAGATGGGAGTGGTCAAAGCTTATGCAAACAGTTTTGTCGTTTCTTTTGGTAAAAATTGGTTCACCAGATTGTAGAGATTCCTCCGGTTCTCTTAACTTTTCATAATTTGTGATCCAGGAATCAGGAAGAATTTTGATAAGTTCATCTCTTGAAATTTGTCTGGGTATTTGGGTGCACATGGTGTTTCCTTTGGTAGCATCAATATTTAGGAGTAAAACATTTTCTCCTCTGGGAAGGCAAAGATCCATGGCATGATTTTGGACTCGCCACGCCATTTGGTGATGAAGCGTGGCTTGGATGGAATCTTTAGCTTAAAGGGCTCCTTGGATTTGGACTTGGATTTTTAGAGCTTCGGTTAAGTATGAATCATAAAGGGACATGTTGAAATTTGTAAAGATAGTTATGAAGACAATCCCAGCATTCAGGGTAACTTCTGCAGTACCCAGATTTGCATGTTGGTACTCCAAGTACCTTGTATCTAGAAGAGAAAGTCAAGCTACAACAGGTTGACCTTTTCTTCCGTGATATGTTAAAGCGATTCGGATAGCACCAAAATGGATATGGGTAAAACCATGATCTCTCCATTGCCTGGGAAAATCATCTGGGATTTGAAGGGTTATAAATTGTTCCTCTCGAGTGGCAAGAATATGATGCTGGTCAAGTTTTGAGGCAACAACATATTCTTTGATCCTTTTGGTCTGTGTTGGACTAAGGAACGAATTTGGGTCCAAGGTGCAAACGATTTTTTGGCAAAAGCTGAGTAGAGGTTTATGAGGGGTAGTTTAGTGGAGGATACTTTTTGTTCATCTGGCAGGATATCTACTTCATATAAGTAATCATATTTTTTGGACAAGGTTTTATATAGAGTAGGGGACATATTCATTTTTGCAAGGGAAGAGGATGATAGAAATGACTCAGACATATTTAGTAAACTGTTCCTCCGTCCGAAAGGATGGGCTGGCTCTGATACCACAGTATAAGGAACAAAGCAAGAGACTCCAAGAAAGCAAACTAAATTATAGATACGAAAGTTTCCCTACAAAGTTTATAAACAAATTAACAGTTTACTAAATATTTCCGAATTTGTTTATGACAGTTACTCATAATGAGAAAACTAAATCATAGATATGGAAAGAAGAACTCGTAATGATCCAACTAAAGGAAGAACATGACTGGTGTCAAAATTTTGACAAAGAAGGAAAAAGAGCTTGGTGGTTCAAATGCCCCTTTACGGAACACCGCCCTTGGGATCTTGATTGCAACTGTCAAGACTATTTGGAAGATCCAATTGGAGAATATGATGAACACCACCATTGTCATTGGGAAAGGTTCGGCCTCAACAAAGTATAAGGAACAAAGAAAGAGACTTCAAGAAAGCAAACTAACTTATAGATACGAAAGTTTCCCTACAAAGGGGCTGGCTTCAACAACCCATAAGGGACGGCTTGCCAAGCTACACAAACAGTTAATTTGTTTATAGTCGCAAAAGTTTTCCTACAAAGGGGCTGACTTCAACAACCCATAAGGGATGGTTTGCCAAGCTACACAACTCAGAAAACTTTTGTACTATAAAAGTTCGTAAAAAATGGGGGATTGTCGTCTTCGGAAGAGTTTGTTGTGGATTCATTGCTTGATTGAGAGTTATCTTCCATTGTTTCATCGTCTGATGAATTTAGAGATTCCGACCATGGAGTATCTTCTTCTTATATGTATCCTGGCTGGGAGACATAGAGGTCATTCCTCTAAACATAGAGGAATGGCCAAGGTATTTCCGAATTGACTTTCCTTCACAAAATGGAAAAGGAGATCATCGATCTCTAGGGTGTTGTCGTTGTTTAGCTTAGAGTGTAGGTATTAGAGATTAAAAGTTAGGTTAGGGTTTGGTTATAATTGGGTTTAAATATAGGTATGAGAATTGACATGGGCCATTAGATTGGAGGGGAATCGATGGCTAGGATTAAATCTCGCACTTAAGTGGGCTAACGGATTGGGAAGAATGAGCCTTTGTCTTGTTGGACTTAAATATTGTAGGAAGACTAAAACAATGTAATGTACTTATAAAAAATATAAAAATCATTCTTAATTAATCAACATAAACTACTAAAATAAAACTAAGTATAAAAACTGAAACTATTTTTGTATTTTCTTTTAATTTTTTAAATACTAAAACAATAAAATTAGACTAATAAAGTGGTAGTAAAAAAATGGATTAAAAATCTATAATAACTCAAGTAAATATTTAAAATACTACAACTAACTTAAAATTATGCAGGTCAAAAATTACATGTCTACAAAGCCCAGTGTCTTGCCCTTCTATTGCCTAAATTGCTCCAGTAAAATCTAACAAACATCTTGTGCAGTTGGTTGATTACATATGTCGGTGGATTCACAGCTGACAATAGGTGTATTGGCATGCTCTCTTGCACATGTGAGATCAATGCTTCTTTACCACCAATTGATAGAAACTTACCTTAATGATATCCTCTCTTGTACTTTGAAAATTATGTTCTTGTAAAAAGCTTTCTGCCTCCTGCTGTAGAATATAGGACATCACAAGTATGTAAATGAAAAGGGATGTCTCTGGAACTCAGTGATCAAATAGACAGTGTTCACTTCATCTGCAGGTGCACCTTCATGCATATAAAAGGAAGACTTTTCATTATTGATCCTCTGACCTGAAGCTGCCTCATATTCCTCCAATACATTCATGATAAGTTGTACTTGCCCCATTGTGAGAAGAGTAGAAAATAATAGTATCATCTCCATAGAATATGTAGTTGATGTTGTGACTCCACTTTGGCATACCAAAATCTATGAAATTTGGATTGTCAAACAAAGCATCCAAGGCTCTCCCTAACACATCAGCTACTAGAATAAACAAAGTAGGAGAAAGAGGATCTCCTTGTTTAATACCCCTAGAAAGGAGAAAAGATCCTTTTATATTCTGGTAATACAAGAATATTGAGAAAAAGTTACAGTATTTAATCAAAAAAATCAATTTTATTAAAAACGGATGTTTTAGGCTCCAAACAGATCACTATTGTACTGTTACTATATTTTAAAGCGAGGTAATCACTGAAAAAGCGAACCTCAAAGTTCAAGTTCTTAACTTAGTGTTAGTGGTACTTCTTTTATTATAAAATATTAAGAATTTTTAGCCGGTGATTGTTTACTTTGATATAATCCAAAATAAATGACAAAAGCTAAAATCTATCGTATTTTTATAATTTTATTTTACATTTGAATGAAGGCATAAAGTGTTTGAATTCGGCCAAAATAGCTCAAAGTCCAAGATCTTCTATTTCAATGCAAATTAAGTATTATACTACTTGCTATCATGAATTATTTCATATTTTTTGACTGGAGTATATATGGAAATATTGGATTCCTATATGAAGAAATTAAGGCTTTCATTACACTCTTTCTCCCAATTTACATGGCGATGTTTAATTTAGTACGAAGTTTAAGGAAAACAGAGAATTTTTGAAGCTTGTTGTTATCATAAATATTTGTGTTGTTATAAATTAATTTATTAAGGATAAAGTAAAAATGTTAGAAATATATTGTTTCTAAATAAGAAAATATTATATTTTTAGGATGGACTAAAATGAAAATTGTGCTACATAAATTGGACATAAGGAATATTAATTAAGATGGTCAAAATTTCATAATAATTTCGTAATTAGATTCAAAGTCATAACTTTTTTTTTTTGAATAAATGATAGTTCATTGAGTTTTAAACTATTTGTAATATCCAACTTAAAGTCCTTTTTTTGTAAATACCTTTAAAATTGGTCAGAAGGATGACTTTACCAAATCATCGTTTAGCTTGCTTTGATAAAGGGGAAACCGCCTTAAATAATATGTCTATGAAAATGGACTAAAATGGTAAGGTTTAAACCTAAAATAAAGGAAAAGAAATCCTAAATTTTAGAAAAATAATTAAATATTTATTCCTAAATATTAATAGGATAATAATTAAATGACTGTTTTGTCTAGTGTGACTAACTTTTAAAGGGTAAAAACGACAAACGACATTTTACTAAAGGGGATCGTGCTTTTTTTGGGTTTCCCATCCGGTGTTCGATACCTGCATTGGAGCCCGACTAAATCCATATTCACATTGAAATGTCCCACATTGGGGCTCCACTAAATCCGTATTCGCATTGGAATGTCCTACATTGGGGGATAAAATGCTCCCTAACAAAAACGCTCTATCCCGATAATCGTTGCAATTTGTTTTTTAAATTTGACTGTTAGCAACGGTCCAATTCAAAGGAGACTGTTGGACAACGGCTAGTTTTGGCAGAAATGACCATTTTTGGCATTCTTTGTTAAAAAAGTAGCCATCCACCCTTATAATTAAAAAATATATATTTAGCCTTTTGAAAACTATAAATAGTCCCGTCCCCTTTCTTTTTATTTTTTCTTACAACTTGCTCTCTTCTTCTACTATAATTCTTTCTTAATTCTTTCTTGATTGTTGAACTGCTCTCAATTAATTTTTATTTCAGGTTTAACAAATTTTATTTACAGTAACCACTACAAAATTATATTATCAAGTGAAGTGTGGTATTATCAATTATCAAACATCAATTGAAGTGTAATATTACAAATTTACAAGTAAAGTGAGCGAGTTTTCAATTTTCAAATATCAAATTTAGTGCGGCATCACAGACTCCTGATACACTCGTTTAATCTCTTTCTCTTCTTTTTGTGTTTTTTTTTCATTTTATTATTTAGAATTATTAATTTAGCTTTTTTAAATTTTAATTTTCATACCGGATATATTTAGAACAATTAAAAATGTGTACTAGTAGGGGCGGTACTAGTGAGAGTAAAAAAATAAGAGGTGGTTCTTCTTGTAGCTTTACACATATTTCTGAAAGTTCACCCGAAAATACTATTGTAGATTATGAGCAGCTACAAGAAGATTATGGTGTAAGATGATAATTTAGATAATATTAAGTCATCTACTAATCTTGAAACACCACAACCTACACTTGGTACTGCTTGTCAATCTACTAGGGGTGGTGCTAGTATGGTAGGCCTCCTCTCCCTATTAAGAAGAATTGAAGATTGAGAAGTAAGTGTTGGGAATTTCTTACTAGATTAGAAGAAGATAAGAATTATGTAAGATGCAATATTTTTCATGAAGTTTATAAATATGAGACCAGGGTAAACAAGTGGTAACGGGTCAACTTCGTAAGCATATGGTAGATAATCACCCTATCGTATAGGGTGATGATGAACAATTTGGCCAACAAAAACTTAATCCAGCTACTAAATTATTTGGTAAATATTATATATTAAAAGACCAGGAAGAATTAGTTAAAGTGATTGTTTTAGCTACACTTGAGTTTTCTAGAGCTTATTATCCTATTATTACAAATGGTTTAGTACATATAGTTGAAATTTCTCTTTTACTCCATAATTTTAAGAAAGAAAGAAGGATGTAGTTCTATTATTGAATCTATGCTAGAAAAATTTAAGAAATATCTCTATCATATTCACCATATTTACCTAATTGATGCTATTTTAAACCTTTCTATCAAGATGATTACTTGTCGCCAATTAATAAATGCTTTATATGTCTATATGGATATTGGACCAACTAAAATCCTGATTTTGACACTTGCATTTTTAATCTACACAAACATTTATAAGCTTTATATAGTTATTATGCTAACATTATTGATGTTTCTTCTGCTGTAAATGCAAATACAAATATTCCTTGAAGTTCGGTTTCTACATCTGCATCCGGTGCTATGGAGGAAGATGACAGTGTTGAAGATTATTTAATTTGGTCTAAACTAAGTGAGCATCAATAACCTAGTAGCAGGAATATTGATGAACCAATTCTACTTGCAAAAGACAACAGAGTCCCGCACAATGAAATTTCCACCGCTGGCTTGGTGGAAGATCAACTCAAATTAGTTTCCTATTCCTTCGGCTATGGATTGAGGCGTGCTAAATATGTCGATTTCAATAGTTGCATCAGAGAGCGCATTTGGTCAAGAATGTAGCAGCTAGGAGATACCCGTCACTCAATGGGTAGCAACGCTTTGAAAGTTCTAGGGTGCTTCAGAGATCGGATAAGATCATAATAGCGAAATCAAGGACGTGAAGAGGTAGATGAATTGGAGGGCCAAGAAATTTGAGATATAATGGTTTATGTTCCGATTCAAGCAATGTTGGCAACCAAGAACCTCACATTGACATGGAAGAACTAACAAAAATAATGCAAAGCATGTAATATACTCTTTTTTATTTTTTATAATTATTGTAAACTTTTAATTTGCAAGTTCAAAAATAAAAAATTCGAAATAGAACTTGCAATTTTAATGTGAAGTATTTTTATGCAATAAAATGAAACCCTAAGTTTTATCCTTACATATTGTTCTTAATAACTATTAGCACGTAATTTCAAATTTTCAATTTTAAGACTTTAAAAGTTTAATTTTATGTCTTAAAATACTTATTTTATAATTTAGAAGTTTGTAAACACTTTAGTATCAATTATATTGAACAAGAAATAATAGTAAAAATTGCACGGGGCGCCCTTTGGTCGTCCCCATTTAACCTGTACTCATTTTTTTTAAATCTTTTAACTTGTACCAACTTTTTAAACAACTTCAGCCCCCTTTCTCCTCCTCCTTCTCCTCCTCAAAGTTATATCTGTCTTCAACCTCTTTCTGAAGTCTGTGACTAAAGGTCCTTGCTTGATTGAATGGTGGCAATAGATGATCTGTTAAATGACGAGCTATAGATCCTATTTAATAATGCATGACATTAGCAGCAGCATATTGGTTTATGTAAATTGTTAAAATATAGTACTGATTAATATTACTTCAGAGAGCCAGCGCAAAGAAAATGCAGAATAGAAAACATCAAAGATGTGGCCGGAAATAGACGCCGGTAAAATGAACCCGGAACACCGGCGGAAAAGTAAGAGCGGTGGCTATTGGAAGCTAAGAATTCCTCCATACTACCGCAACCATTATTGGCCAAAGGCGACATCAATTGAAACAGAGTGTTGAAGTCATTGGAAGGAATATCAGAAAAAAATGCAGAGAATTCAGGTGGCTGTTGGCCTAATGCTTCATAACGCTCGCTCATGTGTTCAACTATGACGTCAATAATGAAAATGGTGTTGCTGCCACAAGAACAATGTACTTCAGCTCTAGAGCTGAAGTTCGCCACTTACAAAATAAAAACTTCTGCTCTAGTGCTGAAGTTCGCCAATTACAAAATAAAAACTTCAGCTCTAGAGCTGAAGTTCACCTATTACAAAAATAAAAACTTCAGCTCTAGCTAAAGTTTGCCAGTTACAAACAAAAACTTCAGCTCTAGAGCTGGAGTTCGTCAGTTACAAAACAAAAACTTCAGCTCTAGATCTGAAGTTCACCAGTTACAAAACAAAGAGCTGAAGTTCGCCAGTTACAAGAACAAAAACTTCAGCTCTAGAGCTGGAGCTCGCCAGTTACAAAACAAATACTTCATCTCTGGAGCTGAAGTTCGTCAGTTACAATACAAAAACTTCAGCACACTTGGTTCAACACACTTGCTACTTCAGTCCCGTCTACTAGAATGCTGAATTTATGCGTGATTGCCTTTTTTACTTCAGCCCCGTATGCTGAAGTTACGCAAAACGTGGGTACGTTTGCAACTTTTTTTGCAAAACGGGCACAAATTAAAACGTGACCAAAAAGCGGGTATAGATGCAATTACCCCGAAATAATAATACACTTTAAAAAACCGGCCCAGTTCAAACCCGGACCAACTAACCCGAAAATTCCCATCCCATTACCTATCCGATCCCCTAGCCCACTAACTAGCCCGCCACATAAATTGGACGGGAGATATTTTTTCCACCTAGTACGGACCAGCACGTCCGATAAATACTCATGCTTAAAATACACTTAGAAAGAGTAAAAAGAAGGCAAATGTCACTTTGTTGATGGACTTTAATATAACTAGTATACTGTAACGACTCGACTTGTCATTTTGAGCTCTAGCCCGTCGTTCAACAGTTTGAGGTCATGATCAGCTTCACTTCAGGTATTATGACTTGTGCGCATGGTCGGAATTGAATTCCCGGGAATTCAGAGTTGATTTGGAAAGAGAATTCTCATTTCGAAAGCTTTAAGTTGAAAGAATTTACTAAGATCGGATTTTTAAGTAAACGACCTCAGAATTGGGATTCGAAGGTTCCGGCACGTTCATATGATGATTTCAGACTTGGGCGTATGTTCGGACCGGGTTTTGGAAGACCCGGGAACATTGTGGCACCTATTGTAGAAGTTAACATTTTTGGAAGAATTTCATAAGTTTGGGTGGAAGTGCATTTCATGTTTATCAATGTCCGTTTGGGATTCCGAGTTTGAGAATAGCTTCGTATGGTGATTCTGGTATTGGGAGCATGATCGAAAGTGAATTCGGAGGTCCGTAGGTCATTGGGGTCATTCGGCTAAAGATAGAAATTTGAAGGTTTTTGAGAAGTTTGATCGGTAGTGGACCTTTTGATATTAGGGTCGAAATCCAATTCTGGAAGTTGGAGTAGGTACGTAATGTCAAATATGACTTGTGTGCAAAATTCGAGGTCAATCAGACGTGATTTGATAGGTTTTGGCATCGAATGTAGAAGTTTGAGATTCTAAAGTTCATTAAGCTTGGATTGGAGGTCGATTCATGATTTTAATGTTGTTTGATATGATTTGAGGCCTCAAGCAAGTCCGTAATGTGTTTTGGGATTGGTTGGTGTGATTGGACAGGGTTCTGGGGGCCTCGGGTGAATTCCGGGTGGTTAACAGATAGAATTGGGGTTGGAAAAAATAGTTGAAGCAGCTGATATCTGGTATAACCGCACCTGCGAGGTTTTGGCCGCAGGTGCAGAGCCGTAGAAGCGGCCATAGGGGCACAAATGCGGTGGTGATGGGTGAAAGCTGGGACCGTAGATGCGGTCAGGTCACCGCAGAAGTAGAACCGCACATGCGGAAGAAGGAGCGAAGAAGTGAAAATGGGCTGGGATCCCCGGACCGCAGAAGCGGCATTTGGTCCGTGCCTGCGAGACCGCAGGTGCGAAAGGACTGGAGGCAGTGAGCTCTCTTTAAAAATCGAGTTTTGGCTCATTTCCACCCATTTTCACTTCAGGTTGGACGATTTTGGAGCTTTTGGAAGAGAGATTTTCTTCATCTATGTCAAGGTAAGTTGTTCTCACTCATTAGACGTTAAATACATGGTTTTGTTTCGGATTTGAGCATGAAAATTGGTAAAAATTTGGGGTTTGAGGGAAAACCTAGAAAAGAGATATTTTGGATTTTGACCAAGATTTTTGGTATGAAATTGAGAGTAACTTATATATTTTAGTTCGTTAGGCTATGAGTAAACTTAATCTTTGAAAAGTTTCGGCGGAGTTGCATATGGGCTTTGTGGTAGGATGACTACGCACCTTAAGGAGAGTTTGGAATGATTTGGGAATTTTAGTGATTGGTGGTTGGGATCTACAGATTTAATTTGAAGTATGGGCTATCATGCGGCAGGAGATTTGATATAATGGAAAGGAGCTACTTAAAATGAAGAAGGATACAACATAACTTTGAATTGGAACGATGTTGCTGCACATTTAATAGATGCCCATGAGGGGTGAATGGACTTGTGCAGCTAGAGAGTGAGCTCGGACTCAGGATGGGTTAGTGATGTCGTAGTGATTGTACCCCGTGCAGCAGCGTTGGAAGATGTCGACACGTAAATTCCACATGTGGGTTATCTCTAGTGAGCAGATCGGCGACCGCATGGTTGGCGAAGCTTATGTGAAGAATTCTATTGGTTATATAGCAAAAAGATCGGTCATGTGAATGTGGTTAATGATTCAGAGTATAAAAAGGGTTTTACAGAAAGATTTCGAGAATTTTGGCGGTTGATTGCGCAAGGTTATGTCAATAGGAGATAAGGAATTCTGGTGTCACGACCCGGAATTCCCACCCTCGAGAGTCGTGATGGTGCATACTCGTAGAAGCTAGGCAAGCCACAGACATAGAAATCTTTAACTCTTTTGTTTTAATCTTTTTTTTTACAACTTATATTAACAAGTGATAAACATCTAAATGACAGTGGAATATGAGATTTAAGCGGAAGTCTTAAATAAATATAAAACCAAAATGTTTCGCAAGTCAACACATACCTCTACCCAGAAACTGGTATCACAATATCCACAGACTACTAAGAGTACTACATTCAACAGTTTGAAGGAAAATAACAATGTTTGTCTTGGATACATGAGATAACAGAACATAACAAAGGATAGAGGAGACGCCGGGCTTACGGATGCCTACAAGGCTACCTCGGTGTCTCGGTGGACTGAAGGCTGGTTCCCCTACTGTTGCTGATCAAGTGCTGCTCCGATATCTGCACAGAGTACAGAGTGTAGTATCAGCACAACCGACCATATGTGCTAGTAAGTGCCTGGCCTAACTCCGGCGAGGTAGTGACGAGGCTAGGACTAGACTCCAGATAAACCTGTGCAGTTATATAATATATGGCGGAAAATAAACATGTATAAGCAGTTTAAAATGGGAGAGGGGACATTCTACGGGGAAAACATATCAAGACCAACAGAAACTTAATAAAATATGAAAGGACAACTCAGTATCTACAACAATACAATAACAATACTATTGCGGCGCGCAACCCGATCCCTTATTATTTAACATTGTTGCAACGTGCAACCCGATCCACATATATATAGCTGTTGCAGTGTGCAACCCGATCCAATATAATATCTGCTGCGGCGTGCAACCCGGTCCATATAATATTTGTTGCGGCATGCAACCTGTTCCATTATAATATCTGTTGCGGCGTGCAACCGGTTCCAATATAATATCTGTTGCGGCATGCAACCCGTTCCAATATACAGTCAACAATAATCATAATTAACCATCCCGGCAAGGGATCAACAATAGACTACACTATCCCGGCAAGGGAACTCAGCTGTACAAGTATATACGTCCCGGAAAGGGAGAATCAGCTATAACCAATCTTAACTCAACTCCTACTCGTCTCAATTACTACCATTTCTCAATCATAAATAGATTCCACGATAAAAAACTAAGTCTTTGCTCAATATCAACAATTTACTCACTATTTCAACCATAGTAACATTCAAGAATACAACAAGTATCAATTTAAGACTCACAGTCATACTTGACACCAACATATAAATACTCATCACTATATGTCGTACTCAACAAGAAGCAAGTAGCAAATAGGACTCAACTCCTAATCCCTCAAGCTAAGGTTAGACCGGACACTTATCTCGATGTCTCGAACACAACTCAAGCTTCAATTATAGCTTTTCCCCTCGATTCCTCTGCCAATTCGCTCGTATCTAGCCACAAGTAACTTAATTACATCAATAAATGCTAAATGGATCAATTTGAATGCATGAAATGAGTTTTTCAAAGTTTTACCCAAAAAGTCAAAATCGCCCCGGGCCCACGTGGTCAAAACCTGAGGTTCGAACCAAAACCCAAATACTCATTCCCCCACGAGCTCAAATATGTAATTTGTTTTGAAATCGGACCTCAAATCGAGGTCTAAATCCCCAATTTTTGAAAAAAACTATGTTCTACCCAAAACACCCAATTTCCCCCATGAAAATCATTGATTTGAAGTTGAAATCATGTTAAAAGATATTAATGATTGAAGAAAACTAGTTAAAAATGACTTACAATTGATTTGGAGAAGAAGGGTTGTTTGAAAAATCGCCTCTTATGTTTTTAGGGTTTTGAAAAATGCAAAATAACTGAAAATCTCATCTATTTATACCCCTCTCAGACCCCCCTGTTCGGACCGCACAAAATGGACTGCGGCCGCACAGGCCTTCCTGAGGTACTGCGGTCTAGTGCCCTGTGCGGAACGCACGAAATGGACTGCGTCCGCACAGGACTCCACCGCGGACCGAACAGGACTCCACCGCGGACCGCACAGGCCTCTACCGTGCCCCGTACGAAATCGACCGCGGACCACACTGGCGAGTTCAGAGATCTGCAACTTCTGGTTTTAAGTCTAAAACATCCTGAAACCTACCCGAAACTCACCTGAGCCCTCAGAACTCCAAACCAAGTGTGCATACTAACTCAAAAACATCATATGGACCTACTCGTGAGATCACATCATCAAAATAACATGTAAAATCATGAATTAAACCTCAAAACTCAACATTTTCATCAAGAACTCTCAAAGTTCATAACTCCTCAATCGCAAGTCCAATTCACGTCAAATAAACTCCGTTTTTCACCAAATTTCACAGAAACGTCTTAAATCATATATACGACCTATACCGGGTGCCGAAACCGAATTACGGGCCTGATACCATCATGTTCTAATCAAATTTCATTTCAAATTTCTTTAAATAATTCCAGAAAACAGTTTCCTTTAAAAAATTCATTTCTCGGGCTTGGGACCTCGGAATTCGATTTCGGGCATACGCCCAAGTCCCATATTTTCCTACGGACCCTCCGGGACCGTCAAATCACGGGTTCGGGTCCGTTTACCCAAAACGTTGACCAAAGTCAAATTAGCTCATTTTATAATCAAAACTTATTATTTTTCACAGATTATTATATTTAAGCTTTCCTGCTACGTGCCCAGACTATGCACGCAAATCAAGGTGACTTTAAATGAGGTTTTCAAGGCCTTAGAACACGGAAGTTTCGTTTTAAAACAAGTGATAACCTTTTGGGTCATCACATTCTCCACCTCTAAAACAATCGTTCGTCCTCGAACGGATAGAAGAAGGAAGTACCTGAGTCGGGTAAAAGATTGGGATAACGGCTCTGCATATCGGACTCAGACTCCCAGGTCGATTCCTCAGGAAGCTGACCTCTCCACTGAACACGAATAGAAGGAAAACTCTTCGACTTCAACTGACAAACATGTCGGTCTAGAATAGCTACCGGCTCCTCCTCAAAAGACAAGTCCTTGTCCAACTGGACAATGCTGAAATCTAATACGTGGGATGGATCGCCGTGGTATTTTCGGAGCATGGACACATGAAACACTGGATGCACGGCTGATAAGCTCGGCAGTAATGCAAGTCTATAGGCCACCTCTCCCACTCGATCAAGAATCTCAAATGGACCAATAAACCTAGGGATAAGCTTGCCCTTCTTCCCAAATCTCATCACACCCTTCATAGGCGACACTCGGAGCAACACCCGCTCACCAACCATAAAAGCCACATCTCGAACCTTGCGGTCTGCATAACTTTTTTGCCTGAACTGAGCTGTACGAAGCCTATCCTGAATGATTCTGACCTTGTCCAAGGCCTCCTAAACCAGATCCGTACCGAATAACCGAGCCTCCCTCGGCTCAAACCATCCAACCGGAGATCGACACCGCCTACCACATAAAGCCTTGTAAGGAGCCATCTGAATACTCGACTGGTAGCTGTTGTTGTAGGCAAACTCTACTAAAGGCAAAAACTGATCCCACGAGCCTCCAAAGTCAATGACACAAGCTCAGAGCATATCCTTCAAAATCTGAATAGTCCGCTCGGACTGCCCGTCCGTCTGAGGATGAAATGTTGTACTCAACTCAACCTGGGTGCCCAACTCTTGCTGAACTGCTCTCTAGAAATGCAAGGTAAACTGCGTACCTTAGTCTGAAATAATAGATACAGGCATGCCATGAAGACGAACAATCTCCCAGATATAGATCTCAGCTAACCTTTCAGATGAATATGAGACTGCCACAGGAATGAATTGCACTGACTTGGTCAGCCTATCAACAATGACCCATACTGCGTTGAACTTCCTCCGATTCTGCGGGAGTCCAACAACAAAATCCATAGTAACCCGCTCCTGCTGCCACTTCTACTCGGGAAGCTCAATTCTCTGAAATAAACTACCAGGACTCTGATGCTCGTACTTAACCTGCTGACAATTCAAACACCGAGCAACATATGCAATGATATCCTTCTTCATTCTCCGCCATTAATAATGCTGCAGCAAATACTGATACATCTTTGCGGTGCCCGGGTGAATAGAGTACCGGGAGCTATAGGCCTCCTCTAAAATCAACTCCCGAAGCCCATCCACATTTGGCACACACACTCGACCCTACAATCTCAAAACTCTATCATCATCTAGGGTAACCTACTAGGCATCTCTACGCTGCACCGTGTCTCTAAGTACGCGCAAATGGGGATCATCATACTGCCGATCACGGATACGCTCCAATAAAGAAGAACGAGCGACCGTGCAAGCTAATACCCGACTAGGCTCAGAAATATCCAACCTCATGAACCGATTGGCCAAAGCCTGAACATCCAAAGAAAGCGGCCTCTCACCGACTGGAATATAAGCAAGGCTGCCCATACTGGCTAACTTCCTACTCAAGGCATCGGCCACCACATTGGCCTTTCCCGGGTGATATAAGATAGTGATATCACAATCCTTCAACAACTCCAACCACCTCCTCTGCCTCAAATTCAACTCCTTTTGCTTGAATAAATACTGAAGACTCTTGTGATCCGTGAACACCTCACATGCCACGCCATACAGATAATGCCTCCAAATCTTCAATGCGTGAACTATGGCTGCCAACTCTAAATCATGAACGAGATAGTTCTTCTCATGAATCTTCAACTGCCGTGAAGCATAGGCAATGACCTTGCCATCCTGTATCAACACTGCACCAAGCCCAATACGAGAAACATCATAATAAACTATATAAGACCCTGAACCTGTGGGCAAAACCAACACCGGTGCCGTAGTCAGAGCTGTCTTGAGCTTCTGAAAGCTCGCCTCACACTCGTCCGACCATCTGAACTGGGCACCCTCTGGGTCAACCTGGTCATCGGGGCTGTGATAGATGAAAACCCATCCACGAACCGGCGATAGTAGCTTGCCAATCCCAAGAAACTCTTAATCTCTATAGCTGATGCTGGTCTAGGCCAGTGCTTGACTGCCTCAATTTTCTTCGGATCAACCTGAATACCCTCTGCGGACACAACATGACCCAGGAATGCAACTGAACTTAGCCAGAACTCACACTTCGAGAATTTAGCATATAACTGACTATCCCTTAAGGTCTGAAGAACCACTCTAAGATGCTGCTCGTGCTCCTCCCGGCTGCGGGAATATATCAAAATATCATCAATAAAGACTATCACGAACAAATCCAAATAAGGCCTGAACACTCGGTTCATCAAATCCATAAAAGCTGCGGCGATATTTGTCAACTTGAATGACATAACCAAGAACTCATAATGCTCGTACCGAGTGCAGAAAGCTGTCTTAGGGACATCGGATGCCCTAATCCTCAACTGATGGTAGCCAAATCTCAAGTCAATCTTCAAAAATACCTTGGCAGCCTGAAACTGATCAAACAAATCATCAATCCTCGACAATGGATACTTATTCTTGATTGTAACCTTGTTCAACTGCTGGTAATCAATACACATTCTCATCGATCCGTCCTTCTTCTTAACAAACAACACCGGTGCACCCCAAGGAGAAACACTCGGCCTAATGAAACCTTTCTTAAGCAAGTCTTGCAACTACTCCTTCAACTCTTTTAACTCAGGTGGGGCCATACGATACAGCGAGATAGAAATGAGCAGAGTGCTCGGAGCCAAATCAATGAAAAAGTCAATATCCCTATCGGGTGGCATACCCAGCAGGTCTGAAGGGAAAACATCAGGAAACTCTCGAACAACGGGCACGAAATCAATAGAGGGAACCTCGATACTAGAATCACGAACATATGCCAAATAGGCCAAACACCCCTTTTCGGCCATGCACCGAGCCTTCACATAAGAGATAAGACTACGGGTAGAATGACCAGGAGTCCCTCTCCACTCTAAACGAGGCATACCCGGTAAAGCTAAGATCATAGTCTTAGCATGACAGTCCAAGATAGCGTGGTAAGAAGATAATCAGTCCATCTCCAATATAACATCGAAATTGACCATGTCTAAAAGCAACAAATCTACACGAGTCTCAAGATCCCCAATCACCACAATACAAGAATGATGGACTCGATCAACTACAATAGAATCACCCTGCTGCTGCGACTAAGTACCCACCAACCTCGGACAAGTCCTCCTGATATGACCATACTCACCAGACTCAAAACATCCACCTGAGTGTTGTGGCTGAGGAAAATGAGACTGATCCTGGTGACCTGAATGACCACCCCAAAATCTGGAGCGGCGGTGCACTAATAGGAGCTGGTAGTATACTGTAGGACTGCTGATTAGAATACTGCATCTGCGGACCACGGCTACCTAAGGCACCGTGAGAAATCTGAAGGGCTGATTGAAAGGGCCTAGGAGGATGGCCTCTACCATATGAATCTCTGCCTCTAAATGAGGCACCAGTGAATCTACTTGTATGACGGGGCCTCTTATCCGACCTATGACCACCTCCCTAGGACAGACCCATCTCCACTCTCCTGGCCACATTGGCCACCTCCTGAAAAGTAATCTCACTCCCAGCCTCTCTATCCATCTGAAGACGAATCGGCTGAATAAGACCATCAATAAACCTCCTCACCCTCTCTCTCGGTAGAAAGTATGAAAAGAGCATGGCGAGCTAAGTCGATGAACCTGGTCTTATACTGGGTAACCGTCATCGAACCCTGCTAAAGGCGCTCAAACTGCCTCTGATAAGCCTCTCGCAGAGTAATGGGGAGAAACTTCTCCAGAAATAGCTGTGTGAACTGCTCTCAAGTCAAGGCTAGCGATCCGGCTAGTCTAGATAAGCATTAATCCCTCCATCAAGTCTTGACGGATCCAGACAAGCGAAATGTAGCAAAATCGACCCCATTGGTCTCAACAATACCCATGTTCCTGAGAACCTCGTGGCAGCTGTCTAGATAATCCTGGGGATCATCAGTAGATGCACCGCTAAAAGTGGAAGTGAAGAGCTTGGTGAACCTATCCAGCCTCCACAAAGCATCGGCAGACATAGCCGCTCCATCACCGGTCTAAGCTACCACACCCGGCTGAACTTCTCCAACTGGTTGAACTGCTGGAGTCTGAATCTAAGGAGCTACCTGCTCCAGAGTGTGAGTAGGAGGAGTTTGGGGCCCTCCTCCAACCTGAGAGACGACTGGTGCTACAGAAAGAAAGCCCACTCGGGTGACACCCTCCATGAGGCCCACTAATTGGACAAGAGCATCCCGAAGGACTGGGGTAGCAATAAACCCCTCCGGGACCTGAGCTGGGCCCACCGGATCTGCTGGAGCCGGAACCTCATCATCAAAGTCAACCTGAGGCTCCGCTACTGGGGTTGTTGCTTGGGGCTGAGCTCTACCCCTACCTCGGCCTTTGGCACGACCTCGGCCTCACCCTCTACCCTTCGTGGGAGCTACTGTTGGGGGCTCGGACTGCTAAGCGATAGATGAGGAAGCACGTGTTCTCGCCATCTGTGAAAGAACAGAGTAAAAATTAAATTAACATTGAGAAACAGAACCACACGACATGAAAGAACAAATGTGAAGTTTTTCCTAACTCTGTGGCCTCTGGGGATAAATACAGACGTCTTCGTACCGATCTCTCAGATGCTACTGAGCTTGTCTGTGAATTGTGAAACCTATGTAACCTAGAGCTCTGATACCAACTTGTCACGACCCGGAATTCCCACCCTCGGGAGTCGTGATGGCGCCTACTCGTAGAAGCTAGGCAAGCCACAAACTTAGAAATCTTTAACTCTTCTGTTTTAATCATCTTCTTTTTACAACTTATATTAACAAGTGATAAACATCTAAATGACAACGGAATATGAGATTTAAGCAGAAGTCTTAAATAAATATAAAACCAAAATGTTTCGAAAGTCAACACATGCCTCTACCCAGAAACGGGTATCACAATATCCACGAACTACTAAGAGTACTACATTCAACAGTTTGAAGGAAAATAACACTATTTGTCTCGGATACATGAGATAACAGAACATAAAAAAGGATAGAGGAGACGTTGGGCCTGCGGATGCCTACAAGGCTACCTCTGTGTCTCGGTGGACGGAAGGCTGGATCCCCTACTGCAGCTGATCAAGTGTCACTCCGGTATCTGTACAGAGTGCAGAGTGTAGTAACAGCACAACCGACCCCATGTGCTGGTAAGTGTCTGGCCTAACCCCGGCGAGGTAGGGACGAGGCTAAGACCAGACTCCAAATAAACCTGTGCAGTTATATAATATATGGCGGAAAATAAATAGGTATAAGCAGTTTAAAATGGGAGAGGGTACATGCTCCGGGGAAAACATATCAAGACCAACAGAAACTTAATAAAATATGAAAGGACAGCTCAGTATCTACACCAATACAATAACAATATTGTTGCGGCGCGCAACCCGATCCCTTATTATTTAACATTGTTGTGACGTGCAACCTGATCCACATATATATAGCTCTTGTGGCGTGCAACCCAATCCAATATAATATCTGTTGTGGCGTGCAACCCGATCCAATATAATATCTGTTGCGGCATGCAACCCGTTCCAATATAATATCTGTTGCGGCATGCAACCCGTTCCATTATAATATCTGTTGCGGCGTGCAACCCGTTCCAATATAATATCTGTTGCGGCGTGCGACACGTTCCAATATACAATCAACAATAATCATAATTAACCATCCCGGCAAGGGATCAACAATAGACTACACTATCCCGGCAAGGGAACTCAGTTGTACAAGTATATACGTCCCGGAAAGGGAGAATCAGCTATAACCAATCTTTAACTCAACTCCTAGTCGTCTCAATTACTATCATTTCTCAATCATAAGTAGATTCCACGATAAAAAAACTAAGTCTTTGCTCAATATCAAGGATTTACTCACTATTTCAACCATAGTAACATTCAAGAATACAACAAGTATCAATTTAAGACTCACAGTCATGCTTGACACCAACGTATAGATACTCGTCACCATGCCTATACGTCATACTCAACAGGAAGAAAGTAGCAAATAGGACTCAACTCCTAATCCCTCAAGCTAAGGTTAGACCGGACACTTACCTCGATGCCTCGAACACAACTCAAGCTTCAATTATAGCTTTACCCCTTGATTCCTCTGCCAATTCGCTCGTATCTAGCCACAAGTTACTTAATTACATCAATAAACGCTAATAAATCAATTTGAATGCATGAAAATGAGTTTTCCAAAGTTTTACCCATAAAATCAAAATTGCCCTCAGGCCCACGTGGTTAAAACCTGAGGTTCGAACCAAAACTCGATTACCCATTCCCCCATGAGCTCAAATATGTAATTTGTTTTGAAATCGGACCTTAAATCAAGGTCTAAATCCCCAATTTTTGAAAAAAACTAGGTTCTACCCAAAACACTCAATTTCCCCCATGGAAATCATTGATTTGAAGTTGAAATCATGTTAAAAGATGTTAATGATTGAAAAAAACTAGTTAAAAACGACTTACAATTGATTTGGAGAAGAAGGGTTGTTTGAAAAATCGCCTCTTATGTTTTTGGGGTTTTGAAAAATGAAAAATAACTAAAAATCTTGTCTAATTATACCCCTCTCAGACCCCCTCCCCTGTGCGGACCGCAACGGACTCCACCACGGACCGCATGAAACTGACCACGGACCGCACAGGCCTCCACCGCGCCCCGCACGTAATCGACCGCGGACCGCACTGGTGGGTGCAGAGAACTGCAACTTCTGGTTTTAAGTCTAAAGCATTCTGAAACTCACCCGAGCCCTCGGAACTCCAAACCAAGTGTGCATACTAACTCAAAAATATCATATGAACCTACTCGTGCGATCACATCATCAAAATAACATGTAAAATCATGAATTAAACCTCAAAACTCAACATTTTCATCAAGAACTCTCAAAGTTCATAACTCCTCAACTGGAAGTCCAATTCACGTCAAATAAACTCCGTTTTCACAAAATTTCACAGAAACATCTTAAATCATATATAAAACTTGTACCGTGCGCCGGAACCAAAATACGGGCCCGATACCATCATGTTCTAATCAAATTTCATTTTAAATTTCTTTAAACAATTTCAGAAAATAATTTCTTTAAAAAAAATCATTTCTTGGGCTTGGGACCTCAGAATTTGATTCCGGACATACGCCCAAGTCCCATATTTTCCTACAAATCCTCCGGTATTGTCAAATCACAGGTCCGGGTCTATTTACCCGAAACGTTGATCGAAGTCAAATTAGCTCATTTTATAATCAAAACTTATCATTTTTCATAGATTATCATATTTAAGCTTTCTGGCTACGCGCCTGACTGTGCACGCAAATCGAGGTGACTCTAAATGAGGTTTTCAAGGCCTCAGAACATGGAAGTTTCGTTTTAAAATAAGTGATGACCTTTTGGGTCATCACGCCTGGTGAATGCTAGAGTTGTGTAATAGTGGCTTCAAGCTAAGTGGGAGAGTCCCACCACCTATGATTGGGTTGCATGTTTAACTACTTGTGAGGTTTCTAGTTATTAGCATATTGATGGGTTATTTCAGCTACGGAAAAAGAACATAAGTGGTAATTTGAGCAAAGGAATTGTTAAAGGTGTGTTATGGTTGGCCTTATTGGCTCATGTTCAGACTTGGGGAAGGATTCAGGATTTATGCCTTGTATAGATGCAGGTTTCAGGGGAAGTGATTCTGTTGGGGGCTTCATCGAGAGGGTATTCTCAACAACAGTCCTAGTGGATTCAAAGGGTAAAGTGTGGTGCCTAATGATTTAGAGCCTATAGGTACGGCCAAGAATCAAGCTTTTGTAGCAGCTTATGAGAAGAGGCCCAGAGTGTTCTATGATGTTTTTACTTGCAGTGTAGCATTTTTGAGGAAAATGAGAAAAGACTTCAGATTCTTAAAGGGATTGTCATAATGGACATACCAGTTGAGGATGCGAATGTGCACACAAGGGAGGTATGAAATGGTTTGTGGGATTTGAGACAGCATGGTCTCGCGATTCAGGGTCACTCGGGATGAGTGCGAATGGAGTGTGCTAGATGTTGAATGGTGTTATTATTATTTCAAAGGCAATCAAGGGTAAATTGGACGAAGATAGATTGGTTAGCCATAGTTGAATTGGCATATTGGTTGTAGAGATCAGTTTCTTCAACGTGATCAAGTTATGCATGTGATTTGTGACGGCACCTGTGAGGCTTGTCGGCCGCCGTAATTGATTTTATTCAGAAGTATTCTAATATTATGGCATGTTATGTGTAGGAGGATCCCAGAGGGGATATGGTGGCTTAGACCACTACTTGAAGATTGCATATTCTACGGTTATAAGAATTCACCTGTGTGCTGCGATGGTCTCGTGAAATGAGGTAAGTGAAAAGTTTTTATATGATGTAGTGATGATCTATTAGTGGTTCCTGAGTTATGATGAAAATTGTGTTCTATCGTATATTGGCATGTTGGGTGCAGTGAGTGGTATGGAATTTGAAGTGAGGGTCAAGGTTGCAGTTCGGTGTTGACTAGGATGTCACGAGCTCGAATGAGCAGGAAAGGAGTTTCAATGTTTAAAGTAAGTTGGTATTGTCTTCAGTGTCACTTGAGATCGATTTTGTGTGAGAAAGGCTTTGCACCCTGGTTAAGGATTCTTGATCACTTTTCATCGTTAGTGCGGCCGGTGGTTCAGATGCACAGACCTGTTATCTGTTGCGGAAGGTTGTGGGAGCGTGCCCTACGGGAAGGTTGTATTAGTGTGGCATGTAGTCACTTGATTGATTGAAGAGTTAAACCAAGTATTAAGATTGTGGTGATGTCATTAAATTGAGAATTAATGCCTAGAGGGCACTCGGTTTATTAGGTTGTGGACTGTGGAGGATTACTCCGGTTATGATGGTTGTTCGTGTGTGTTATGAGTAAGATGGGGATGATTATGGACCTTTAAAAGATTATTATCCTAGTCTAGTGCAATCAGAATCAGCTTGAGGTATGTGGATGGATTTAAATGTGAATATGGGCTCTATATCAGGCCAGATGTGTTCATTCCAGCAATGTTTTCTCTATGGAAGAGTAGTCGGGGCGTTATTTCGTCGTCAGCTATTTCATGTAATGATTTATTACATCGTGTGAGTTGTGAGACAGCTTGGTGAATTTCTTATGTGTTGAGGTTCCGCGTAGAGATGATGGTACATGAGCAGAATGGCTCTTGAGATTCAGATCGTATATCGCACCTCAGTTGTGCTTGAGTTTGTATCTTATAGCGCTATATGTCTCCCTAGGGATGGTATTATGCACTTAGTGTGCTTGTGACCGACATTCGGCATTTTGTTGTAATGAGCAATCTGGATCGGTGTGTATCTCCTTGTGAATTTTATGGGTAGATCGGGTGGCACACCCCCATGGATATATTGTATGGATCGGGTTGCATGCCACAATAATGTGATGTTGAGTACAAATTCCTATATCTGTTTTTATGTGTTTTGTTTCCTATCTTTTTGAGGATAACTCAAATTAGCTGTGTGTCCGCGTCGCATGTATGATTCGCGAGCGGGGTAATTGGATTTCCTCTTCAGAGTTCGTCTTCCTTTTGTATCGCATTCGAGATGGTATCCCATTGGCGCATTGTGGCATCATTTGAGACTTTATCGGTGGAGGAAAGGAATAGCGATGGATTCCTATAGAGCATCCAGGAAAAAGCAGATTCAATCGGACGACGAATTCTTACGTGGTCCAAGGAAATCAAAGGTTCGCTTCCACGAATTAAATCTATATTAAATCTCTTATTTGGTCACGTCTAGGTGGCTTATTGCCTGAGCAGTTTGTATTGGGTGAGACGAGATCATTGGATTTAGGATCAGTGCAATTTGATTATATGAAGTATATTAAGAAGCTAAGACCATTATTTGGTTTAGAATGAGGTGATTATTCTTGTTAGGAGTATAGACCCAATGATTTGTTGATTAAGCAATTGGTTATGAATTTCTACACATCTCTTCTGTCGTGGCGGTATTGTAAGAGTTAGAGCAAGACCTATGTATGTCATGAGGTTCAATGGGAGCATCAGATTTGTGGAATTATGAATAATTTGATCAGAGAATGTTAGTGTGTTCATGTGAGTAAAATGGTGCACGGTGTGAATTCAGCTAAGGTATGCAGTCATGTTTTGGTGTTGCGTGTAGTTATTGATACGATGAGCGTATGCTGGAACAGGCGTGGCAAAGAATTTCGGATGTTGGAATTGGGCTCTAAGGCTTATTTTCTTAAGTGGAAAAGTATATCTTTAGATTGATCAAGTTAGGGTGCCCAGCTGAGTTGTGGTAACACGGATAGGTGCTCGAGGTGTTAAACAGTGATTTCGGGCAACTCCAGTGCACTTCTTAGCACGTTCGAGGACGAACGTATGTTTAAGTGGGAGAGAATGTAACGACCCAACCGATCATTTTGAGCTCTAGCGTGTCGTTCAGCAATTTGAGGCCATTATCAGCTTTAGTTCAGGTATTATGACTTGTGCGCATGGTAGGAATTTAATTCCGGGGAATTCGGAGTTGATTTGGAAAGAGAATCATCATTTCGGAAGCTTTAAGTTGAAAGCATTTACTAAGATCAGATTTTTGAGTAAACAACCTCGGAATTGGGATTCAAAGGTTCTAGAAGGTTCGTATGATGATTTCGGACTTGGGCATATGTTTAGACCGGGTTTTGGAAGACCCGAGAACGTTGCGGCACCTATTGTGGAAGTTAACATTTTTGGAAGAATCTCATAAGTTTGGGTTGAAGTGAATTTCAGGGTTATCAATGTCCGTTTGGGATTCCGAGTCTAGGAATAGCTCCGTATGGTGATTCTGGTATTGGGATCACGATAGGAAGTTAATTCGGAGGTCCGTAGGTCATTTTGGGGTCATTCGGCTAAAGATAGAAATTTGAAGGTTTTTGAGAAGTTTGACCGGAAGTAGACCTTTAGATATCGGGGTCGGAATCCAATTTCGGAAGTTAGAGTAGGTCCGTAATGTCAAATATGACTTGTGTGCAAAATTTGAGGTCAATCGGACGTGATTTGATAGGTTTCGGCATCAAATGTAGACGTATGAGATTCTAAAGTTCATTAAGCTTGGATTAGAGGTCAATTCATGATTTTAACATTGTTTGATATGATTTGAGGCCTCGAGCAAGTCCGTAATATGTTTTAGGACTGGTTGGTGTGATTGAACGGGGTTCCGGGGGCCTCGGGTGAATTCCGGGTGGTTAACGGATAGAATTGGGGTTGGAAAGGATAGTTGAAGCAGCTGATATCTGGTATAACCGCACCTGCGAGGTTTTGGCTGCAGGTGCGGAGCCGCAGAAGAGGCCAAAGGGGCATAGATGCGGTGGTAATGGGTGAAGGCTGGGACAACAGATGCGGTCAGGTCACTGCAGAAGCGGGACCGCACCTGCGGAAGAAGGAGTGCAGAAGCGGAAATGGGCTGGGAGCCTCGGACCGCAGAAGCGGCATTTGGTCCACGCCTGCGGGACTGTAGAAGTGGTCAAGAGACCGCAGGTGCGAAAGGACTAGAGGCAGTGAGCTCCCTTTAAAAATCGAGTTTTGGCTCATTTCCACCCATTTTCACTTCGGGGTGGACGATTTTGGTGATTTTGGAAGAGTGATTTTCTTCATCTATGTCAAGTTATTCCCACTCATTAGACGTTAAATACATTGTTTTGTTTCAGATTTGAGCATGAAAATTGGTAGAAATTTGGGGTTTGAGGGAAAACCTAGAAAATGGATATTTTGGATTTTGACCACTATTTTGGGTATGAAATTGAGAGTAAATTATATATTTGAGTTCGTGAGGCTATGGGTAAACTTAATCTTCAACAATTTTCGGAATCCAGGCATGTGGGCCCGAGGGCAATTTTGTCAACTTTTCGATCGGGGTTAGGAATTGTTATAAATTTGATTGTTATGATTAATTGAACTTATATTAATGGATTTGCATAATTATTGGCTAGTTTTGGAGCATTGTGCATCGATTCAAGTCTTCGGAAGGGCGTGGGGTGTCGGTTATGGATCTTCGGAGCGAGGTTAGTCTCCTTTCTAACCTTGTAAGAGGGAATTGTCCCCATAGGTAAAATAATTGGTTATATGCTTCTATTTGTAGGGGCTACGTATGCACGAGGTGACGAGAGTCCGTGCGTAGCTACTAATATGTGTAAGTCCGGGTAGTCTAGGACCCAAAAGCATGCTATACTTGGAATATCTGTAATCTTATTGACAGTTGAATTTTCTTAAATCCTATCGAATTGATAAATGCATTTCTAAAAGAATTATACTTTATTTCCTTAAATCGTTAAAAGAGAATTGGCTTTTATTTGGATAAATATTCCCCGATAAATTCTTAATTGGCTGTTTGAGCATGTATTTCTATGTGTACCTGTGTCGCATGTATGATTCGCAAGCAGGGTGACTGTTTATTTAAATTTGACCGCGTCGCATGTATGATTCGTGAGCGGGGTAATAGATGCATCTATGATTCGCTCCGTTCGACCCTCGGCAGTGCACATTTTACATTTATGTTGGATCGGGCCGTACGACCTATGCATAAGTTGCGCATGCTTGTATCGCTTGCCTTGAGATTTATTGATATTGATATTTGCTCTCCCCGACTTGAAAAATTTGTTAATTAATGGATTATGAATCCGGAGACTTTTAATAAAAGGGAACTTTTACTTGTATCGTGACTTATTTGGATTTACTATTATTATTAATAAATCTGTGATTTATCGCATTAATAATATTACTATTAGACCACTAGCAAGTGTCGAAGTCGACCTCTCGTCTCTACTTCTTCGAGATTAGATGGAATACTCATTGGGTACACGTTGTTTTCGTACTCATACTACACTTGCAATAAATTTTTGTTGTATAGGTTCATATGTGGCTAGTGTCTTAGTGGAATAGCGGCATGGTTGATATGGAGACTTAGGTGAGCTGCATTTGTCGAGACGACCCGCAGCCAGCAGAGTCCCCTTTAGAGTATTGTACTGTATTTTGATTTCTGTCCACTTTGTATTCCGGACAGTTACTGTATTTTATTTCCTTCTTAGTAAATGCTCATGCACCTGTGACACCGAGTTCTGGGAGGATTATGGGGTACTCTGTATTTACTTCTAAACATTTTTTATTTATTGTCGTAAAGATTATCTTTTACCATCTGAGCTGAAGGAAAATTTCAGTTTTCAAAATTATTAAGATGAGAATTTAATTAAGTATTCTGGTTGGCTTGCCTGACAACGATGTCCGGCGCCATCACGACCCTTAGTGGATTTTGGGTCGTGACATATACATACCCGCGCGTTGCGCGGATATATAAAGTATAACATTTTAAAAATATATGATACACAAAAAAGAGCATTAAAATGCTATTATTTTATGAACCATTGAATGTACTTGATATTCATACATTCAAGTCATGAGGAAATATAGTTATCCATTAGAAAACATCAGGTGAGGAAAGGCCGTAGTTTAAAATATGACACATAGGAAAAACTAATTTGTGATTGAACAACATTTGTGCTACAATAATTACATTGTAGTTGCTACATATCATATATACTGCTTGCATAGTGCTTGGTCCTTAGTCATTCACAATCATTTTTCGGAAGTTCTAGTAGTTGTTGGCTATTCATGTTCACTAATTGCATCAATTCTTGACTTCCTTGCGGACAAAAGCATCAATTTACTGCTGAAAGAATTTAGAAAAAGTAGGCAAACTCCATCATTCTCTTGTTGCAGCTAGAACTTGCCATGCTAGTTCCATTCATTGGCTTATATCAGTAGTATGAGATAGCTTTTCAATCTGTATATGTTGAAGGCTGCCATAAAATGTCACGACCCTAACCCCGAACCCGGTCATGATGGCGCCTCTCGTGAAGACAAGGCCAGCCGACACTTTCCATTTTCCAATTATTAATAAATAAGCATATAAGAACAGGCTAAACAAGATAAGAATAAGTCCGAAATACCGATAATGACATAAAATATGTGGAAGAATACCCATACACAGCCCTAACCGGGGTGTCACTAGTCATGAGCATCTATAAATTCTAATACAATTATGATAAGTCTTTAAACTAATACAAATGTCTTAAAAGAGATAGAAATGATAAAGAAGGAGAAACACGGGTGTGCGGACGCCAAGCAGCTACCTCGTGGACTCCAAAGTCTGCCGAGAGCTCTCAACTTGCACTGGCAGGATCAGCAACGCCTGAATATGCACACGGGGTGTAGGGAGTAAAGTGAGTGCTTCAACTCAGTGAGTAATAAATATAAATGACGACTGAAAGTAAGAAAACACGTAAAGCACAAGGCATTCTATAATGAAGCAGAAAAATCACTTAAAATCAGGAAAACCAGTAAAAATCAAGTAAAATCCTCTTTAAACCAGTAAACATGTAATTGACAGATAATTATGATAAAGTAAATAAATAGAAACTCGCCCCTTGGGCACGGTATCAACAATTCAGCCCCCAAGCAATATCTCAGAACAATACCAGCCCCTCAAGCTCAGTCTCACATCACAATGGGTACCCGCGCTCACTGGGGGTATGCAGACTCTTGGAGGGGCCCCTTACGGCCCAAGCGCAATAACAAGCCATCTCGTGGCATCAAACTGACCCTCGGCCTCAAATCAGTATCAGTGTTTCCTCACAACATAGGCCCTCGGCCTTACTCAGTCAAAAATACTCACAAGCTCCTCGGGCAATAGTAAAATAGTGTTTCTCAGCCCAAACATCATTTAAAATATCATTTAAGTCTTAAAACTGAGTAAACATGGCTGAGTAATAAAATGGTGGAAAATAACATGACTAAGTTCAAGTAATGAATTAAAAACAATGAGGAAATATCAATAAAAGCCCTGAAGGGTTCAAATAGTTGGCACTAGGCCCAAATATGGCATTCAGCCCAAGTAATGATGATAGCAATTAGTTTTCAATCAAATACGTGGTAAAATTATCAATCGGGACAGACCAAGTCACAATACCCAATAGTGTACGACCCCACGCTCATCATCAAGCATGTGCCTCACCTCAATATAGCACTATGATGTGCAATCCGGGGTTTCAAACTCTCAAAACATCATTTACAATCATTACTCACCTCGAACCGGCTAAATCTCTAGCTCGCGATGCCTTTGCCCCTCGAATCGGCCTCCACGTGCGTCGAATCTATCCAAAATCAGAACGAGGGCATCAAAATATGCTAAGGAAACAAAGCCCAAACGAAAACAATCAATAAAGGGCACAAATCCCGAAATTACCAAAACCCGACCCCCGGTCCCACGACTCGAATTTCAGAAATTTTTGCATCAACAGATTCCTCGTCTCCCCGCGAGTTCATACATATCAAAAGTTCTCAAATCCGACAACAAATGGTCCTTCAAATCCCAAATCAAAAGTCCAATTTCTCAAGCCCTAGTTCTTAAATTTTAAGCTCAGATTTCATGATTTGCTAGGTAGATTTCACAATAGAATCGAGTTTTAAGTCCAAAAATCTTACCTACAATCGTTTTCCTTTGAATCTCTCTTCAATCTCCTTCAAAAAGCTCCCAAAATGACCAACTATGGAGGAAATGAGCCTTCAAATCTCGAATAAACCATATTAAAAACATTCTGCCTAGGTTTGACTTTCCTTCTTTGCGAACGCGGCCAACCTCTCTCGTTCACGAAGCACAAACTTATGTTGACCAAAACTTCTTCTTCGCAAACGCGGTGCTATACCATGCAAACCCTTCGCGAATGCATCCTAAACATCGCGAACGCGATGGGCAATCTGATCCCCACCTAGCTGACCTCTATGCGATCGCGAGGCTCCTATCGCGAACACGATACATCGCCTCCCAGCCCTCACGAACGCGAAGCCCTTCTCGCGAACGCGAAGGGAAAAAACCCCATCAACCCCTTCTGACTCTTCGCGAACGCGAGGGCCCACTCGAGAACGCGAAGAGTAAAGTTCTGCAACTGCTGAACCTGCATTTCTGCAATTTCCTAAACTCCCAAATGATCCGATTGACCACCCGAAACTCACCCGAGGCCCCCGGGACCTCAACCAAAGGCACCAACATATCCTAAAACCTTATTCAAACTTGTTCCAATCATCAAAACACTTCAAACAACATCAAATCAACCCAAACGCATCGGATTCAAGCCTAAGTTTCTAAAAATCTTCCAAATTCCGCTTTTGATCAAAAACCCAACAAAACCACATCCGAATGACCTGAAAGATTACACACACATCCTAAATGACATAACAAAGCTACTGCAACTCTCAGAATTCTATTCCAACCCCTAGATCAAAATCTTGCCTATCAACTGGAAATCGCCAAAATATCAACTTCGCCAATTCAAGCCTAAATCTACTCCGGACCTCCAAAACCCATTTTGATCACGCTCCTAAGTCACAAATCACCTCCCGAAGCTAACTGAACCATCGAAACTCACATCCGATCCCTCTAAAACATAAGTCAACATCCAGTTGAATTTTCCAACTTAAGCTTCCTTAAAAGAGACTAAGTGTCTCAAACTTTATCAAAATCATTCCGGACACGATCCGACCAACTCGATACCACATAACACGGATAACGAAGCATAAAGAAGCAAAAATGGGGGAAACAGAGTGGTAACTCATGAGACAACTGGCCGGATCGTCACATAAAACAGCAAAGTTCACCTTGACATTAATGTAGATAGCTTGATGGAGAAATATATCAACTGTCATGATCCAAAATCCCCTAAGGGTCGTGATGGCGCCTGACACACTGTCAGGCAAGCCAACACCAAGAAGTTAATTAAATTCCAATTTTAGTATTTGTTGAAATCATTTTCTTTATACATTAAACAATAAATAATGAAATTCACAGAAATAACCATGAAGTCTTTAACAAACTTAATATTGAATAATCCCAAAATCATCCCAGAACCCGGTGTCACAAGTGCATGAGCTATCTCTAGGAAACAATATAATACAACAACCGTCCGGAATACAAATTAGACAGAAAGTAAATATAGTAATCTGAAAGAGACTCTGCTGGTTGTGGGTCGTCTCGAGAAGTGTAGCTCACCTAAGTCTCTGTATCAACCATGCTACTACGCCCACTAGGCCACTAGAGATACATGTGCATGTGCAACAAAAATGCACAGCAAGTATAGCATGAGTACAAAAACAATGTGTACTCAGTAAGTATCTCGTCTAATCTCGAAGAAGTATAGACGAGAAGTCGACTTTGACACTTACTAGGGGTCCAATATTAATAATACCAATAATATAGAAAATCGGGAATTTTCATAAAAATGATTTTAAACTCAATAGCATGAGGCAAGTAACCAATTCTTTCGTTTATAGGAAATTTTCAAATTCATTTTTCATCAGTTATACATTTATCTCAGGCCAGGGAGAACAAATATCAACATCTATGAATCTCAGGGCAAGCAATATAAGCATGTGTAAATCATGCCGAGGTCGTATGGCTCGATCCAATAATATTTAAATTGTGCACTGCCAGAGGGTCGAATGGCGCGAACTATAGATGCATATATTTAATCTACCGAGGCGTTAGGCCCGTTCCACAGTATATAAACACATTCAAACAGTCAATCAAGAACTCATCAAGGAGCAATTATCCAAGAAAACGCAATTTCTCTTTTAAATATCAAGAAACGATGACTAGTCTTTTAGAAATTCATTTACATGTTCGATATGTTTTAAACTTTTTTAAATTGACAACAAGATTTAAAATATTGCAAGTAAAGCATGCTTTTGGGTCCTAAACTACCCGGACTTAAGCATAATAGTAGCTACACACGAACTCTTGTCACCTCGTGCGTATGTAACCCCCACAAATAGAAGCACTTATCCAATTAATTCGCCTATGGGGACAATTCCCTCTTACAAGGTTAGAAAGGAAACTCACCTAGCTTCGAAGCCCACTTTCCGGTCCAAGATTATCCTCAAAACCCTCAATTCGGTACGGAACAATCCAAAACTAATGAAATGATGTATAAACTAATCAATACCTATTCAATAATTCATATTCCAACTATTAATGTGATTACCCAACCCTAAATGTAAGATTCCTAAAATTCACCCCCGGCCCCACATGCCCGGATTCTGGAAATTTTCGAAGAAAGTTGTTACCGATAACCTCATGAAGTCAAATATATGATTTTTACCAAATTTCATAACCACTTTCGTGGTCAAATCTCATTTTTATACAAAACCTAGGTTTTCATCTAAACCCTTGATGTCACCAATTTTTACATGTTAATCTATCAATAATCTATGTAGTAAACTCATGATGCGTAGAAATTACTTACCTCAAAGTGCTAGGTGAAAACACTCTTCCAAAAGCTCCAAAAATCGCCCAAATCCAAGACTCAAAACTCAAAAATGATTAAAAATGACCGATTCCCGTTTTTAGGCATTCTGTCTGGGCAAGTCGCATGCATGAAATGCGACTTTGCGTGATTTTCAGGAAAACATAAACTACTACCAGCCTTCAATCAATGGACCATAACTTTCTGTAAAAATGTTCAAATGATGAATGGTTTAACTTTCTGGAAACGAAGATCAAATATCTACAACTTTCATGTTTTGTAAATTTCTGGATTCCTTATAGATTTTGAGATATAAGCTTCTAAGATAGGCTCCTCGCATCAGAGATTTCTGGGAAATTGCAAAATAGCTTTACCAGCCTTCATTCAATCAATCATAACTTTCTGTTAAATATCCAAATGATGAATGGTTTATTTTTATGGAAACTAGAATTCATGGTATACAACTTTTATATTTTACAAATTTTCATATTCCTTATAGATTGCAAGATATAAGCTCCCAAAATCAGCTCTGCGATTGCACCAAATGTTGTCCAAAAACAGCTTCTGCAGCAGAAAAATGCAGCAGCTCCTTTTGTTCAAAATCCACCCGAGGCCCTCGGGACCTTAACCAATTATACCAACATGTAAAAAAATACAATACAAACTTAATCGAAGCTGCAAAACACATCAAACAATGTCAAAACTACGAATCGCGCATTGAATCGAATTATGAGTTTTCAAATCTTCCAACTTTTATATTTTGCGTCAAAACATAAACTTCAAATTTTGCACACAAGTCACATTCGACATTACGGACCTACTCCAACTTCCGGAATTGGAATCCGACCCCGATATCAAAAAGTCAACTCTCGGTCAAACTTCTCAAAAACCTTCAAATTTCCAACTTTCGCCAAATGACTCCAAAATGACCTACGGACCTCCGAATCCACTTCTAATCACGCACCCAATACCAGAATCACCACACATAGCTATTCCTAGACTCGGAATCCCCAACGGACATCGATAGCATTGAAATGCACTTCAACCCAAATTTATGATATTCTTCTAAAATGCTAACTTCCACAATTGGCACCGAAACACTCCTGGGTCATCCAAAACCCGATCCGAACATACGCCCAAGTCCGAAATCATCATACGAACCTGCTGGAAGCTTCAAATCCCCATTTCGAGGTCGTTTACTAAAAAATCCAATATTAGTCAATTATTTCAACTTAAAGCTTCCGAAATGGGAATTCACTTTCCAAATCAACTCCAAACTTCCTGGAATTCGATTCCGACCATGCGTACAAGTCATAATACTTGAAATGAAGCTGTTCATGGCCTCAAACTGCCGAACGATGCTCTAGTGCTCAAAACGACCGATCATGTCGTTACATTCTCTCCCACTTAAACATACATTCGTTCTCGAACGTGCTGAGAACTGCACTGAAGTTGTTCGAAATCACTATTTAACACCTCGTGCACCTACCCGTGCTACCACAACTCAGTCGAGCATATTAGCTCGATAAAATCTGAAGATATCCTCTTTTATTTAGGCAAAAGAGCCTTAGAACCTAGTTTTAACATCCGAAATTCTCTGCCAGGCATGCTTCTAATATATGAACACTATATCAATCACTACACAAGGTACCATAAAATAACTGCATACCTTTGCTGAATTCTCACCTTGCGCCACATCATTCACAGAACCACAATAACATTCTCTGATCATAATAGCCGAAATTCCACGAATCTGATGCTCCCAATGCATCTCGTGACCTATATACCTCTTGTCCCGACCTTCGCATGCCCGCCACGACGAAAGAGATGTGTAGAATTTCATAACCAACTGCCGAGTCAACAAATCCTTGAGTCTATATTCCTGACAAGAACCATTACCTCAATCTAAACCAAATAATGATCTTAATTTCTCTTTAATATACTTCATATATCTCAATTGCACCGATCCTAGATCCAATAATCTCGTCTAACCCAGTACGAGCTGCTCAGGTAACAATCACCGCAAACATGACCAAAAGTCTCATATGATGCCACAATGTGCCAATAAGCTATAAACTCAAACGTGATACATAAGGAAAACGAACTCTGGAAGGGACTACTCAACTCACGCTACTAATATGAACTTCCTCATAAAATGAAAAAAAACACATAAAAATTAGAATACAGAAAATTGTACTCAATATCGTACTGTTGCGGCGTGCAACCCGATCCAAATAACATGCCCGTGGCGGCATGCCACCCATTCCACACATAAAATTCACATAAGGAGATACACACCGAGATAAATTGCTCATTACTTACAAATACCGAATATTGGTCACAAGCACACTAAGTGCATAATACCATCCCTGGGGAAACAGATAGCGCCGTAAGCTACAAAACTCAAGCATAACTGAGGTGCGATATATAACCTGAGTCACAGGAGCCATCTTGCTCACATAACACCATCGCTTCACGAAACCTCACACATAAGAAATTTATCAAACTGATTCACAACTCACACGGCACCATATAGTACTACATGAAATAGCCGACGACGAAATAACATCCCATGTTCAAATACTCCTCCATAAAGAGTGTTATGCTTAAATGAACGCATTCGGCCTGATATAAATCCTATATTCATATTTGAGTCCACCCACAGACCTCACGCCAATGCTAATCGCCCGCACTAGGCTAATAACCTTCATGCGTCCATAATAACCTCTTTTTTCTCATAACATAAGAACAACTATTGTAACCAGAGAAACCTCCACCGTTAATAGCCCAATAAACTGAGTGCCCTTCAGGCATAAATTCTCAATTAATGATATTACCAAAATCTTCATCTTGGTTTAAATTTTTAATCAATCAAATGACTGCATGTCACAGTTATACAATCTTCCCGTAAGATACGCTTCCACAATCTCATGCACCAGGTAACAAGTCTGCACTTCCATACCACCGGCCATAAAAATGTTGTAAAGCAAATCAAGAATCCGTAACCAGGATGCAAAGCCTCCTACACAAATACCGATCTCAGGTGACGCTGAAGATAATACCAGTTTACTCTAAACATCCAAATCCATTTCCTGCTCATCTGAGCTCGTGCCATCCTTGTCAACACCAAACTGCAACATTGATCCTTACTTCCAAATTTCATACCGCTCACTGCACCTAACATGCCAATATGCGATAGTACCAGAATTTCATCATAACTCCTGAATCACTAATAAGGTAAACACTTCATCATATAAAAACTTTTTACTTAACTCATTCTTAGAGAACCATAGAAACACACGAGTAAATCTTCATAACTGTAGAACATGCAAATTCTCAAGTAGCGGTTTAAACTACCATAACCCTTCCGGGATCCGCCTACACATAACAACTCAATCCGCACTCATCCTGAGTGGCCTTGTATCATGAGACCATGCTGTCTCTAATCCCACCAACCATCTCATATACTCCTTGTGTGCATGTTCACCTCCTCAACTGATGCACCCATTCCAATAATTCCTCTAGGAACCTGAAGTCCTTTTCTCTCATTCCTCCAAATGCTACACTGCAAGCCAAAGATATCATAGAACGTTCTGAGCCTCTTTTCATAATCCGCTGCAAATTCATGGGCTTGAAATTCCTAGGCACCGCATTTTAACATTTGAATTCACTAGGACCATTGTTGAGAGTCACCCACTCTGGATTGGTCCCGAATGTAATCAACCCCAAGGATCCGTTAACATATGAACACCCTTCTCAATGAAGCACCCGACTGAATCACTTCCCTTGTAAATAACCTCTATACGAAGCATAAATCCTGAATCTTTCCAAAGCCCGAACATGCATTAATAAGGCCAACTATAGCGCACCTTTATCAATTCCTTTGCTCAAATTACCACTTATGTTCTTTTCCCTTAGTTGTAATAACTTACCAATACACTGATAACCCGAAACCTCACGAGTAGATAACTATGCAACTCAATCGTAGACGGTGTGACTCTCTCACTTAGCTTAGAGCCACTTATTACATAACCCTGGAACCCACCAAGATTCTTTCATCATTGTTGACATGATCTTGCACAACCAACCCGCCAAATTCCTCTAAATCTTTTTGTAAAACCCTTTATGAAAACTCTGAATCATTAACCACATTCACATGTACGACCTCTTTACTGGATAGCCAGTAGGATCTTCGCAGAAGCTTTGCCAACCACGCGACCGCTGATCTTCTCGTAGGAGATAACCCACCTGTGGAGATTACACGCTGGTATCTTTCAACACCGTTGCACGAGGTGCAATCACTACGTCATCCATAACCCATCATGAGCCCATGCTCATCCAATAATTGTACTAGTCCGTTCACTTTTTAGGGACATCAACTAAATGTGCAGCGGTACATCCAAATCCAAGGTCATGTTGTATCATTCTTCATATCGGGCAACTACTTTCTATTTCAAATCTCCCGCCATATAAAAGTCAATATTTGAAATTAAGTCCGTAGACCTAGTCAATGTCCACCCTGAACCCCAAATCACTCTAGATTTTTCTCCGGGTGTGTAGTTATCCTGCCACTGATCCCATATACTACTCTGTCACTCTGCCACTTTGGCCAAACCCCTCTTCTTTAAGCAACTACTTGACTCCCACTTCTTACACCTGGACTTCTAGAATTTTAACCATCGCATGACACTTCCCACATGTCCTTCCTCATCCTTTCTTGCTTAGCTGATTCCGCAGATCAAAATCTATCTCAATTTGGAGATGAACTTTTCTTTAGAAAATCGCCCAAAAGTGTTTAGCTTTTGAGAAGGTTTGAAAAATGCGTCTAAGCCCCAATTAACTGGTCTTTAATGTCGCAATTGCGACCAGGGTTCACAATTGTGAACCCCTTCAGGACCTGATATCTTCGCAATTGCGAAGAATATGTCGCATTTACGACCCTGGAAAAATCCACCAAGGTCTGCATTTGTGAAAAAACAGTCGCATTTGCGACTCTGGCCCCTTTCGCATTCGCGATGAAATGGTCTTCGCAAATGCGATACAACTTCGCAAATGCGAGCTCGCAATTGCGAAGCCTGCAAACCTGCGACACACCAGCAATTTCCTAAGTCCAATTTCACTCTGTGGCCTATCCAAAACTCACCCGAGCCATCAGGGCTCTAAACCAAACATGCACGCAAGTCCAAAAATATCATACGAAATTGCTCGTGTGATCAAATCATCAAAATAACATCAATAACTATGAATTTAGCATCAAAATCAAAGAAAAATCTCATGAACTCTTAAGTTCAAATTTTTAACAACCGAAGGTCCGATTCACGTCATATCAAGTCCATTTCTTACCAAATTTTACAGGCTCTACTTAAATACCATATAAGACATGTACCGGGCTCCGAACCAAAATACATTCCCGATACATCAAATTCCACTACATTCAAATTTTCATAAACTCTTGAAATTTTAGTTAAACAATTTTCTTCAAAAATTCATTTCCCGGGCTTGGTACCTCGAAATTCGATTCCGGGCATAAGCCCAAGTCCCATATTTTCCTACGGACCCTCCGGGACCGTCAAATCATGGGTCCGGGTTCGTTTACCCAAAATGTTGACCGAAGTCAACTTAAATTCATTTTAAAAGCAAAATTTATTATTTTTCACAGATTTTCACATAATGGCTTTCCGGATACACGCCCAGATGTGCACGCAATTCGAGGTGAGACAAAAAGTAGGTTTTAAGGCCTTGAAACATAGAATTTATTTTCAAAACAAGTGATCACGTTTTGGGTCATCACATTCTCCACCTCTAAAACAATCGTTCGTCCTCGAACGGACATAAGAAGGAAGTACCTGAGTCGGAGAAAAGATGGGGATAACGGCTCTACATATCAAACTCGGACTCCCAGGTAGATGCCTCAACAGGCTGACCTCTCCACTGAAAACGAACAGAAGAAAAACTCTTTGATGTCAACTTACAAACCTGCCGGTCTAGAATAGCTACCATTGCTGAAATCTAACACGTGGGATGGATCACCGTGATACTTCTGAAGTATGGACACATGAAACACTGGATGCACAGCTGATAAACTCGGCAGCAACGCAAGTCTGTAAGCCACCTCTCCCACTCGATCAAGAATCTCAAACGGGACAATGAACCTAGGGCTAAGCTTTCCCTTCTTTCCAAATCTCATTACGTCCTTCATAGGCGACACCCGAAGCAACACCCACTCATCGACCATGAATGCCACATCACGAACCTTACGATCGGTATAACTCTTTTACTTAGACTGAGCTATACGAAGCCTATCCTGAATGATCCTGACCTTGTCCAAGGCATCCTGTACTAGATCCGTACCCAACAACCGAGCCTCTCCCGGATCAAACCACCCAACCAGCTTCTGACACCGCCTACCATATAAAGCCTCAAAAGGAGCAATCTAAATGCTAGACTAGTAACTGTTGTTATCGGCAAACTCCACTAAAGGCAAAACCTAATCCCACGAGCCTCCAAAGTCAATAACACAAGCTCAGAGCATATCCTCCAAAATTTGAATAGTACGCTCGGACTGCCCGTCTGTCTGAGGATGAAATGTTGTTCTCAACTCGACTCGTGTGCCCAAATCACGCTGAACTGCCCTCTAGAAATATGAGGTAAATTGCGTACCTCGGTCAGAAATGATAGACACGGGCACACCATTAAGATAAACAGTCTCCTCGATATAGATCTCAGCTAACCTCTTAGAAGAATAGGAGACTGTCATAAGAATTTAATGTGCTGACTTGGTCAGCCTATCACACTGCATCGAACTTCCTCTGAGTCTATGGGTGTCCGATAACAAAGTCCATAGCGATACGCTCCCACTTCCACTCGGGAAGCTCAATCCTCTAAAACAAACCACCAGGTCTCTGATGCTCGTACTTTACCTGCTGACAATTCAAACATCGAGCCACATACGCAAATCATCCTTCTTCATCCTCCTCCACCAATAATGTTGTCGCAAATCCTGATACATCTTAGCGACACCCGGATGAATAGAGTACCTGGAACTATGGGCCTCCTCTAGAATCAACTCACGAAGACCATCCACATTAGGCACACAAATATGACCCTGCATTCTCAAAACTCCATCATCCCCAACTGTGACCTGCGTGGCACCACCGTACTGCACTGTGTCCTTTAGGACACACAAATGGGGATCATCATACTGTCGATCTCGAATATGCTCCAATAATAAAGAACGAGCGACTGTGCAAGATAACACGTGGCTGGGATCAGAGACATCCAATCTCACGAACTGATTGGCCAAAGCCTGAACATCTAAAGCAAACGGCCTCTCACCGACCGGAATATACGCAAGACTGCCCATACTGACTGACTTCCTACTCAAAGCATCGGCCACTACATTGGCCTTCCCTGGATGATATAAGATGGTGATATTATAGTCTTTCAACAGCTCCAACCACCTTTTCTGCTTCAAATTTAGTTCCTTCTGCTTGAACAAATACTCCAGACTCTTGTGATCTGTGAACACCTCACATGGCACGCCATATAAAGAGTGCCTCTAAATCTTCAACGCGTGAACAATGGCTACTAACTCCAAATCATGAACTGGATAATTCTTCTCATAAATCTTCAACTGTTGCGAAACATAAGCAATGACCTTGCCATCCTACAACAACACCGCACCAAGTCCAATACGAGATGCGTCACAATAAACTGTATATGGACCTGAACCTGTAGGTAATACCAACACCAATGTCATAGTCAAAGCTGTCTTGAGCTTCTGTAAGCTCGCCTCACACTCGTCCGACCACCTGAACTGGGCGCCCTTCTGGGTCAACCTAGTCATCGGGGCTGCAATAGATCAGAACCCCTCCACAAACCAATGGTAATAACCCGCCTAGCCCAAGAAACTCCGGATCTCTGTAGCTGATGCGGGTCTAGGCCAGTCCTTGACTGCCTCTATCTTCTTTGGATCTACCTGAATACCCTCTGCTGATACAACATGACCCAAGAACGCAATTGATCCCAACCAAAACTCACACTTCAAAAACTTAGCATACAACTGACTATCTCTCAAAGTCTGAAGGACAACTCTCAGATGCTGCTCATGCTCCTCCTAGCTGCGGGAATAGATCAAAATATCATCAATGAATACTATCACGAATGAATCCAAGTAAGGCTTGAACACTCGGTTCATCAAATCCATAAAAGTTGTTGGGGCATTTGTCAACCCAAATGACATCACCAAGAACTCATAATGCATGTATAGATTTAAAGCTGTCTTAGGGACATCGGATGCCCTAATCCTCAACTGATGGTAGCCAGACCTCAAGTCAATCTTTGAGAATACCTTGGCACCTTGAAGCTGATCAAACAAATCATCAATCCTCGGCAATGGATACTTATTCTTGATTCTAACCTGGTTCAACTATCGGTAATTTATACACATTCTCATCGATCTGTCCTTATTCTTAACAAATAACACCGGCGTACTCCAGGGTGAGACACTAGGTCTAATAAAGCCCTTATCAAGAAGTCTTGCAACTGCTCCTTCAATTCTTTAAAATCAGGCGTGGCCATACGATACAGCGGAGTAGAAATGGGCTGAGTGACCGGAGCCCAATCAATGCAAAATTCAATATCCCTGTCGGGTGGCATACCTAGTAGGTCTGAAGGAAAAACCTCAGGAAACTCATGAACAACCGGCACAGAATCCATAGAAGGAACCTCAGACTAGAATCACAAACATATGCCAAATAAGCCAAAAAAACCCTTCCCGACCATACGTTGAGCCTTCATATATGAGATAACACTACGGGTAGAATGACCAGGAGTCCCTCTCCACTCTAAACGAGGTAACCTCGGCAAGGCTAAGGTCATAGTCTTGGCATGACAGTCCAAGATGGCGTGGTAAGGTGATAACTAGTCCATCCCCAATATGACATCAAAATCAACCATATCCAAAAGTAGCAAATCTACTCGAGTCTCCAGGCCCCCAATCACAACTATACAAGAATGATGAACATGATCTAACATAATAGAATTACCCACCGGTGTAGCCACATATACAAGAGCACTCAAGGAATCACTAGGCATGACCAGATACGGTGCAAAATAAGATGACACATAGGAGTATGTAGATCCTGGATCAAATAGAACTGAAGCATCTCTACTACAAACCAGAACAGTACCTGTGATAACTGCATTGGAAGCCTCAGCCTCAGGCCTAGCTGGAAGAGCATAACATCGGGGTTGGGCCCTACCACTCTGAACTACATCTCTAGGACGGCCTACTGCTGGCTGGCCTCCACCTCTAGCGGCCTGAGCTCCACCACTAATACCTCTACCTCCACCTCTAGCACCTCTACCTCTACCTCTAGCTAGCTGAGTGGGCTGTGGAACACTCGGTGCCTAAACCATGGCATGGGAACCCTGATGTTGAGAGTTGCTTGATGCTCGAGGGAAAAATCTAGAAATATGCCTCGTATTGCCACAAGTATAACAAGCCCTCGGCTGATGAGACAGCTGATCCTGACGGCCATAATGACCACCGTGAAAACTCTAGAGTGGTGGTGCACTGAGAGGAGATAGCGGTGCACTATAGGGCTACTGATCAGAATACTGAATATGAGAACCACGACCACCTAGAGCATCGTGAGAAGCCTGAAGTTCTGAATGAAATGGCCTGGAAGAATGGCCCCTACCAAAAGAATCTCTGCCTCTAGATGAGGTACCATTGAACCTACCCGAATGACGAGGCCCCTTGTAAGACCTTTGACCACTCCCCTATGACAGAACCATCTTAACTCTCCTGGCCACATTAGCCGCATCCTGAAAAAAATCTCGCTCCCGTCTCCTTAGCTATCTGCAATCGAATAGGCTGAACGAGTCCCCTAATGAACCTCTTCACTCTCTCTCACTCAATGGGAAGTTTAAGAAGAGCATGACGGGCCAAGTCAATAAATCTGGTCTCGTACTGAGTGACAGTCATAGAACCCTATTAGAGATGCTCAAACTGCCTCTAATAGTTCTCCCTCTGAGTGATAGAAAGAAACTTCTCCAGAAATAGCTGAGAAAACTTATCCCAAGTCAAAGCTGGTGACCTAGCTGGTCTATCCAAACAATAATCTCTCCACCAAGTCTTGGCGGATCCAGACAAATGAAAAGCAGCAACGTTGACCCCATTGGTCTCCACTATCCCCATGTTCTTGAGAACCTCACGATAGCTGTCTAAATAATCCTGGGGATCCTCAGAAGATGCACCGATGTATGTGGTAGTGAAGAGCTTGGTGAACCTGTCCAACCTCTACAAGGCATCAACAGACATAGTTGGCCCCTCTCCAGTTTGTGCCACAATACCAGGCTGAACTACCCCAACTGGCTGAGCTGCTGGAGTCTAAACTAAGGAGCCATCTGCTCCGGAGTGCGAGTAGCATGAGTCTGGGCTCCTCCTCCAGCCTGAGAGACGGTTGGTGCCACGGGAAGCAAGTCTGCCTGGGCGACACTCTCCATAAGGCGCACTACACGGACCAGAGCATCCTGAAGTACCGGGGTGGCGATGAACCCCTCTAGAACCTGAGCTGGCCCCACCGGAACTGACTAGCTGGAACCTCCTCATCAAACCCAACCTGAGGCTCCGCCGTTGGTGCTGCTGCTCGAGCTTTGGGCTGAGCTCTGCCTCTACCTCGGGCCCTAGCATGGCCTCGGCCTCTGCCCCTCGCAGGAGCTCCTACTGGGGGTTCGGGCTGTTGGTCAGCTGATGAAGTGGTATGTATTCTCACCATCTACGAGAGAATAGATGAAGTGGTAGAAGTTCAATTAGCATTGAGAAATCAAGTCGCACGACAAGAAATAATAGATGTGATGGTTTTCCTAACTCTGTAGCCTCTGGGGATAAATATAGACATCTCCGTACTGATCCCTCAGACTCTACTAAGCTTGTCCGTAAATTGTGAGACTTAGGCAACCTAGAGCTCTAATACTAACTTGTCACGACCCGGATTTTTTACCGTCGGAAGTCGTGATGGCACTTACTAGTGAAAGCTAGGCAAGCCAATTATTTCAATTATTTAACCATTTTCATTTTTTAATCCCTTAGCAATTCCAAATAACACAACAAAAGCAGTGGAAATAATAATAATAAAATAGTGCGGAAGACAAAATTTGATAATTTAGATTAATACAAACTGCGGAAGTCTAAGTACAACTCTCCCCAGGATTTTGTGTCACAAAGTCACGGACCCTCTAGGAATACTACAAATAAAGTCTGAATAAAAATACACAAATCTGTCTCTGAATGTAAAAACAAAAAGGTAATGATAGAGGGAGACGCCAAGGCATGCCGACGCCTACAGGACTACCTCGGGTCACCTGAATGGACTGAAGGCAGCAACCTCACTGTGGTCCAAAAGCTGCAGCACCGGGATCTGCACACAATGTAGAGTGCAGTATCAACACAACCGACCTCATGTGCTGGCAAGTGCCTAGCCTAACCTCGGAGAAGTAATGACGAGGCTAGGACCAGACTATCAAATAAACCTGTGTAGTTAAATCATATGCAGCGGAAAATAAAGGCAGAAATGTATAGGTAAGGATATGAGGGGGGAAAACATGCTGCGGGGGAATCAAGTAACAACAAAAAAAATAATAAATAACCGTAAGGAACACCATAACTCAATTATCTGCAAGAATCAGGAAATCAAAGACAAGTGCACGGCATCACCCTTCGTGATTTTACTCTTGTCCTCACCATAAGAATCAATATAATTGGCACGATATCACCCTTCATGCTTTTACCTCATATAATCATGGCACGGAATGATCCTTCATGCATTTTCACTCATATCATGGCACGGATTTGTACATTGTGCGGCACGGCATCACCATTCGTGCTTTGACCTCACAATATCGACACGACATCACCCTTCGTGCATTAACACTCTCTCATAAATATCATGCACGGCATCACCCTTCGTGCTTTAACACTCTTCCTTACCCAAACAACAATCACAAAGCAATAAGGGCAAGAAAATCAATAAAATCACAATAAGATCCCGGCAAGAGAACAATAGTATAACAACCATATCCCGGCAAGGGAAACAATAGCAAAAGCAATAACATCCCGGCAAGGGAGATAACATCAAAAGTAACAACATCCCAGCAAGGGAGACAATATCATAAACCTCTTCTCTTTTCCATATCTACTTCACAACTCAATTCACATCTTGAGCCAAAGCTCTACAATGTTCAATTGCCAATAATATTTCCACAAATCATTGTACAACTTGAGCTAATGCTCTTCAATGTTCAATTACCAATAATACTTCCACAAGCCTTGTTCAACAATAGAAATCATCATATAAAGCATGAACAATATGAATCAGAGTCACATTAACCATAGTATAAGACTCACGGGCATGCTTGACACCAATGTATAGATAATCGTCACCATGCCTATACGTCGTACTCAACAATTATCACATAGCAAATAAGACACGGCTCATAATCCCTCAATCTAAGGTTAGACCAAACACTTACCTCGATGCCACGAACACAATTCAAGCCTCAACTACCGCTTTACCGCTTGTTTCCACCACTAATACGCTTGTAACTAGCCACAAGTTACTTAACTATATCAATAAATTCTAAATGAATCAATTCCAATGCATAAAAATAGGTTTTCTAAAGTTTTTCCCAAAAAGTCGACCCCGGGCCCACATGGTCAAAACCCGAGGTTCGAACCAAAACATGATTACCCATTCACCCACGAACTCAAATATATAATTTATTTTGAAATCTGACCTCAAATCAAGGTCTAAATCCTCAAAATTTGAAAATCCTAAGTTCTACCCAAATTCCCCCATTAAGACCCTTGATTTTGGATTGAAATCATGTGAAAAGATGTTATAGATTAAAGAAAATGAGTTATAAATGACTTACAATTGGTTTGGAGATGAACTTTTCTTTAGAAAATCGCCCAAAAGTGTTTAGGTTTTGAGAAGGTTTGAAAAATGGAGAAAAATGCGTCTAAGTCCCAATTAACTGGTCTCTGATGTCGCAATTGCGAGCGAACCCCTTCAGGACCTACTATCTTCGCAATTGCGAAGAATATGTCACATTTGCAACCCTGGAAAAATCCACCAAGGTTCGCATTTGCGAGAAAACAGTCGCATTTACGACTCTGGCCCCTTTCGCATTTGCGATGAAATGGTCGCATTTGCGATCAAGGCCTGCCCAGACCATCTTCGCAAATGTGATACAACTTCGCAAATGCGAGCTCGCAATTGTGAAGCCTGCAGACCTACAACACACCAGCAATTTCCTAAGTCCAATTTCACTCCGTGGCCTATCCAAAACTCACCCGAGCCCTCGGGGCTCTAAACCAAACATGCACGCAAGTCCAAAAACATCATACGGATTGGTCGTGCGATCAAATCATCAAAATAACATCAATAACTATGAATTTAGCATCAAAATCAAAGAAAAATCTCATGAACTCTTAGGTTAAAATTTTTAACAACCGAAGATCTGATTCACGTCATATCAAGTCCGTTTCTTACCAAATTTTACAGGCTCAACTTAAATACCATATAAGACCTGAATTCATTTCAGGTCATACCAAATATTACAGGCTCAAAAATTCATTTCTCAAGCTTGGGACCTCGGAATTCAATTCCAGGCATACGCCCAAGTCCCATATTTTCCTACGGATCCTCCGGGACTGTCAAATCACGGGTCCGGGTCCGTTTACCCAAAATATTGACCGAAGTCAACTTAAATTCATTTTAAAAGCAAAATTTGTCATTTATTACAGATTTTCACATAATGGCTTTACGGATACACGCTCGGACTGCACACGCAAATCAAGGTGAGACAAAAAGGAGGTTTTAAGGCCTCAGAACACAGAATTTATTTTCAAAACAAGTGATGACCCACACATGCTCCCAAGTCCTAAATCATCATACAAACCTGCTGGATCCTTCAAATCCCGATTCTGAGGTCGTTTACTCAAAAATCCAATCTTAGTCAATTCTTTCAACTTAAAGCTTCCGAAATGAGAATTCACTTTCCAAATCAACTCCGAACTTCCTGGAATTCGATTCCAACCATGTGTACAAGTAATAATACTTGAAGTGAAGTTGTTCATGGCCTTAAACTGCCGAACGACGCGCTAGTGCTCAAAATGACCGGTCATGTTGTTACATTCTCTCCCACTTAAACATACGTTCGTTCTCGAACGTGCTGAGAACTACACTGAAATTGTCCGAAATCACTGTTTAACACCTCGTGCACCTACCCGTGCTACCACAACTCAGTCAAGCACATTAGCTCGATCAAATCTGAAGATATCCTCTTTTATTTAGGCAAATGAGCCTTAGAGCCCAGTTTTAACATCCGAAATTCTCTGCCAGGTATGCTTCCAATATATGAACACCGTATCAATCACTACACGAGGTACCATAAGATAACTGCATACATTTGCTGAATTCTCACCTTGCGCCACATCATTCACAGAACCACAATAACATTCACGGATCATAATAGCCGAAATTCCACAAATCGGATGCTCCCAATGCATCTCATGACCCATATACCTCTTGTCCCGACCTTCGCATGCCCTCCACGACGGAAGAGATGTGTAGAATTTCATAACCAACTACCGAGTCAACAAATCGTTGATTCTATACTCCTGACAAGATCCTTACCTCAATCTGAACCAAATAATGATCTTTGCTCTTTAATATACTTCATATAACTCGATTGCACCGATCCTAGATCCAATAATCTCGTCTAACCCAGTACGAGCTGCTCAAGTAACAGTCACCGCATACATGACCAAAAGTCTCATATGATGCCATAATGTGCCAATAAGCTACAAACGCGAACGCGATACATAAGGAAAACGAACTGTGGAAGGGACTACTTAACTCACGCTGCTAATATGGACTTTCCTTATAAAAAGGAAAACAAAACACACAAAAATTAGAATACAGAAAACTGTACTCAATATCGTACTATTGCGGCATACAACCCGATCCAAATAACATGCCCGTGGCAGCGTGCCACTAGCTCCACACATAAAATTCACATAAGGAAATACACATCGAGCTAAATTGCTCATTACTTACAAAATATCGAATATCGGTCACAAGCACACTATGTTCATAATACCATCCCTGGGAAACACATAGTGCCGTAAGCTACAAAACTCAAGCACAACTGAGGTGTGATATATAACCTGAGTCACAGGAGCCATCCTGCTCACATAACACCATCGCTATGCAGAACCTCACACATAAGAAATTTATCAAATAGATTCACAACTCACACAACACCATATAGTACTACATGAAATAGCCAGCGACGAAATAACATCCCATGTTCGAATATTCCTCCATAAACTATGCTGAAATGAACGCATTCGGCCTGCTATAAATCCCATATTCATATTTGAGTCCACCCACAGACCTCAAGCCAATTCTGATCATCCGCACTAGGTTAATAACCTTCATGGGTCCATAATAACCTCTTTTTTCTCATAACACAAAAACAACTATTGTAACCGGAGAAACCTCCATCGTTTATAGCCCAATAAATCAAGTGGCGTCCAGGCATAAATTCTCAAATTAATGATATTACAAAAATCTTCATACTTGGTTTAAATTTTTAATCAATCAAATGACTGCATGTCACAGTTATACAATCTTCCTGTGAGATACGCTTCCACGATCTCATGCACCAGGTAACAAGTATGCACTTCCATACCACCGGCCACACAAAATGCTGTAAAGCAAATCAAGAATTCTTAACCAGGATGCAAAGACTCCTACACAAACACCGATCTCAGGTGACGCTGAAGACAATACCAGCTTACTCTAAACATCTAAATCCCTTTCCTGCTCATTTGATCTTGTGACATCCTTGTCAACACCGAACCGCAACATTGATCCTTACTTCCAAATTTCATACTGCTCACCGCACCTAACATGCCAATATGCGATAGTGCCAGAATTTTATCATAACTCCTGAATCACTAATAGGTTAAACACTTCATCATATAAAAACTTTTTACTTTACTCATTCTAAGAGAACCAGAGCAACACACGAGTAAATCTTTATAACCGTAGAACATGCAAATCCTCAAGTAGTGGTTTAAACAACCATAACCTTCCGAGATTCGCCTACACATAACAACTCAATCCGCACTCATCCTGAGTATCCTTGTATCACGAGATCATGTTGTCTCAAATCCCACCAACCATCTCATACCCTCCTTATGCGTATGCTCGCCTCCTCAACTGATGCACTCATTCCGATAATTCCTCTACGAATCCGAAGTCCTTTTCTCTCATTCCTTCAAATGCTACACTGCAAGCCGAAGATATCATAGAACGTTCCGAGCCTCTTTTCATAATCTGCTGCAAATTCGCGGGCTTGAAATTCCTAGGCACCGCATTTTAACATTTAAATTCACTAGAACCATTGTTGAGAGTCACCCACTCTGACTTGGTCCCGAATATAATCAACCTCAAGGCTCCGTTGGCACATGAACACCCTTCTCAATGAAGCACCCGACTGAATCACCTCCCTTGTAAATCACCTTTGTACGAAGCATAAATCCTGAATCTTTCCAAAGCCCGAACATGAGTCAATAAGGCCAACTATATCGTACCTTTATCAATTCCTTTGTTCAAATTACCTCTATGTTCTTTTCCCTTAGTTGTAATAACTTACCAATACGCTGATAACCCAAAACCTCACAAGTAGATAACCATGCAACTCAATCGTAGACGGTGAGACTCTCCCACTTAGCTTAGAGCCACTTATTACATAACCCTGGAACCCACCAAGATTCTTTCTTCATTGTTGACATGATCTTGCATAACCAACCACCTAAATTCCTCAAAATCTTTCTATAAAACCCTTTACGAATACTCTGAATTATTAACCACATTCACATATCCAACCTCTTTACCGGATAGCCAGTAGGATTCTTCGCAGAAGCTTCTCCAACCACGTGACTGCTGATCTGCTTACAAGAGATAACCCACATGTGGAGATTTCACGCTGACATCTTTCAACGCCACTACACGAGGTACAATCACTACATCATCCATAAACCAAAATAAGCCCGTGTTCATCCAGCAATTGTACTAGTCCGTTCACTTCTTAGGGACATCAACTAAATGTGCAACGGTACCTCCAAATCCAAGGTCATGTTGTATCCTTCTTCATATCGGGCAACTCATTTCTGTTAGATCAAATCTCCCACTGTATAAAAGCCAATCTTTCAAATTAAGTTCGTGGACCTAGTCACTATCCACCCTGAACCCCAAATCACTCAAGATTTTTCTTTGGGTGTGTAGTTATCCTGCCACTGATCTCATATGCTACTCTTCCACTCTTCCACTTTGGCCAAACCCCTCTTCTTTAAGAAACTACTTGATTCTCGCTTCTTACACCTGGCCTTCTAGAAATTTAACCACTGCATGACACTTCCCACATGTCCTTCCTCATCCTTTGCTGCTCAGCTGATGCCTTAGATCAAAATCTATCTCGGTAGCTCTCAAACCAATTGACCACTACAAACTTTATACTTTTCGAAGATCATCTTTTCTCGAGCCGTTGACATTAGAAACATCGACTCAATCCTGAACAATTATAGTCTGGTTGCCTTTCCTCCGCTGGGAATGAAATACTAAATCTATGAATTATGCACTGAGTAGGCCTCTTTTCAGGTCATTCATTTCCCTGACACATTGGTAAGTACCCTACCATCACATCAATACTGGGCGATAGCAATGCACGAATCGTCATAACATCGATGCCAAATTTCAAAACCTTGGGTAATACTGATACTAAGCTGAAATGACAAAACGACCTTCTAGAAGTTAACGACAATAGCCCAACAACTACGCAGGGAGAAATATCTCGCACCACATCTGTAGTACCATTACAATTTCTCAATTCCCGATTTATAACAAGCATTTCATATCACGTAAGATTGAATGGAAAGGAAATGAAGGCATAAGCCTCAAAGGAATCAAACCGCACGATGAAGAATCAAGAAGGGAAGTGCTCCTATAGCCTTGTAGCCTCTCGAAGATAAGTACAAATGTCTATGTGTCAGACCTCCTTTTTCATTTATATCCCCGGAAGGGAATATAAGGGAGTTTTTCCAATTAAAGGACAATCGAAACGGGATTTATTGTTAAAAAGATTCAGAGTCTCCACTTGGGAGATTTATGGTGTCCCAAGTCACCGGTGCAAATCCTGAATCAAGGAAAAGATTGACTCTGTTTAACAGTCCGCGAACAAGAAATCCGAATAAGGAATTCTGTTAACCCGGGAGAAGGTGTTAGGCATTCCCGAGTTCCGTGGTTCTAGCACGGTCGCTCAACTGTTATATTCGGCGTAATTATCTGATTTTAAACAATTTTGAACCTATACGCAATTTTGAACCTATCGAGGCCCGCGACACATTTTATTTAACGTTGTTGAGATTTGGATTTGGGTCACATGAAATGCACACCCAAGTTTAGGAAGATGAATTATTAAAGTAACGTGCCTAAAGCAACTACACGTTTGCGATTTTGCGAGGGCCACAAATAATTCGCTAAATGGCACGCCTCGATTTTTAAGGATTAAAATATTAGTTAAGTGAGGGCCATAACCTATTTATGTTATAGAATATGGCTCGCCTCAATTATTAAAGGGCTCGGCTAATTGGCTAAAAGGTATAGGAAATTATCGAGTCAAATTCACGAAACCAGCTTAAACTAATTCGACGATGAGGAATTGAGCCAGTTATTAAAATGAGTTGGCCCAACAACAACTATCAGCGAGAAAGTGTTCATATGGCAAAGCTTGCCATTTCCTATTTTTCTAATGCTTTCAAGGCTCTGGACCCAATTGGGCGATGACAAGGACGTCCCAAAACGAATAATACACAAACCAAATCTGATTTAGAACGCCATAACTGGGCCAGAATTAGGCCCGATCCTCAAAATTTTAAGCTTATGCAAAATCAATTAAGCAACAGTCAACCAAAACCATATGAAAATATGAAATTACACTAGCATTTAATTCTGAGTTTCAGTTACCAATTAAGCTGCCAACTTATGTGACATACATTTTAGTTAGACCCACAATGAGAAAAATCCAGCATTAACCAATCAAACTTCCAGGCTTAAAGGACAAGCCCAAATAGCCATGGCATTCTACTCTACTTTACCAAAGACCTTAAAGCCTGGACTTAAGAGCCCAAATATCGCTAAGGCTAAATCAAAGGATCGGAATCGAGTTCACGTCCATACCAACAACAAAAATGCTAACTACACTTTAACATGCTAATTTTTCCCATTCCCAGCAACTGGAGCATACAGAAATTTCAAACACCTACTCAACCTTAATGATACTAACTGTGTATTACCGAAATATTCATGTATTTTGAACTTACAAACACATCCTGGAACTTAAAATTAATCAACTCTTCTAACAATGATAAAGCCTAGGGAGTTAAAACAAATGGAAATCAGCATGTATTAGGTAACAGTCCAACTACAATTCAACGTAGGTTTCAACATTCACAGCACAACCTTAGTTTAGACATGTTAATACAAGGAAATTGAACCAACAAGTTGAGCGATAAAAGAAATAAGAAGGAAACATCTGATAAAAAACATCAGTCCTCCTTTTCCTCAAGTCACCACATGAGCCAGTCCTTACATGTTTAAGATCAAGGATATGTACCTGGTAACAAATGGTAAAACAAAATAATGGAAAGCTGAGTTGAGATCCAGAACAAAAGCAACAGCAGTAGCAAACTCAAAGTAGAGGATAAAATCACAGCAAAATCAGCTTCAATGGCACAGTAGACCCAAAACCAAATAGCTCCCAAAATAAGCTTTGAAATCCCCAGAAAGCTCAGACCATTTCTACTCGAATACAAGAATTTATGGTTTCAAGGGCTCTAGCTAAGGGAAAGACCAGAAATCCAGCAAGCAAGCCAAATTTCGAACAATTTCAAACCAAAATGCAGAGAACTCAGTATTGTTTTTGGAGTTAGCCGATTCAAATTTCCAAAAAAAAATTTCTTCAATCTTGGGTCTCTTCTGTCTACCTTTCAATGCAAGAAAAGGTGCCTTTATAGGCAAGCCAATAGGGCAGCCTTTCAGATTTTTGTTTTACCCTTTCACCCTTTTTCAAGTATCCTTTTAGCTTAGAGATCCCTAGACAATTTTTGTTTTTGCTTAACTACCCTTAGTTCAAATATCAGAGTTTCAAAACAGCCCCCTCCCCAGCTTCCTAGAAGCTTCCTTTTCTGTTACAATGAGATTCCATATAACAATTTCCCTACATTGCCCATAAACCCTTGTTTATTACCCCAGAAACCCAAACAAATACCGGTCAAATTGACCCAAGTCCGTACTGGCCTAAGTTTACAAATTTTGGGCTAATCCTTTTATTTTGGTCCCAAATTCGACTTAGAACTTCACAGAAGATTCGATGAAGAAGGGAAAGAAGGAGGCCAACCGGAGTCATTAGACTCTCTGAACTAAGGTTTCAAAGGCCCAAAACAAACGGCCAAATCAAATAAAACTACACTCATTCATGAAGATACTAATTAACCTAAAAACAAACACGTGTAGAAATGATTGCAAGAATGAAAAACAGAAAAAATCAAAACACAAACAAAAGAAACAGAGGAAGATGAGAAGGGAAATGCACATGAAAATTAAAACTCAAAAGGTAAAGAACAAAATACCTAACTATGGCCTGGACCGTAAGAAATGCAAAAACCTTCGAACTTTCAAATTTTCCGACCAAGTTTGACATTAATCATGTGTTCTTATCAAGAACACATGAATAGAGTCGAACTAGACCTAAATCCTTACTGAAATCTCGAATTCGAGATTTTTGGGATTTTACGGCTTGACTTAGATTTAAGATTCAAGAAGCTTGGGTCTGATTCGAGGGTAGTTGGTCTGTGATTTAGGAAGAGGGGGTCACGGGTCTCATGGGTGTAATTTTAGTGGTGAACGGAGGTGGCGCCGCCTCCCTAAAGCGGTGGGGTTCGAAGGCGGCTACTAGGGTTTGTTTCAAGAAGGTGAGAGACAGAGGTGAGTTTGAACTGAGTTGTCTCTGAATTGTTTCGGACAGTCTTAAGCGAAAATGGGGATGTGCTCTAGATCATTGGATGAAACAAAATGAAGGGCTAGGATTTGTCGAACTCAAAACGACGTCGCTCATCTCCTACACGACGTCGTTAGTGTCTTCATGACCGACCATTTGGACCGGGTAAAATAATGGGTTTTGGGCCAAATCTGACGGGTTAATAGAGGGGAAAAGATTTGGGCCAATGGAGAATTAACTAAACAGCCCAACAAGACTTTATTTCTAATTCCTTTTCTTTCCTTTATCTTTTTTTTTCTTTTCAAAATTAAAACTAAATTAATTCCTAAACCCAGTTATCCTAAAAAAACACCAATTAACCTAAATAATAATTGTCACAATTAAAAATAAAACCAAATTAAAATAAAACTACTCAAAAATCAAAATTAAGATTAAAAATGCAAATTAAACTATTTTTTTGTGATTTTCCCATTTTATAAAATAACTAATTATTAATTAATTCTTAAAAATGCAAAGTTAAATCCTAAATGCACATGCAACATATTTTTTGTATTTTCATTGACTAAATAAAGTAAATATGCACAGACCAATACAAATGCTTTGACAGAAAAATGCCACAAAAATCCACAATATTGCAAACAATGAAGAAATTATTTTGTTTTGAATTTGTGGGAGTAATTCATATAGGGCAAAAATCACGTGCTCACAGCTACCCCTCTTTGCCCGGAAACACGAAGAGTTTTTGTGCAAAGATAAAGTGAGCGGATACGAGCGATTTTTGCCCGTTTGAATACTCCGTGGGAAGCATTTTTGAAATATTTGACCGCACCCTGCTTCCGAGGTTGCCTACATATCCTCGGCTAAAAAAAGAATCAGGTCAGTGTAGTTAAGGAAGTTTCGGTAGCTGGGACTACCATGAAGCTGTGATTTCACTGTTGTTGCTGCTGCTACTGCTTACTGCATCCCCGTATTACACCATGGTAAAATAAAAAGAAGCTAGAGTAGACTATGATCTGTGCATTACAAAATCCTATCTATATCTTCAAACTTGCTCCTGTGGTTCTTCTTGCCTTGTTGACTTGTATTCTCCCGGTGGAATCCCTTTGTTGCTGCCTTGAATTGTAATCTGAGATGTTTTCCATTTCTCCAGGTGGATGCCTGACTGCCAATTACACTTTGAGATGTTTTTCCTTTCTCTAGGTGGACACTTGACTGCTAAACTTGAATGTATTCCCTGCTCTCCAGGCGGGCTCCTGACTGCTAAACTTGAATGTATTCCCTGCTTTCCAGGCGGGCTCCTGACTTCAATGAAATAGACAAAAACAAAGAAAATTTTCTGCCCCAGTTTGGTGGTTGGGCACACATGTAAGTGCAAAATGGATCACATTACCAAATATCAATAACTTGAAAGCTAAAACTTGAATTGTACTCCCTTGTTCTCCAAGTGGGCTCCTGATTGCTGACTTGAAATGTATTCCCTGTTCTTCAGGCGGGCTCCTGACTGCTGACTTGAAATGTATTCCCTGATCTCCAGGCAGGCTCCTGATTGATGACTTAAAATGTATTCCCTGCTCTCCAGGCAGGCTCCTAATTGCTGACTTAAAATGTATTCCCTGCTTTTCAGGCGGGCTCCTGACTGCTAAACTTGAATGTATTCCCTGCTCTCCAGGCGGGCTCTTGACTGCATGACTTGAAATATTTTTCCTGCTCTCCAGGCGGGCTCCTGACTGCATGACTTGAAATGTGTTCCCTACTCTCCAGGCGAGCTCCTGACTTCAACGAAATAGACAAAACAAAGAAAATTTTCTGCCCCAGTTTGGTGGCTGGGCACAGATGTGAGTGTAAACTACATCATGTTATCAAGTATTACTAAGAATTTGAAAGCTAGGTCCCATTATCCAGGAGGGTCCTAAAAACTCCTAGCCAAATGATGACCTTAAAAATCTAAATTATATCTTCTAAAGGTGTGACTCCTGCTAAATCTTGTTATCTAAAAAGGTCTTAAAACTACATCCCATTATCCAGGGGGTCCTGAAAGTCAAACATCAAGTCTTATCTTAAGAGTGACAACTTTTACGGCTGAATTATACTACCTTATAGCAGAACTTACGCTAAATGTTGTTATCTAATTGGAATCTTAAAGCCAAGTCTCATTATTCAGGAGGGTCCTGGAAACTCCTAATTGAATCTTATCTCGAACATGCAAACTTCTAAACCTGCTTATATTCCTTTGGGATACATTTATGCTAGATTACGCTATTTCTGAACTTTACGCTAGGTCCCATTTTCCAGGAGGGTCTTGAAAATCAAATATCAAACCTGTTTGGTGACTGCCTTTTTCCACAGAGGGTTTCTCTGAAACAACCGAAATTTCCTGCCCCTGTTTTAATCAAAGAAAAATTTTGTCAGTTTAAAATGTGGTGGTTAGTTGATGGCATTCTTGCTGAAGGTCTCTCCGCTGCATTGTTTTGTTTTGACTGGCCTCCCCGAACTGGCCCTAAACCGCTTGACTTTCCGACTGACTTTCAAAAAATCCCATGACTTTGGATGACCCGAGTGTTCTATAACCAAACCGTTGTTTCACACCTCTGACCCCTTTAACTGAACCTCTGCATCTCCCATGAAATTACTAAATCACTCTACCGATGGAACTTTTGCTGGCACTTTATCCCACTTTACATCACGCTATCTTTGGTACGCTCTGGCCACACTGTGCTTTGCAATCGTAAAGATGGTAGTGAGCTTTGAAATTCCTTCTTATTTGCTGAAACAGAACTGACATTGGGAGCATCTTAGAGAAATAAACCCAAAAGAAATGAAATACAATAACTTTCAGAGTTAAGGATAAGAAAATCCAAAACTGGAAGACTATCTGAAGAGGAAAAGTAAAAGAGACTTATCTGAGTGGAACAGCTGGCACCAATGATCATGACATGCATTTCGGATTAATCGGCCCAATCTGTCCAACCAATCAACTTTCAGTTGCCATACTTTGTTGCCTCGGAATTTCCATAACCTGATTTCTTCACCTAAATCATGACCTTGTTCATCCTGCGGTGCCTTGAAAGGTTTTCACCAGCAGACCTCTCTCATTTGTTCATCTCTCAACTCACTCTTGCCTTAAGGTGCCCGTGAGGGTTTTTACCAATAAGACTCTCATTTTTATTTCTCTCTGATCCCGTCGCCTTACAGTGCCCATGAGGGTTTTCACCAATAAGACTCTCTAATTTTTAACTCTCTCAGCTCTCGTCGCCTTATGGTGCCCATGAGGGTTTCCACCAATAAGACTCTCATTTTTTATTTCTTTTTCCTGTTTGGACCAGAGTGTTGCCCCTGATATGAATCACCTCTACCTCCTCGAATTGGCATTTCTCGAAGACTGATCGGAAGGTCTTTATTTGACCGTAATGTGGACTTTTGGATGAGATTAGAAAGAAAGGGTATAAAAGGCTCAAAACAATTCGAATGGGTTTAAAATTACAACTTTCGGAATTAGATTTCTTACAACAACCACAACTTCTGCCCCAGTTTCTTGTTTGGGGATTTTTTGGATTTTTATTTTGATGGGACCGAACGGTGAGGCTGCCTACGTATCCTTAAAAGGAATCAGGTCGAACGTAGTTCATGTCATAGAAATTACTTTGTTGTTGTGGTTTTCTATTTTCTCTTTCTTTTCTTCCTCTTTTTGCTTTCTTTTTCTCTTTTTGTAGTTTTTCTTCTCTCTTTTTTTCTTTTCATTCTTTTCTTTCTCTTTTCACTCTTTTCTTTCTCTTTTCTTTTTCCTTTCTCTACTTCTCTTTTACACTTGTGTTTCCGATATTTGCTACTGATTCCGAAAGAGGGGTATGAAAGAAAATAAATAAGGCTCAACGGGAGTGACAAGGGATAAAGTGTTTAGATAGCAGAACAAAGTGCCTTCGTCATTTCAATATTCAAAACATGCCAAATACAAACAAGTACAATCAAACAAAGAAATCATACATAGTATCTCTTGACTGCATCAGAATTGATAGCCATTTCTACACATTTGTCTTCTACATTTGTCAAATACAATGCACCATTGGACAACACTCTAGTTACAACGAACGGCCCTAGCCAATTTGGGGTGAACTTTCCTTTTGCTTCAACCTGATGAGGCAAGATACGTTTCAACACTAACTGACCCACTTCAAACTTCCGTGGACGCACCTTCTTATTATATGCTCTTGCCATTCTCTGTTGATACAATTGTCCATGACACACTGTTGCCAGTCTTTTCTCGTCGATCAAACTCAACTGTTCCAAGCGGGCTTTGACCCACTCATCATCATTGATCTCAACCTCCGCGATAATTCGAAGGGATGAAATTTCCACTTCTATGGGTATCACTGCTTCAGTGCCATACACCAACAAATAGGGAGTCGCCCCTACTGAAGTACGGATAGTAGTGCGATAACCCAACAATGCAAACGGAAGCTTTTCATGCCACTGCCTAGAACCCTCCACCATTTTTCGAAGTATCTTCTTTATGTTCTTATTAGCAGCCTCGACTACTCCATTCACCTTGGGACAATATGGGGTGGAATTGCGATGCATAATCTTAAGATTATGCCTGAAATCCCGTGTTTGCCTGAACTCTATTCGCCGAGGATTCATAATGAGTTTTAAATCCCGTTATTTGTGATGATCACCTTTGGGATTCCGAACTGACAAATGATATTCGAGTGCACAAAATTGACTACTGCTTTCTTGGTCACAGACTTGAAAGTTTCAGCTTCAACCCACTTGGTGAAATAATTGATGGCCACCAGAATAAACCTGTGCCCATTGGATGTTGCCGGTTCGATTGGTCCAATGACATCCATGCCCCACGCGACAAAAGGCCATGGTGCAGACATTGTGTGTAATTCATATGGTGGAGAATGAATCAAATCTCCATGCACTTGGCACTGATGACATTTACGTACGAAACTGATACAATCTCGCTCCATAGTGAGCCAATAATAACCTGCTCGGAGAATCTTCTTTGCCAGCACATACCTACTCATGTGCAGTCCACACACTCCAGAATATACTTCAGTCATAATAGTTGTGGCCTGCCTAGCATCTATGCATCTCAGCAATCCAAGATCTGGAGTCCTTTTGTACAAAACCCCTCCGCTAAAGAAAAAGCCGCTTGCCAATCGCATGATTATTCTCTTTTGATCGCCTGTGGCTTGTACTGGATACACCCCTATCCTAATATATTCCTTGATATCATGAAACCAAGGCTCACCGTCAAGTTTTTCTTCCACCACATTACAATAAGCATGTTGGTCATGGATCCGAATATGCAACGGGACAACATAAGCCTTATCCGGATGATGTAACATTGATGTCAGGGTAGCCAAGGCATCAGCGACCTCATTATAAATCCTCGGAATATGCCTGAACTCTATTAATTGGAATCGCTAACAAAGATCATGTAAACATTGTCGATATGGTATGAGTTTTAAATCTCGTGTTTCCCACTCTCCCTGAATCTGGTGCACCAGAAGGTCCGAGTCACCCAAAACCAAGACTTCCTGGACACCCGTATCCACAACCATCCACAAAACCAAAATGCATGCCTCGTACTCAGCCATGTTGTTAGTACAATAGAACCGAAGCTGAGCCGTAACAGGGTAATGATGCCCTATTTCAGAAACAAGTACCGCTCCCATCCTAACGCCTTTCATGTTAGCGGCCCCATCAAAGAAAATTTACCATCCTGGCCTTTCACTCTATTCCAACTCTTCAATGTGCATTACCTCTTCATCAGGGAAATACATCTTCAAAGGTTCGTATTCTTCATCCACAAGATTCTCAGCCAAATGGTCGGCCAACGCTTGTGCTTTCATCGCAGTCTGGGTCACGTAGACAATGTCAAATTCTGTGAGCAAGATCTGCCACTTTGCGAGCCTTCTCATGGGCATAGGCTTCTAGAAGATATACTTCAATGGATCCAAGCGAGAGATGAGGTAAGTAGTATAAGATGATAAATAATGTTTCAGCTTCTGGGCTACCCAAGTTAGGGCGCAACACGTTCCCTCAAGATGAGTGTACTTAACCTCATAAGATGTGAATTTCTTACTGAGATAATATATGGCCTGCTACTTCCTACCGGTGATGTCATGCTGTCCCAACACACATCCAAATGAATTGTCCAAGACCGTCAAATAAAGAATTAAAGGTCTCCCTGGTTCTGGCGGGACCAACACATGTGGGTTTAACAAGTACCCCTTTATCTTATCAAATGCTTCCTGACATTCACCTGTCCACTTAACCGCATCGTCTTTCTTTAATAGTTTGAAGATGGGCTCACAAGTCGTCTTGAGCTGAGCAATAAACCGGCTGATGTAATTCAATCTCCCCCAACATACTCATCACCTCGGTCTTGTTCTTTGGGGGTGGCAGTTCCTGGATAGCTTTGACCTTTGACGGGTCCAATTCAATACCTCAGCGGCTGACTATGAATCCCAACAACTTTCTAGATGGGACACCGAATGCGTATTTTGCAGGGTTAAGCTTGAGATTGTACCTGCGAAGCCTTTGGAAGAACTTTCTCAGATCTCTAACATGGTCAGACTGCTTTCTAGACTTTACAATCACATCATCCACATAGACCTCGATCTCCTCGTGTATCATGTCATGGAATATGGTCGTCATTGCCCTCATGTAGGTTACCCCAGCATTTTTCAAACCAAATGGCATAACCCGATAGCAGTAAGTTCCCCATGGCGTAATGAATGTTGTCTTTTCTACGTCCTCCTCATCCATTAATATCTGGTGGTAACCCGCATAACAATCCACAAAAGAGCCAATCTCATGCTTGGCACAATTATCAATCAATATATGGATGTTCGGAAGTGGGAAGTTATCCTTGGGACTTGCCTTGTTGAGGTCTCAAAATCAACACACACCCTGGTCTTGCCATCCTTCTTCGGCACAGGCACAACATTGGCTAACCAAGTGGGATACCGAGTGACCCGAATGACCTTTGCATTGAACTGCTTGGTGACCTCTTCCTTGATCTTCACGCTCATATCAGTTTTACATTTCCTTAGCTTCTGCTTGACAAGGGGGAATGCCAGGTAAGTGCGCAATTTGTGAACCACCAAGTCAGTGCTTCGACCTGGCATATCGTCATAGGACCATGCAAAAACATCTTTATACTCGAACAGTGCTTTAATTATCTCCTCTCTGAGTTATGGTTCAAGATGGACACTTATTTTAGTTTCCTGGACATTATCTTGGTCCCCTAAATTGACTGCTTCTGTATCACTCAGTTTAGGCTTGGGTTTTTCTTCAAAATGGCTTAGTTCTTTACTAATCTCTTCAAAGGCTTCATCCTCGTCAAATTCTGATTCATCATCACACTCTATTTCTTGAATTACTATTTTAGAATTAGATTGGCTTTTAAGACTGGGCTAGAGATTCCTTATGCATGTCATATCATTGAAGCCAGGATAAAAAGAACTGTACAAGGAAGAAAAGAAAAACAAAAATGAAACTATCAGGAGGGAAGAAAAGGGAAATTGCATTTCATTGAAATTAAAGATAACAAGGTTTATACATCCAAACGGACGGAACATAGAATCTGAATTACAACCCTAGAATAATCCAGATAAACTAAAAGAAAATCAAAGCAAACTATCAAAACTCCTTCCTGGTGGGGAGAGGAGTAGCTTTCCAATTGTTAATCTTTGCACTAGGCCCAACAAGTTGCACATCCGCCTTGCTAGAACCCTCTCCAGCTTCCACCACGTTCAATTCGTTGAATATCCTCTCAAACTTTTCCATCAAATCTCGATCCATATCAACCACCGAACTGGGGACCGTCGTCACCGGGCACTTTCTGGTACCAGGCCTGACAAATGATCTGGAAAGACGCGGGACTGGCTTTGGAAGGGCCCATGCTCTCTGTTTCATTTTTCTGGCTCTTCTCACATCTGTGGCTGTGGGCTTGAACCGTAGACCAAATGTATCCAAGTTTTTAGGAAGAGAAATCGGATGTATGATACCTTGCAGCGATGCACCCAAACCCTTGCCCGGTACAAAACCATTTTTCATCATTTCCACGGCTACCATGACTGATGCAGCAGCTACCCTCGGAGTTGGAATGCACCTCCCTTATGGAATTCTCTCTACCGATACCGTGTCAAAAACCTGATAAACCCATGGCCCCTTGTCGTCTTCAAATTCTATGAACGGAACAATGGCATCACTGGGAACGCACAAATTATCTTCGCCGTGCACAACAATTTCCTGTCTATCCTATTCAAACTTGACCATTTGATGCAGAGTAGACAGGACCGCTTTAGCAGCATGAATCCAGGGGCGCCCCAGCAAAAGGTTATAATAGACTGCCACATCCAACACTTGAAATTCCATAGTGAACTCAACGGGCCCTATGGTTAGCTCTAGTATTATATCACCGACTGAATCTTTCCCTCCACCGTCGAATCCCCGAACGCAAATATTGTTCTTGTGAATTCTTTCATCATCCACCTTCAACTTGTTCAGAGTGGAGAGGGGGCAAATGTTTGCACTAGACCCATTGTCAACCAGTACCCGAGTAACCGCAAAATCTTCGCATTTCACCGTCAGATAAAGGGCTCTATTGTGCTCAGTACCCTCCACGGGAAACTCATCATAAAAAAAGTGACTTTGTTTACCTCAAATATCTTGTTAGCTATCTTTTCCAAGTGGTTTACTGGGATTTTGTCAGGAACGTGGGCCTCATTTAAGATCTTTATCAAAGCCCGACGGTGCTCGTCTGAATGGATCAATAATGACAATAATGATATCTGAGATAGTGTTTTCCTCAAATGCTCCACAATGGAGTAGTCCTACACTTTCATCTTTCTCAAAAATTCCTCTGCTTCTTCTTTGGTCACAGCTTTCTTCACCAACACTAGGTTATCTTTGGAGATCTTAGCTTTTCTTAACTCTTCGGGGGCAAAGCATCTCCCCGATCGAGTCAAACCATGGGTCTCACAGACTTCTTCTTTAACCTCTTTCCCCTTGTAAGTCACTGTCACTCGTTTATAATTCCATGGGACTGCCTTGTTGTTCACTATCGGTAATTGAGTTACCGGTTTGATAATGACAGGATCTGTGCGGGCACCCTTCACAATTACCACAGGCTTGTTTGTCACTCTTGGCACAACCACTTTCGCTCTTTCATGTTTTCCTGCAACGTCACCTGAGGACCCCCTCTTGACCCCCACAGATGGTTCATTATTTGCCCCGTTCAACTTGATCACAGACTTCTCACTTGTTGACTTTTCAAATGGCTTGGCTTCACTAGCCTGAATCATCATGACAGTTTGTGAAGGCTTCTTAGGATCCCCTCCCTTATGCACTATCTCAATCATATTTGTCTCATGATAGGCCAGCAACGGGTTCTGGTTGATATTAAGTGCCTCCGGAGTCTGGACCTCAATCCGATTAGTATCAATGAGCTCTTGAATAGCTGTTTTCAATTTCAAGCATTTCTCGATGTCATGCCCCGAGGCCCCTGAACAATACTCACAACTCACTGAGCGGTCAAGATTTCTGGGAGGGGGATTTGGTAATTTAGCCTCAATCGGATTCAATATACACAACTGTCTCAATCTATGGAATAGATTGGTATATGATTCTCCCAATGGAGTGAAAGTCTTCTGCTTTTGCAACCTCTCATTCTTGAAGGCTTGATTTGGCCGAAAACCTGTTCCAGGGGGATTTTTATAGGCTCTTGGGGGTGGACAGGTATTTTCTGGAGCTGAGTATGGATTTTGTGGAGCTGGCGCACGCCATTGTGCGTTAGCAGGAGATTGGGTATAGTTTTGTGCGTGATGGACGGAAAAATGGGGATCTGGAGGTGGGTAGTAGTATTGTGGTGGGCTATATGGAGTATGGGGGTAAGTTTGGTGATAGGGTCTAATCTGGTTGTAGTAATATGAAGGGCCCCTGGATCCGACCCAAGCTCCCGAATCAATTGTCGCAACATCCTCTTTCTTCTTCTTCCCGAGTACACCCCCAGTACCGTTTTGGATGGCCTGGGTGGTTGCTTTAATTGCTGAATAGCTCATGATTTTATTAGACTTGAGTCTCTCTTCTACCATGTCTCCCATTTTTACAACCTCATTAAAGGACTTGCCCACTGCTGACACCAAATGACCAAAATAAGTGGGCTCCAAGGCTTGCAGGAAATAATCAACCATCTCGCTTTCTTTCATCAGAGGGTCAACCCTCGCTGCTTGCTCCCTCTAACGGAATCCATATTCCCTGAAACTCTCACCAGGCTTTTTCTCAATCTTCGTCAATGACAGACGGTCTGGGATAATTTCAAGATTGTATTGAAAACGACAGGCGAAGGCTTGGGCCAAATCGTCCCATGTGTACCACCTATTGTGATCTTGTCTGGTATATCATTCCAATGCCGATCCGCTCAGATTTTGGCTAAAATATGCCATCAGTAATTCATCTCTTCCGCATGCCCCTCTTATCTTGCTACAAAATCCTCTTAAGTGTGCTACTGGGTCACCATGCCCATCATACAGATCAAACTTGGGCATCTTGAACCCTGCTGGTAAATGAACATCTGGGAAAAAACATAAATCCTTATAGGCCACACTTACTTGACCTCCTAGCCCCCTCATATCTCTGAACGATTGTTCTAAGCTTTTGACCTTTCTAATCATCTCCTCATACTCGGGATTTTTGGGTGGCTTCTCGGTCTCTGCCGGGATATCAAGATGAGGGGTGTAAGAAAATGGTTTCGGAACTTTGAAGGTGGGTTCAGGGGGATAATATTGGTTGTCGTGAGTTTGGAACAGAGGCTCATTGGAAGATCGGTGTAATACAGTAGGTGGAGGTACCACAAAAACGGGAGTGACTGGTGGAGGAGGGTATGGGACTTGTTTGGGTGGTGGAGCTTGAGAAGTGTGGGAAGTGGTGCCATAGCATTGTTGGTAGAGGGGAAAGGTTGGAGATGATTTCACAGTGGGAGGCTCCTGAGGTTGGGCCGATGGTGGGATATACGCAGGGTTAGCGGGATAAACCGGTGGTGGATGACCCTTTGCCCAGGCCTGGTACATTTTAGCCATTTGCTGCTTTAACTTATACATTTCTTCCTTCATAGCATTAACATCCAATTCTTCCGCCTCTTTTGACGGATCAACAATACTTGTCTCCGGTTCTTGGTTGGCCATGTTCAGCTTGTCTTTTGATCGGGTGTAGTAGGAGTGAGTTGCCAGAATGCCAATCAACAAACCACCTGCCTGGACTCAATATATCAATAACAACCTTGTTAGCGATTAGGGCTTTAACAGATTGGTAACCGCACATTTGAGGAATGAATGCACCTAAGCAGTTAACCGTTTCTATTATGCATTTTATCGGATGCTTGCATCATCCCGGCTTTTCTTTTCTCTCTTTTTTTCTTTTCGTGTTTTCAGTCTTGCCCTTGCTTTCTCTTTGTTTTTATCCTCTCGTTTCCCTCTTTTTTTGCTTCTTTCTCTTGATTTTCTTATTCTTCTCTCTTTTCTTTTCTTTTTCTCTCTTGTTTTTCCTCTTTTTTTTGTTTTATTCTTCTTTTTTTCTTTTGGTTGTGGTCGAATCCTATGGAGATTGCCTACGTATCATGACCCCGCATGAATCAGACTGAGCGTAGTTCTGGGGGATAAGTGTGAAAGTAAATAATAAAATATTTTTGGGATTTTCAATTTTTCATAAAGGGCAAATCCTTTGATTACAAAGACTCAAAATTAACAGACTCCAAGAGAAACTAGCAGACGCTGATGAAAAGACAAAATACAGACTCCAAAAATAAACTATCATACTCCAACAAAAGAAAATACAAACTCGAAAACAATTGACAGACTCCAGCAGAAAATACAGACTCAACACAACTGACAGGTTCTAACGGAAAAGGAAATACAGACTCAAATGAAAAATCATGAATACATCAATGCTCTTGGTGCCCGCGGGACATCATTCGGTCTTGTCGCGAGCCTATATGCAAGATCCCTTTGAAGTCGATCCAAGTCACTCATTATCTGTTTAACAAATGTCATCACTGTCGCGAAGAAGGTGGTGCGAGTCATATCCTCACAAGCTTGGCACTTCACAACAATGTAATCGGCGATGTTTCTAATTCTCTCTCTTATGACCCTTTTTCTTGTAACAAACGCCCGATCTGCTGGGACCTGGCTTCCAAAGTTTGCTCGGCCACATGATTCTGCTCCTGAAGTTGTTGCAGATCTATTTCTAATTGTGCCAATGTTGTATAACAATGTTCCCTTTCAACCTTGAAGTCTTTTGCTTGTTTGATAATTTTTTTTCCGTGACGATGACCCTTTTCTTTAATCCCGAGACCTCATTGTTGTACTTTCCTTTCAATTACTTGACCAGGTGTACTCGTTCATCTGCATTTTTGGCCAATTGCTTTTGAGCCCTGGCTAGTTCACTTTCTGCTTTGTTCAAATCAAAACTATAGTCACTCACTTTCTGCCTCAAGTTAGCTATGAGTTTTTCATCTTTGGCACTTCTGGCAGGGTTTTATGCCGCTGTTTTCATTTTCTGAATTTGAGCTTGAAGGGCCTCATTTTCTTTGGCTAGCTTTTTCTTTTCACCTTCGTCTGCCGCTGCTTGCAAGTTATTTTCAAACTGAAGGTCCCTGACTTGTTTTTCCAATTTGCTTATGGTAGCCCTGTACTCGTTTTCTTTGGTCAACCAGTCCCATTGCACTTGTGCTCCGTCGGTGAACTGTTGGACATGGGGTCTCTTTGCGGGCCTTTCGGGCTCATGTTGAACTCGGGATCTTTTACCATACCAAGAAGTATAACTAGGCTCCACCTTGCCTCTAGATAGATCTCGTACTTGAGTATTAGGCCTTAAGAATCTGCACTGATGCCAAATCCGACGCACTTTTTCTTTTGAGAAGGCAGCTTTTGGCTCTAACTCAATGACCTGCCGACTCAAATCTTCATCGTGTGGGATGGTCTGGTATCGGCCTAACTGACGTAGGACCTTGTGCGGAGCGTAAGGCTGGATACTCCGAAGACCCATCAACAGCAAGAAACACGCCTCAGCCGACATATAGATTACTTCACTCATCGAGAGCCACCCGATCGTCCATTCGATCTTGTTTGCAGTCAAAGATCTCAAGTGAGCATGACATGCTTCTGTACCATCCGGGAACTCATAACCCTCTACCCGCTTCTCATGTTCTTCGATGCATTCAAGGCCAGTTATACCACAATTCAAGTATCCGGGACGGTGGCAAAGGTGTTCCTCCATCCATAGTTGTAACAGCATATTGCACCCTTCAAAGAACTTCCCTCCTTCTTGAGAAAGGGTCAAAGCTCGGTAAATTTCCGCCAAGATCAACGGCACTATAGTCCCATTTGCCTTTTTCATCATAAAGTCAGTTATCCCTACAAGTCCCAACTCTATGTTCCCGTCTTTTCTAGGGCAAACCAAAATACCCAAGAATGCCACTATGAAAGCTAATCCTCTCTGAGCTTCCCACTTGTCTTGGTTTCCCGCGTGCGTAAGACCGGTATCTGGCGTTTTGAAGCTACGGGGATTCCCGTAACATCGATACAGAAAGTAGAAGGTACAGAATCCTTTGGCCAAATTTCCGTCTCGGATGTCACGACTGATGCTTAACAAGTCCAAAACTTTGTGAGGGGTTACTGTTCTCGGTGCTACCGGGTATTGACTTCTAAGATTCCCCTCGAAACCGGTATAACCTGCTATCTCTTCCAGTGTAGGAGTTAACTCGTTAGCAAAATGGAATACATTATGTTCTGGGTCCCAAAATGGTATCAAGGCCTCAATCACGTCTTTTCTTGGCTTAACCTTCAAGAGCCCGATAAAACCACCCAACGCATTTGTCACAACCTTTCTGCTATCTTCCCCCAAATCATGCCACCACATATGTAGCTCCAAAGGGATCTCTTCACGGACTGAGAAAGGTTCATTTTGAATTGTGCTCATCATGCACATTTATTAGGGTGATTTTAATTAAAAGGAAACTATGACTCATTTTGACTCAAGAGAAATGACCATTTTTCAAAATTTTCACAAAATATTCGGCCTTGCCAATACGGCCTTTCAGCACTTCGAAAACGAAGATTTTAAGGTTGTGTCGGCTAACCAGCCAAAACCTTTAAAAGTGACTAAAGGTGGATGTTCTTGCAAAAACAGCCTTCCGGCGCCCTTTTAGAGACATTCGGCTATTTCTGGCAAGAATGGCATCACCCTAATTATTTTCAAGTTAAAGTAAAAATTTTGTTCTTTTGGGCTATTTTTGCAAAACGGAAGTTGGACCCGATGAGGGTTGCCTACGTATCTCACACCCTGTGAGAATCAAACTGGCGTAGTTCGGGCAATTTTTTTAAGAAAATAAACCCAACTTCTTTTTTTCTTTTTCCAAAAACAATAAGATATTTCTCTTTTTTTTTCTTTAAAAACCACAATTCCCCTCTTTTTTTTAAAATTTCGGCAGAGTTTCAGTATATTTTAGGGACATTGGTTTTCAACACATGTAATTACCTCACACTGCTATTTGCTTTTCCAAATTCTCTCCTTTTATTCAAAAGCTGGTCAGCATGCAAATCCGAAGCAACTAAATGCACAAGTAGCAAGTAAGATGCATCAAGATGGTCTTTTTATTTCGGGTGCACCTGTCCTAGACAGACCCAACCCCTATTTTGAGTCTCCGAAGTCAAAATGCACATTATGCAAACAAACATTCCTACTAGGGATCCGTCATGAGGTATTGTTATACTAGGTTTAAAAACCTGGGTTTATTTGTTGTAGACCTGGCTTACCCAAGCGGACAGCTCGAGCCGAGGGAGGTAGCGTACCGGGAATACAGAAGCTTCACCGGCTTTGCAACTTGTCCGAACCTCGTTCTAAATTTGGAATATGACTCTAACAGAAAAGAAGTCACACGAAGTGCACACTTCTTCATGATTTAGAAGACTCAGAGAGAAGAGGGATTTCGCAACAGTTTATATACAGTTCACGGAATATCAAAGCGGTAAAAGTAATAAATTAGCACATTATGCCCAAATCATGTAACAAATTCAGATAATGGATAAAGTCAATTATAACAATTATTCTAAGCTCGAATTCTTGAACCCTGAACCAGAGATTCTGGGTTCGCTCCCCTGCAGAGTCGCCAGAGCTGTCACACCTCCTTTTTCATTTACATCCCCGGAAGGGAGTATAAGGGAGTTTTTTCAATTAAAGGACAATCGAAACGGGATTTATTGTTAAATAGATTCAGAGTCGCCACTTGGGAGATTTATGGTGTCCCAAGTCACCGGTGAAAATCCCGAATCGAGAAAAAGATTGACTCTGTTTAACAGTCCGCGAACCAGAAATCCGAGTAAGGAATTCTATTAACCCGGGAGAAAGTGTTAGGCATTCCTGAGTTTTGTGGTTCTAGCACGGTCACTCAACTATTATATTCGGCTTAATTATCTGATTTTAAACAATTTTGAACCTATGCGCATTTTAACCTTAAACCACTTTTAATTATTTTAAGGAAGATTTCAACGTCATTTAAAACGCGTCTTTGGACCATGGCACATGAAATACACTCGCAGTCCGCGACACATTTTATTTAACGTTGTTGAGATTTGGATTTGGGTCACATAAAATGCACACCTAAGTTTAGGAAGATAAATTATTAAAGTAACGTGCCTAAAGCAACTACACGTTTGCGACTTTGCGAGGGCCACAAATAATTCGCTAAATGGCACGCCTCGATTTCTAAGGATTAAAATATTAGTTAAGTGATGGTCATAACCTATTTATGTTTAAAATATGGGTCGCCTCAATTATTAAAGGGCTCGGCTAATTGGCTAAAAGGCATAGGAAATTATCGAGTCAAATTCACGAAACCAGCTTAAACTAATTCGACGATGAGGAATTGGGCCAGTTATTAAAACGAGTTAGCCCAACAACAACTATCAGCGAGAAAGTGTTCATGTGGCAAAGCTTGTCATTTCCTATTTTTCTAATGCTTTCAAGGCTCTGGACCTAATTGGGCGATGATAAGGACGTCCCAGAACGAATAATACACAAACCAAATCTGATTTAGAATACAATAACTGGGCCAGATTTAGGCCCGATCCTCAGAATTTTAAACTTATGCAAAATCAATTAAGTAACAGTCACCCAAAACCCTATGAAAATATGAAATTACACTAGCATTTAATTCTGAGTTTCAGTTACCAATTAAGCTGCCAACTTATGTGACATACATTTTAGTTAGACCCACAATGAGAAAAATCCAGCAGTAACCAATCAAACTTCCAGGCTTAAAGGACAAGCCCAAATAGCCATGGCATTCTACTCTACTTTACCAAAGACCTTAAAGCCTGGACTTAAGAGCCCAAATATCGCTAAGGCTAAATCAAAGGATCGGACTCGAGTTCACGTCCATACCAACAACAAAAATGCTAACTACACTTTAACATGCTAATTTTCCCATTCCCAGCAACTGGAGCATATAGAAATTTCAAACACCTACTCAACCTTAACGATACTAACTGTGTAATTACTGAAATATTCATGTATTCTGAACTTACAAACACATCGTGGAACTTAAAATTAATAAACTCTTCTAACAATGATAAAGCCTAGGGAGTTAAAACAAATGGAAATCAGCATGTATTGGGTAACAGTCCAACTACAATTCAACGTAGGTTTCAACATTCACAGCACAACCTTAGTTTAGACATGCTAATATAAGGAAATCGAACCAACAAGCTGAGCGAGAAAAGAAATAAGAAGGAAACATCTGGAAAAAAACATCAGTCCTCCTTTTCCTCAAGTCACCACATGAGCTAGTCCTTACATGTTTAAGATCAAGGATATGTATCTGGTAACAAATGGCAAAAAAAAATAATGGAAAGCTAAGTTGAGATCCAGAAAAGAAGCAACAGCAGTAGCAAACTCAAAGTAGAGGATAAAATCACAGCAAAACCAGCTTCAATGGCATAGTAGACCCAAAATCAGACAGCTCCCAAAATAAGCTTTGAAATCCCCATAAAGCTCAGACCATTTCTACTCGAATACAAGAATTTATGGTTTTCAAGGGCTCTAGCTAAGGGAAAGACCAGAAATCCAGCAAACAAGCCAAATTTTGAACAATTTCAAACCAAAATGCAGAGAACTCAATATTGTTTTTGGAGTTAGCAGTTTCAAATTTCCAGAAAAAATTTTCTTCAATCTTGGGTCTCTTCTGTCTGCCTTTCAATGCAAGAAAAGGTGCCTTTATAGGCAAGCCAATAGGGCAACCTTTCAGATTTTTGTTTTACCCTTTCACCCTTTTTCAAGTATCCTTTTAGCTTAGAGATCCCTAGACAATTTTTGTTTTTGCTTAACTACCCTTAGTTCATATATCAGAGTTTCAAAACAGCCCCCTCCCCAGCTTCCTAGAAGCTTCCTTTTCTGTTACAATGAGATTCCATATAACAATTTCCCTACATTGCCCATAAACCCTTGTTTATTACCCCAGAAACCCAAACAAATACCGGTCAAATTGACCCAAGTCCGTACTGGCCTGAGTCTACAAATTCTGGGCTAATCCTTTTCTTTTGGGCCCAAATTCAACTCGAAACTTCACAGAAGATTCGATGAAGAAGGGAAAGAAAGAGGCCAACCGGAGTCATTAGACTCTTTGAACTAAGGTTTCAAAGGCCTAAAACAAACGGGCAAATCAAATAAAACTACACTCATTCATGAAGATACTAATTAACCTAAAAAGAAACACATGTAGAAATGATTGCAAGAACGGAAAAACAAAAAAAATCAAAACACAAACAAAAGAAACAGAGGAAGATGAGAAGGGAAATGCACATGAAAATTAAAACTCAAAAGGTAAAGAACAAAATACCTAACCATGGCCTGGACCGTAAGAAATGCAAAAACCTTCGAACCTTCAAATTTTCCGACCAAGTTTGACATTAATCATGTGTTCTTATCAAGAACACATGAATAGAGTCGAACTAGACCTAAATCCTTACTAAAATCTCGAATTCGAGGTTTTTGGGATTTTAGGGCTTGACTTAGATTTAAGATTCGAGGAGCTTGGGTCCGATTCGAGGGTAGCTGGTCTGTGATTTAGGAAGAGGGGGTCACGGGTCTCATGGGGTGTAATTTTAGTGCTGAACGGAGGTGGCGCCGCCACCCTAAAGCGGTGGGGTTCGAAGGCGGCTACTAGGGTTTGTTTCAAGAAGGTGAGAGACAGAGGTTAGTTTGAACTGAGTTGTCTCTGAATTGTTTCGGACAGTCTTAAACGAAAATGAGGATGTGCTCTGGATCGTTGGATGAAACAAAATGAAGGGCCAGGATTTGTCGAACTCAAAACGACGTCACTCATCTCCTACACGACGTCGTTCCTAGTGTCTTCATGACCGACCATTTGGACCGGGTAAAATAATGGTTTTGGGGCCAAATCTGACGGGTTAATAGAGGGGAAAAGATTTGGGCCAATGGAGAATTAACTAAACAACCCAACAAGACTTTATTTCTAATTCCTTTTCTTTCCTTTATATTTTTTTTCTTTTCAAAATTAAAACTAAATTAATTCCTAAACCCAATTATCCTAAAAACACCAATTAACCTAAATAATAATTGTCACAATTAAAAACAAAACCAAATTAAAAGAAAACTACTCAAAAATCAAAATTAAGATTAAAAGTGCAAATTAAACTATTTTTTTGTGATTTTCCCATTTTATAAAACAACTAATTACTAATTAATTCTTAAAAATGCAAAGTTAAATCCTAAATGCACATGCAACATATTTTTTGTATTTTCATTGACTAAATAAAGTAAATATGCACAGACCAATACAAATACTTTGACAGAAAAATGCCACAAAAATCCACAATATTGCAAACAATGAAGAAATTATTTTGTTTTGAATTTGTGGGAGTAATTCATATAGGGCAAAAATCACGTGCTCACACTATGTACCGATCTACAAGACTCTACTAGACTTGCTCATGACTCGTGAGACCTAAAAGGAACCTAGTGCTCTAATACCATGTTGTCACGACCCAAAATCCATGGCAACTTCCAATCCGCTTTTGGAGTCAGATCTAGGGTTGTTTCTTATTGTATCCATCTTGTTGTTCTGGAACTTCGACGAGAAGAGATAAGAGGTAGAGACTGTCCCACTGGGCATGCCGAAATTTGTATCAACTAAATTTCGTTCCTGAAAAATAATAACCAAGACAAGAAATATAGCGACAAATATTATATTCGATTTCAAGTGATGGGGTTACAATATCTAAAATATCACTAAATCTAAAGAGATGTAGTCCTCTGATTCTTCTCCTCAAGGCTGATGGTTCGAGAGCTTGAGAGTTTGATCTTGAGCTTGACGAATTTCAAGTTTGTAGTACGTCACGAACAATTTGAAGGTCGTCACGAACCGGGATTTGGTGTTGGGTTATCACTAATGGAATATTTGAAGCTGCCCGCCTATGATTTGAGTTCGCCTTTGGGATTTGACCACAAACGACGATTGCAGATATGGATGAAGACCTTGATGCTATTCTTCAGAGCTTCTTTAGCTTTTCCTTCTGCTTACTTACTTATTGTTTTTAGCCTTATCCTGTGACCCCTTTATATAGGTGTGGGTGGAGTAGCCTCCAAGAAAAACCTAGCGGGTCATTGGGATTGAAGCTCATGGGCCAGCCCATTTGATAGAAGACCAACTAATGGGCTAGTCCAATGGTATATTGGACCTTTATTTAAATTAATTTAATTAGATTTAAATAATTGACCCAATTATATTAGCACATAATATTTATTTGGACTAATATATATTTAATTTATGGTAAAATTTAAATCTTTTATGGATTAAAATTTAATGAAACTTTAACCGTCTACAAATTCCCCCTACTTCAAGGCTTGTCGGGGTACAAGCAATGCCGAAGTCTTGAAGACGAGACTTGAAGTACCCGTGAAATTTTGAGTCTCTAAATAGAACATTCTCAACCAAGTTTAGTAATTTGGTCAAAATATAACACCGAGACCTCTGAAACAAGGTGGATTCTCTAACTTTGATTTTACTTCTTCCAAAAGGAAGGAGATTCCATATCTTTCCTTACGAAGTATGGACTTAATAAATTAATAACCAAGGTTTAATCCATTCCAAGTTAGACAAAAATAAGACTGTCAAATATGGTAAGAATTTTCTTGACTTTGAACCAAGAAAAATACTTTTACTTTAACTCAAACCAAACTCCTTTCGTGGTACCCTTTTGAACTAGTTGTCTCAAAAAAATTCCTTTACCATGTATGACTTTCTAACCCACTAGGAATTATCTTTCCCTTGAAAGAATGATTCCTACACGTTAATGAAAGCACAACCTACTTAACATAACTATAAATAGCAGGTGTTCCTCCAAACTTTCATCAAAATTTCATGTGCTTTACTGTGTCTCCACATTAACTCATACGGGGAGTTAACGTTCTCTCAAGCAGGGACTTGAGCTTCCATTTTGTTTTCTTGCTATTCTCCTCTTCTTGCTTTTTCTTTTGGTAAAAGTTATTCACGTTTTTTTTGGTTGCAGAAGCTGCATAGAGTTGTCAGCTTTGTGTGTCTGTGGTAAACAATTCAGATCTCATTGTAGGAAGCCCCAAATTGCAAGCCGTTTGATTCTACTGAAACTAGACTCAGAGGACCACAACATATCATAAATTCATAGCCAAAATCGTTCTGGATTGGCTGGAATTAAGTTATACGTTGATCTACACGTCTAGCCCATTCAGCTTACAGCTTTGCGCACTCTCGTCGTAAAATTCATATCTCAAGATAAGAGTGTCCAAATTACGGGCCGTTTGCGGCATTTGAAAGAAAACTCTGAGATCTAAAACATGCATAAAACTCGAAGCTCTACCCTTTTTGATACAGTCACAATAAAATTTTGAATTAGGCATTGAAATCAGGAGGATTGTTTGGGCATCATACTTCAATTTCTTATTTTATTTTTGCAGCTTTGGTGACGAGCATGGCGAGTTCTCTATGACAGATCACGTGAAGAATTGCATGATCAACGCTATCTTTTATCAGACGAAGAGGTGTATGGAACTTCCTATCCATTGAGTCTTGGCATGGATGACTTCTTGCAACTTAACGAAGAAGTTCATGGAGTGTCCTTCTCACGGCATTGACGGAATAATATCTGGAGCATTACATCCTTCAAGAGTTGGTAGAGAAAATCATGTCACAATGTTCATCATCTGTATTGGAGCGTCGTGTCATTGACATCGGTACTTGCGGCTGAATTAAAGCTCCATGTCGTTGACCCTGATCAACTAAACAAAACCAAAAGCTTCGTGCCATTGGCACCGGGGGCTCCAATTTTTTTTCTTTTGCAGATTTTCAAGAGAGTATTAGCGGCCTTAATATCTATGAGAATATTCTCTAGAGGTCCACATGAATGATGCCAGACCACTCGTCTCTTTATTGCGGCTTGGCGAGAGAGTCTCGTGGTGTATCCCTTCTTTTGCGGCTGGAGAAGGGAACATTTATGAGCGACTCCTTTTCACCTTTGGAGAGAAAGCACGTGGCGTATCTCCTTCTTTTGTCTTGGCAAGAGATTGCTCCTTCTTGCAACTTGGTGAAGAAGATCATAGAGCTTCCTATTTTTTAATCTTTTACAGAACAATCTGTGGAGTATTTCATCCTTCAAGATTCGGCAAAGAAGTACATGTCACAATGATCATCATCCGTATTGAAGCGTCGTGTTGCTGACACCATGGGTTGCACTTTTTTTTCCTTATCTTGCACGTTTATAAATAAGCGCAATCAGTCTCAATATCAGTCCAAGAAGATGAAAGTGACGTCCACATGATTGGCGGGGAACCACTTGGTGTCTCTTCTTTACAATTTTGTGACTTCGGCGAGATACTAGTTGATATGCCACCTCCCTCGAAGAAGCATATTTCGCATCTCCTCCTTACTGCTTGATGAAGAGACACATGATGCATCCCCTCATTGCGACTTGGTGAGAAAGAGGTTTGGAGCGACCATATACCATCCTTGGCAGGCGAGCACGTGGTGCATCCCATACCTTGTGGTGATGAATTACATAGAGTGCCTCAACCTTCAAGATTTTGGTGTCGAACCGTATCTTCGTTCAGTTTGGAGAAGTCCATGAAGCGTCATATGCTTTAAGTTTTGGTGTAGAACAACCCCTTCTTGCATATTGGAGAAGAAGTGCATAAAATATACTTTTCACAACTCGATGAAATGATAGATATAGTGCTCCATCTTTCTAGCTTTGGAGGAGTGCGTCATCAGCTTCTCTTTGTCATCGTGATAAAGTAGAAATTTTTTTTTTACATTCATGCGACTGCACTTAGAACAAAATTCTAAGTTGCCTACGTACCTCTACAAAGAGGATCAAGTCATTACGTAGTTCAAAAGAAATATAAGTTTTTTTTAGTATGCAGTTTATACTCGTGCAGACAAGGAGTATTGCAACTTGAAGACTTTGCTCAAATTTTAATAGCTTTGCATCTTGAAGACTTGCTTAATTTGAAGAGCTTTGCATCTTGAAGACTCGCTTAATTTGAAGACCTTTACATCTTGAAGACTTGCTCAAATTTGAAGAGCTTTGCAACTTGAAGTCTTAGCTCGTATCTGAAGAGCTTTGCAACTTGAGGTCTTTGCTCAAATTTGAAGAGCTTTGCAACTTGAAGTCTTTGCTCGATTTGAAGAGCTTTGCAACTTGATGACTTTTTCTCGAATTTGAAGAGCTTTGCAACTTGAAGAATTTTGCTCGAATTTGAAGAGCTTTGCGACTTGAGGACTTTTGCTTGAATTAATGGAGCTTTATAACTAAAAGATTTGGCTCGAATTTGAGGAACTTTGTGACATACAGTTTAGGATTATGTATCAAAGAGCATTGCAACATGCAGTTTAGGCTCATGCGTCAAGGAATATTTTGCAACTTGCAGCTTAGGCTCATGAATCAAGGAGCGTTGATACTTGCAGTTTAGGCTCATACGTCAAGGAGCATTGAGACTTGCAGTTTAGGCTCATACGTCAAGGAGCGTTGAGGTTTGCAGTTTAGGCTTATACGTCAAGGAGCGTTGTAACATGCATGGACTCTTCTGTTTCATCTTCGGATGAATACTTACCCCCATTCTCAGCATCGTCTTCTTCTATTTCATCATGAGGGTCAAAGCTAGGAAACCTTTGGTCTCCACTTGTAGCCATACTCAATTCCATATCATGTGCACTTGTGGCCAACTCTTCAAAAGTTTTAGGCTTTATTCCTTGCAAGATGTAGCGAAGTCTCCAATGCATATCTTCGATGCATATTTCGATACCAGAAGTTTCGCTAAGACGGTCTTTGCAATTGAGGCTTAAACTCCTCCAACGATTGATGGATTCGATAACTGGCTCCTCCTTCTATTGGCGGGCATTTGTAAGTTCAATCATACTCACAATGCGCCTCATGGTATAGAAATTATTGAGGAATTTCTGCTCGAGTTGCTCCCAACTATCAATGGAACTAGGTTCAAGATCTGTGTACCAATCGAAAGCATTTTCTTTGAGAGATCGAAAAAACTACTTGACAAGGTGATCATTATAAGTTCCAGCATCATTGCATGTCTCGACGAAGTGTGCAACATATTGCTTGGGAATCTCTTTACCATCAAATTGTTGAAGCTTAGGGGGTTGATATCTACTTGGCATCTTCAAGTTATCAATCCTTTGGGTGTACGGCTTTGCGTATGTAAGGAAAGATTTAGGCGAAGGCTCAATTGTATCCTTGATGACCCCTATGATGAAGTCCTTCAATTGCTCAACATGAATCTGTCCATCATAAGAGACTTGGAGCTCTTTGGTCATTGTTGTTAGCTTTGTAGAGGACTCTCTTTTCTCTTGAATTTCTAGAAGCTTCATAGGTGCTTGGCTTGATTCTTCCTTTGTCATACTCTCTACCTTCTTCAACAACTTGGAAAGTTTATCATCTTGATCTTTCATGTACTTTGTCAGGCCTTCAACTGCTTTTATCAAACTTGCAAGTTGTTCTTCTATGGTAGAATCTTCAATCATCATTGTTTGCATGACCACTGCAGATGACGAAGAATGATATAGATCATCACCTGTATAGAGAGCAGATTGTGGAGTGACAAGAGGAGAGATTAGAGCAAATTCGTTGCTCAACACATCATCATCTTTCTGTATGAAAGGATTATGGGACCGATGATGATATTCTTTTGAAAGGCTAAATCGCGCCAAAGTTCGTTCGACTACCTCAGCGGTGTTGTTCCCTTCTTCTAGCATGTTCCGAAGAGGATTTCACTTCTTTTGGAGAAGATAAACCAAAAACATGAGTTGTGGACGGCACTTCAAGCACTTGTTGTCCTAGTATTTCGGCTTCGCTTCTTTTGATTTGCCGAACTATCTCCATGGCAACTTCCAATCCGCTTTTGGAGTCAGATCTAGGGTAGTTTCTTATTGTAGCCATCTTGCTATTCTTGAACTTCGAAGAGAAGAGATAAGAGGTAGAGATTTTCCCACTGGGCGCGCCAAAATTTGTAACAACTACATTTTGTTTCTGAAAAATAATAATCAAGACAAGAAATATAGCGAAAAATATTATATTCGATTTCAAGTGATGGGGTTACAATCTCTAAAATATCTCTAAATATAAGAGATGTAGTCCTCTGATTCTTCTCCTTACAGCTGATGGTTCGAGAGCTTGAGAGCTTGATCTTGAACTTGACGGATTTCAGGTTTGTAGTACGTCACGAACAATTTGAAGGTCGTCACAAACCGGGATTTGGTGTTGGGTTATCATGAACGGAATATTTGAAGTCGCCCGCCTATGATTTGAGTTCGCCTTTGGGATTTGACCACAAACGACGATTGCAGATATGGATGGAGACCTTGATGCTATTCTTCAGAGCTTCTTTAGCCTTTCGTTCTGCTTACTTTCTTATTTTTTTAGCCTTCTCCTGTGACCCTTTTATATAGGTGTGAGTGGAGTAGCCTCCAAGAAAAACCTAGCGGGTTATTGGGCTTGAGGCTCATGGGTCAACCCATTTGATAGAAGACCAACTAATGGGCTAGTCCAATGGTATATTGGACCTTTATTTAAATCAATTTAATTAGATCTAAATAATTGACCCAATTATATTAGCCATGATATTTATTTGGACTAATATATATTTAATTTATGGTATAATTCAAATCTTTTATGGATTTAAATTTAATGAAATTTTAACCATCTACATACCCAACCCTAAATGTAAGATTCCTAAAATTCACCCCCAGCCCCACGCGCCCGGATTCTGAAAATTTTCGAAGAAAGTTGTTACTCATAACCTTTTGAAGTCAAATATATGATTTTTACCAAATTCCATAACCACTTTCGTGGTTAAATCTCATTTTTATACAAAATCTAGGTTTTCATCTAAACCCTTGATTTCACCAATTTTTATATGTTAATCTATCCATAATCTTTGTATTAAACTCATGTTGTGTAGAAATTACTTACCTCAAAGTGCTAGGTGAAAACCCTCTTCCAAAAGCTCCAAAAATCGCCCAAATCCGAGACTCAAAACTCAAAAATGAGTAAAAATGGCTTACTCCCGTTTTTAGGCATTCTGCCTAGGCAAGTCACATGCATGAAATGCGACTTTGCGTGATTTTCGGGAAAAAATGAACTACTACCAGCCTTCAGTCAATGGACCATAACTTTCTGTAAAAATATCCAAATGATGAATAGTTTAACTTTTTGGAAACTGGAATCAAATATCTACAACTTTCATGTTTTGCAAATTTTCAGATTCCTTATATATTTCGAGATATAAGCTTCCAAATTAGGGTCCTCGCATCAGAAATTTCTGGGGAAATTGCAAAACAGCTTTACCAGCCTTCATTCAATCTATCATAACTTTCTGTACGAATATCCAAATGATGAATGGTTTATCGTTCTGGAAATTAGAAGGGATAAAAACTTACATGTTTTACAAATTTTCATATTCCTTATAGATTTCAAGATATAAGCTCTCAAAGTTAGCTCTGCGATTGCACCAGTTGCTGTCCAAAAACAGCTTCTGCAGCAGAAAAATGCAACAGCTCCTTTTGTTCGAAATCCATTCTGTTAACCTTCTGAAAGCCACCTGAGGCCCTCGAGACCTTAACCAATTATACAAACATGTCCCAAAATACAAAATACGAACTTAATCAAGGCTTCAAACCACGTCAAACAACGTCAAAACTACGAATCGCGTATCGAATCGAATTATGAGTTTTCAAATCTTCCAACTTTTATATTTTGCACCGAAACATATCAAATAAATCCAAAATGACTTCAAATTTTTCACACAAGTCACATTCAACATTACAGACCTACTCCAACTTCCGGAATCGGAATCCGATCCAGATATCAAAAATGTCAACTCTCGGTCAAACTTCTCAAAAACCTTCAAATTTCTAACTTTCGCCAAATGACTCCAAAATGACCTACGGACCTCCAAATCCACTTCCGATCGTGCTCCCAACACCAGAATCACCACACGGAGCTATTCCCAGACTCAGAATCCCCAACGGACATCGATAGCATTGAAATTCACTTCAACCGAAATTTATGAAATTCTTCTAAAATACAAACTTCCACAATTAGCACTGAAACACTCCCGGATCATCCAAAACCCGATCCGAATATACGCCCAAGTTCGAAATCATCATATGAACCTGCTGGAACCTTCAAATCCCGATTCCGAGGTCATTTACTCAAAAATCTGATCTTAGTCAATTCTTTCAACTTAAAGCTTCCGAAATGAGAATTCACTTTCTAAATCAACTCCGAACTTCCCGAAATTCGATTCCGACCATGTGTACAAGTCATAATACTTGAAGTGACGCTGCTCATGGCCTTAAACTGCTGAACGACACGCTAGAGCTCAAAACGACCGGTCAGGTCGTTACATCAACCACGGATGAAAAATAAATGCTAGACTATATATAGAACCAATGTAACACAAGATAGTTCACTCACTTGCATGGACTCCATTAATTTGCCAATTGTTTCAACTTGAACAATGCCCTTCTCTAACTCATCTAAGACAGAGTAACTTTGTTGAGATATGGTTTGAGTTAGCCTCTCAGAGTAATTATCCTGAACAGAAAGTAATCTATATTTATGAATGTGTAAAACAGTTAGATGTATACTGTAACGACCCATTTGTAGAATAGGTCATGATGGCGCACAACACCATTGTCGTGCAAGCCAACGCGGAAAATACTAAATAAGATCTCATATGCTTTACCCAAAATAGTAGTAATCACTCTTTTAGGTTGAAACAAAAAATCAGAAATGATTGGTAAAGCCAACATAATCGTACAATCCCAAAATAACAGTCTATTAATGTGTGTGCCAAGACCTGGTGTCGTAAGCTATGGGCAACTAGTAGAATATACAAAAGAATCACACTATCCTACTGTCCGAAATAGAATAGACAGCAAAAATACATAAGAGGGACTCCTTCAGGCTGCTGAACGGCAAATGAAGGGAAACAGCTCACCGTAAAAGTCTCGAAATCCGCTCAGTGATGCACACCAGACTGATAGCCAGATACACCTGCCTCAGATCCTATACAATTAAGTACAGAAGTGTAGTATAAGTACATAAACAATATGTACCCAGCAAGTATCCCGTCTAATCTTGAAGAAGTAGAGATGAGAGATTTACTTGATACTTACTAAGGTCAAATAATATGAGAGAGAATTTATAATAAGTATGGATAGCACAAATTTATTAACATCGTACGGCAGGGAATAACAGTTCTTTTTCCAATTAATATCACGGGTATCCAGTTATGTTTCAAGACATATATGAAGTTCAGTCCACAGAGAAATACTAAGAAGAGCATGTGCAAGTAACACTGAGGGACGTACGGCCCGATCTAACATAAAAGTAAATTGTGAATTGCCGAGGGTCAAACGGCTCGAACCATAGATGCATCTATTACCCCGCTCGTGAATCACATGTGCGACGCGGTTAAATATAAATAAACTCATCAACAATCAGACAATGATGTATATTTGGGGAGTAGTTATTCACAAAAATATTCAAATTCTCTTTTAAAAGACAAAGCAAGATAAGGCTCCTCTACTAGTCTCATTTACCTTAATCAACATAATTTATACAAATCCGAATTCATCATCAAGTTACAAGAATATCACGTAGAGCATGCTTCTGGGTCCTAGACTACCTGAACTCGACATAATAGTAGCTACGCACGGACTCTCGTCACCTAGTGTGTACGTAGCCCCCGTATATAATAGAAATTAATTCGATTATTACACCTATGGGGACAATTCCCTCTTACAAGGTTAGAAAGGAGACTCAACTCGCTCCAAAGTGTACTTCCAAAGCCAAGAACGAGCCCAAACCCTCAATTTGGAGCCGAACGATCCAAAACTAGTTAAATGAGGTAGGAACTAATCAATATAAGCTCACAAGATCATATTCTAGCTATTCAAGCAATATCCCAACCCTTAACACGAGTTTCCTAAAATCCGACCCCCGGCCCACATGCCCAGATTCCGAAAACTTTCAAAGGAAGTTGTTCTCTATAACCTAAGGATCACTAATATATGATTTCTAATTCATTTCGTAACCAATTTCGTGGTAGAATCTAAGTTTTATTAAAATACTAGGTCTAGCTCTAACCCCATGATTTTACCTTAATCCTAGTGTTTAATCTACCTAAAACACAAGTATTAAACTAAGAATTAGTGGAATAAACTTACCTCAAGATGCTAGGTGGAAGTCTTCTCTCAAAAGCTCTAAAATCGCCCAATGGAGGAGTGAAATATGGCAAAAATGGACTTGAAACCCGTAATAAATGAACTCACTGCCTCATCTATTTCCGCATCTGCGGTTAGGGGACCGCATCTGCAGTCCCGCATCTGCGAGGAAACACTGCATCTGCGAAATGGGCTTAAAGGGCTGGGACTGCTTCTGTGGTCCTGAGGCCGCTTCTGCGTAACCGCTTCTGTGGTTCGAGAGCCGCTTCTGCGGTTTGGCATGACCTTCCCTGGGGCCGCATCTGCGATAGATAGACTGCATCTGCTGTCTCGCACCTGTGGTCCACCAACCGCAGGTGCGGTTATGATAGAAGCAGCAGCTTCAGCACTTCTCAACAATTTCAACTTCACTCGAGCGTCGTCTGATTGACGCTCGGGGCTCCAGGGCCCCGTCCGAACATACCGACAAGTCTGAAATCACGAGACAGACCTACTCGAACCTTTGGAACGCCCAAAACAATGCTAAATCTAATAATCACCCCTAAAACCAAATGAATCAAACTTATGAACTTCAAGTTCTTAATTTTCCTCTAACCAGCCAATATGCCCTAAAACTACTCGGATTGACACCAAATTTTGCGGGTAAGTCTTAAATGATATTTCGAACTTGTACCTGGCTTCGGAACCAACATATGAGCCCGATACCGATGAAATCAATAATTAATTAGTTTCTTTAAATCCTTAATATTTCAGATTAACAAATTTCTAATAAAAATTCATTACTCGGGCTAGGGACCTCGGAATTCGATTCCGGGCATACGCTCAAGTCCCATATTTTTCTACGACCCTCCGGGACCGTCAAATCACGAATTCGGGTCCGTTTGCTCAAAATGTTGACCAACGTCAAATTTGGCCTTTTAAGAAAAATCCTAAGGAATTAAATGGGCATATTTCACTCCAAACTCTTCCAAATCCCGGACCAACCATCCCCGCAAGTTGTAAATTAGCTAAAGCAAGCGCGGGAAGTTTAATTTAAGGGAATGGGGTTCTAAGAGGCAAAATGACCAGTTAGGTCATTACATTCTCCACCTCTTAAACAAATATTCGTCCTCGAACGGACATAGAAAAGTACCTGAGCTACTGAATAAATAGGGATATCTAATCTGCATGTCCTCCTCGGACTCCCAGGTCGCCTCCTCGACTGGTTGGCCCTTCTACTGAACCCTCACCGTAGAAATCCTCTTGGACCTCAACTAGCGATCCTGCCAATCTATAATGGCAACTGGCTCCTCCTCATAACCCAAACTCTTATCCAGCTGAATAGTACTAAAGTCTAACACATGGGACAAGTCGACATGATACTTCTGAAGCATCGATACATGAAAAACCGAATGAACTCCCGATAAGCTGGGGGGTAAGGCAAGCTCATAGGCAACCTCCCCAACTCGTCTCAATACCTCAAATGGGCCAATAAACCTTGGGCTCAACTTGCCCTTCTTCCCGAACTTCATAATACCCTTCATTGGCGAGACTTTTAAGAGGACCTTCTCGTCAACCATGAACGATACATCACACGCCTTCTGATTCGCATAACTCTTCTGTCTGGACTGAGCTGTGCGAAGCCTTTCTTAAATCAACTTCACCTTATCCAAGGCATCTTTCACCAAGTCTGTACCGTATAACTTAGCCTCACCAGGCTCAAACTACCCGATAGGAGAACGACAACGATGACCATATAAAGCCTCGTATGGAGCCATCTCTATGCTGAACTAATAGCCGTTGTTGTATGCAAACTCCTCCAAGGGCAAGAACTAATCCCACTGCCCTTCAAAGTCAATCACTCATGCTCTGAGCATGTCCTCCAAAATCTGAACTGTCCGCTCCGACTGCCCGTTGGTCTGAGGATGGAATGATGTGCTGAGCTCTACACGGGTTCCCAACTCACTCTAAACAGCTCTCCAGAAATGGGAAGTGAACTGAGGGCCCCTATTTGATATGATGGAAATAGGCACACAGTGCAACCGGACTATCTCCCGAATGTAAATATGAGCATACCTCTCTGCTGTATAAGTAACCGCCACCGGAATAAAGTGGGCCGACTTGGTCAACCTGTAACCAATGACCCACACTAAATCAAACTTCCACAAAGTCCGGGGCAACCCAACTATGAAATCTATGGTAATGTGCTCCCACTTCCACTCTGGTATAGGCATCTGCTGAAGTAGGCCACCCAGTCGCTGGTGTTCATACTTGACTTGCTGGCAATTCAAACACCTAGCTATATACTCCACTATGTATTTCTTCATCCTCCGCCACCAATAATGCTGCTTCAAGTCACGATACATCTTCATAGCTCCTAGATGAATGGAATACCGCGAACTGTGTGCCTCTTCCAGAATCCTCTCCCTCAGACCATGACATTAGGAACACATAGATGGCCCTGGAGCCGCAAAACACCATCCTCGCCAATAGAAACCTCCTTGGCACCTCCCTGGAGCACCATCTCTCTAAGAACCGCCAAATGTGGATCATCGAACTGTCGGGCCTTGATCAGCCCCAATAATGAAGACTGAGCAACCACACATGCGAGAACTCGGCTAGGCTCTGAAATGTCTAACCTCACAAGTCTGTTAGCCAAGGACTAAATGTCCAAAGCTAGTGGCCTCTCCACTGCTGGAATGAATGCCAAGCCACCCATACTCTCTACCTTTTTGCTTAAGGCATCCGCGACCACATTCGCCTTGCACGGGTGATAAAGAATGATGATGTCATAATCCTTCAGTAACTCAAGCCACCTGCGCTACCTCAAATTAAGATCCATCTGCTTGAACAAATGCTGCAAGCTGCGATGATCAGTGTAAACCTCACATGACACCCCATACAGATAATGCCTCCATATCTTAGGAGCATGAATAATCGCGGCCAACTCTAGATCGTGCACAGGATAATTCTTCTCATGAACCTTTAGCTGACGCAAAGCATATGCAATAACTCGCCTCTCCTGTATCAATACACATCCCAAGCCAACGCGTGAAGCATCACAATATACCATATACATCCCTGAACCGGAAGGCAATACAAGAACCGGTGTCGTAGTCAAAGCTATCTTGAGCTTCTGAAATCTCTCCTCACAATCATCGGACTAACGGAAGGGAGCACCCTTCTGGGTCAATCTAGTTAAAGGTGATGCAATAGATGAAAAGCCCTGCACGAATCGCCGGTAATAACCTGCTAGCCCCATGAAACTCCTGATCTCGGTCACTGAGGTAGGACGTGGCCAACTCTGAACTACTTCAATCTTCTTGGGGTCCACCTTAATACCCTCTCCTGACACAACATGCCCCAAGAATGCCACAGACTCCAGCCAAAACTCACACTTGGAGAACTTAGCATATAGCTTCTGCTCTCGCAATGTCTGAAGCACTACTCTCAAATGCTGCTCGTGCTCCCCCAAGCTACGGGAGTATATCAAGATGGCGTCAATGAAGACGATGACAAATGAATCAATATAAGGCATGAACACCCTGTTCATCAAGTCCATAAATGTTGTTGGGGCATTAGTCAAGCCAAAAGACATCACCAAAAACTCATAATGGCCATACCTAGTCCGGAATGCAGTCTTCGGAAAATCCGAGTCCCGAATCTTCAACTGATGGTACCCTGGCCTCAAGTATATCTTAGAGAACACCCTAGCACCCTGCAACTGGTCAAACAAATCATCGATACGAGGCAACGGATACTTGTTCTTGATGGTGACTTTGTTCAACTGGCAGTAATCAATGCACATTCGCAGAGTCCCATCCTTCTTCTTCACAAATAACACTGGTGCACCCCAAGGTGATACATTAGGCCTAACAAACCCCTTCACAAAAAACTCCTCAAACTGCTCCTTCAACTCCTTAAGAGCCATACGGTATGGTGGAATGGATATAGGCTGGTTGCCTGGAGCCAAATCAATACAAAAATCAATATCAGAATCCAGTGGCATGCCAGGAAGATCAGAAGGAAACACATCGGCGAACTCTTGAACTACTGGACTGAATCAATCATCGGAGACTTTGCGGTGGTGTCCCAAACATAAGCTAGATAAGCCAAACACCCTTTCTTGACCATATGCCGAGCCTTTAGGAAAGAAATAACCTAACTAGGTGTATCAACTATGTAACCCTTCCACTCTAATCTCGGCAACCCTGGCATCACTAGTGAAACAGTCTTGGCATGGCAGACTAGGATGGCGTGATATGGGGACAACCAATCCATGCCCAAGATGACCTCAAAATTGATCATATCAAGCAACATGAGTTCTGCTCTAGTCTCGAAACCACAGAATGTGACCACACAGGACAGGTAGATCCGATCCACAACCACAGAATCACCCATAGGAGTAGACACATGAACAGGAGTGCTCAAAGGCTTAGGAGAAATAACCAGGAAACGAGCAAACAGAGATGATACATATGAATAAGTAGACCTTGGATCAAATAATACCGAAGCATCTCTACCGCCGATAGAAATACTACATGTGATGACTGTATCTAAGGCCAATGTATCTGGCCTGGCCGGAAGGGCGTAGAATCTAGCTGGAGCGCCGGCTGGCTGGCCTCCACCTGATTGAGCAATAGCTGGCTGACCTCTCCCTGCCTGGCCTCCACCTCTAGGACGTCCCTTACCAGTCTGCCCTCCACCTCTAGGTGGCGGGGCAGCCGGTGCTGAAATCATAGGCTGCTTACCCTGTTGCACTACCTTGCCTCGAAGTCTGGAACAGGTCCTCTTTAGGTGACCCAGATCTCCACACTCGTAGCACACTCTCGGTACCATAGCCTGCTACCCTGAAGTCTGAGCCTGCTGACCCGAATACCCACTGGAAGAACCCTGGATGGCTGGTGGGAGGTATGAACTCTCTGGCACAGCACTGAAGTGAGCACTAGAAGAATTTTGATGACCAAAATACCCGCCGGTGGAACCCTGAATAGCTGGTGGACGGTAAGAACTCTCCGGCATCACACTGAAATAAGGTCTTACTAGAGTACCTCGGGGATGGGGTGGTGGTGTTGAATATGGGGGTCTGTTGGGCTGGCCCCTCCCGAAGTGACCTCTACCCCTAGCTGGGGCACCTCTGATCTCTCCCGAAAATCGGGGCCTTTTGTTCTGTTGAATCTTCTCTCTACCCCTCAGGCGATACCCCTCAATCCTGTGAGCAATCTCCACCACTAGCTGATACTCAGTACCCATCTCCACCTCCTAGGCCATGCTAGCTCGAATATCGGGGTGTAACCCCGTAACAAACCTACGCACTCTCTCTGCATCTGTGGGAAGTATCATGAGTGCATGGCGAGACAACTCAGAGAACCTCGCCTCATAATCGGTCACAAACATTTGACCCTGCTCCAGATACTCAAACTGATGTCGTAGCTCTTCCCTCTCAGAGGGTGGAATATACCTATCCAAGAATAACTGGGTGAACTGACCCCAAGTGAGGGGAGGAGAACCTGCTGACCTGCCAAGAACATAGGACTGCCATCATCTCTAGGCCCTGCCCTCCAACTAGAAAGTAGTGAAGTCAACTCCATGCGACTCCAATATCCTCATGTTGTGTAGTCTGTCCCTGCACCTATCAATGAAATTCTGGGCATCCTCATGACGCTCACCCCCAAAGATAGGAGGGTGAAGCCTAGTCCATCTATCCAATAACTTCTGCGGGTCACCGTCTACAACTAGTTTGGGCTGGGGTGCCACTACAGCAACTAGCTGGGGCCCATCTGCGGGTAGTGCACACGGAGTCTGATACACTGCAGTTGCATGTCCAGGAGCCTGAGCAGTAGGGGTCTGTGCACCCCCTCCTGCCTGTGATGTAGTTGGATCTGCTGGAAAATAACCAGCCTGAGTCGTAGGATCCATGAACCGCAGCATACGGCCTATGACCTCTTGGAATCCCGATGCTGTCAAAAAGTCCGTCGGGGTAGGCTCAGCTGCGGGCACCTCACCCTGCTCCTCGATAATAGGATCTCCCGCAGGATCTGCTAGTGGTGCTACTGGGATAACTCTGGGACGCCCTCGTCCCCTACCTCGGGTCGGTGCCCTCCCTCGACCTCTGCCTCGGCCTCTAGCAATGGGGGGAGCAGCTCCTCCCGGGTCTGGAACATCAGTCGTGTGTGTCCTCACCATCTAAGAGAGAATAGAAAAGGGAAATTTAATATACCAACCACTGCACAATAGGAAATGAATAAAGAGTAGTTTTTCCTAACACCCTATAGCCTCTCGAAAATAAATACAGACGTCTCCATACCGATCCGCAATATTCTATTAGGTTTGTCTATGACTTGTGAGACCTACGTGAACCTAGTGCTCTAATATCATGTTGTCACTACCCATTTCCAGAATAGGTCATAATGGCGCCCAACACCATTGCCGGGCAAGCCAACGCAGAAAATACTAAATAAAATCTCATATGCTTTTACCCAAAATAGTAGTAATCACTCTTTTAGGTTGAAACAAAAAAAATTAGAAATGATCGGTAAATCCAACATAATCGTACAATCCCAAAATAACAGTCTACTAATGTGTGTGCTAAGACCTGGTGTCACAAGCTATGGGCAACTAGTAGAATATACAAAAGAATCACACTATCCTACTGTCCAAAACAGAATAGACAGCAAAACTACATAAGAGAGACTCCTTCAGGCTGCTGAACGGCACTGGAAGGGAAGCAACTCACCGTAGAAGTCTCGAAATTCGCTCAGTGATGCGCACCAGACTGATAGCCAGATACACCTACCTCAGATCCTGTACAATTAAGTACAGAAGTGTAGTATGAGTACATAAACAATATGTACCCAGCAAGTATCCCGTCTAATCTTGAAGAAGTAGAGATGAGAGATCGACTTGATACTTACTAGGGTCAAATAATATGAGAGAGAATTTATAATAAGCATGGATAGCACAAATTTATTAACATCGTATGGCAGGGAATAGCAGTTCTTTTTCCAATTAATATCACAGGTATCCAGTTATGTTTCAAGACATATATGAAGTTCAGTCCACAGAGAAATACTAAGAAGAGCATGCGCAAGTAACACCGAGGGACGTACGGCTCGATCCAACATAAAAATAAATTGTGCACTACCGAGGGTCGAACGGCTCGAACCATAGATGCATCTATTACCCCGCTCGCGAATCACATGTGCGACGCGGTTAAATATAAATAAACTCATCAACAAGCAGACAATGATGTATATCTGGGGAGTAGTTATTCACAGAAATATTCAAATTCTCTTTTAAAAGACCAAGCAAGATAAGGCTCCTCTACTAGTCTCATTTACCTTAATCAACATAATTTATACAAATCCGAATTCATCATCAAGTTACAAGAATATCACGTAGAGCATGCTTCTGGGTCCTAGACTACCTGAACTCGACATAATAGTAGCTACGCACGGACTCTCGTCACCTAGTGTGTACGTAGCCCCCGTATATAATAGAAATTAATTCAATTATTGCACCTATTGGGGCAATTCCCTCGTACGAGGTTAGAAAGGAGACTCACCTCGCTCCAAAGTATACTTCCAATGCCAAGAATGAGCCCAAACCCTCAATTTGGAGTCGAACGATCCAAAACTAGTTAAATAAGGTAGGAACTAATCAATATAAGCTCACAAGATCATATTCTAGCTATTTAAGCAATTTTCCAACCCTTACCATGAGTTTCCTAAAATCCGACCCCGAGCCCACATGCCTGAATTCCGAAATTTTTCAAAGGAAGTTGTTCTCTATAACCTAAGGATAATAATATATGATTTCTAATTCATTTCGTAACCAATTTCGTGGTAGAATCTAAGTTTTATTAAAACCCTAGGTCTAGCTCTAACCCCATGATTTTACTTTAATACTAGTGTTTAATCTACCTAAAACATAAGTATTAAACTAAGAATTAGTGGAATAAACTTACCTCAAGATGCTAGGTGGAAGTCTTCTCTCAAATGCTCTAAAATCGCCCAATGGAGGAGTGAAATATGACTAAAATGGACTTGGAACCCATAATAAATGAACTCACTACCTCAGTGATTTCCGCATTTGCGGTTAGCGGACCGCATCTGCGGTCCCGCATCTGTGAGAAAAATATTGCATCTGCGAAATGGGCTAAAAGGGCTGGGACCGTTTCTGCTGTCCTGAGGCCGCTTCTGCAGTTCGAGAGCCTTCTGCAGTTTGGCTTGGCCTTTCCTGGGGCCGCATCTGCGATAGATGGACCGCATCTGCGGTCTCGCACCTGCGGTCCACCAACTGCAGGTACAGTTATGACAGAAGCAACAACTTCAGTACTTCTCAACAATTTCAACTTTACTCGAGCATCGTCCAATTGACGCTCGGGGCTCCTGGGCGATGCCCGAACATACCGATAAGTCTGAATTCACGAGACGGACCTATTCGAACCTTCGGAACGCCCGAAACAACGCTAAATCTAAGAATCACCCCCTAAAACCAAATGAATCAAACTTATGAACTTCAAGTTCTTAATTTTCCTCTAACGAGCCAAAATGCCCTAAAACTACTCAAATTGACACCAAATTTTGCGGGTAAGTCTTAAATGATATTTCGGACCTGTACCGGGCTTCGGAACCAACATACGAGCCCGATACCTACAAAATCAATCATTAATTAGTTTCTTTAAATCCTTAATATTTCTTATTAACAATTTCTAATAAAAATTCATTACTCGAGCTAGGGACCTCGGAATTCGATTTCGGGCATACGCCCAGGTCCTATATTTTCCTACAGACCCTGCGGGACCGTCAAATCACGAATCCGGGTCCGTTTGCTCAAAATGTTGACCAAAGTCAAACTTGGCCTTTTAAGAAAAATCCTAAGAAATCAAATGGGCGTATTTCACTCCAAACTCTTCCAAATCCCGGACCAACCGTCCCGGCAAGTCGTAAATTAGCTAAAGCAAGCACAAAAAGTCTTATTTAAGAGAACGGGGTTCTAAAAGGCAAAACGACTAATCAGGTCGTTACATATACTTGAAAAAATTGATTTGAGTATAGATGCAGTGAATATATATATATATATATTGAACCGTGTTTTAAACTGGTCAGATTGAGAAAAATTTGGATTAATCCACAGCTTTGATGCATTCCAAGTATTGCGCACAGAATATGAATCTACAAAATAATATATGTGTAAGATATAATGAATAACTTTGACACAGTAATGTCAAACTGAATAATTGTATTTTATGTTGAAATTTATTGGCTTTTATGAGCTGCATAACAACAATAATAGGTTGGTTGTTAGAACTTAGCAGGTGAGGTATAATTTCATCAACAAACTCGCCCTAGAATGTTGCAGACAACTTCTCCTTCTACCAAATAGAAATACAAATATAATTTTTAGCATATGTAATTATCAAATCCATCCTTAATCAGTAGATGAATGTTTATTCTTACTCATCATCTTCTAGTTCGATATCCATAAACTTCCTAGAAATTCGACCTTGTTTGTGCGTGTATACCTCACTAAGACCGACGATTTCTCCGATCACTTCTAAAGAAAAAGAAGGTGTTAAAATAAATAGTAGAAAAATTCATAATTAGAAATTTAAGGTAAAAGTTATTGTTACTGAATAATTTAGTCTCGTTCACATCAACCTTATTTATCAATTGATCATATGGTCGAAAATCAACGATATTTATTGGGAAAGGTGGATCAGTTGTTTCAGTCACCGTTGTCCGTCGAGTAAACGTCAGCCTCAACCTATGTTTTGTGGTGTTGAACTTCTCCTTATTATGACAAATGATAAAGTTCCCCATATGATATAATCCAAGCTCAGTAATTTGTATTTTGAAAAGATGCAAAACTGACTTGTCAATAGTAGCATGTATCCGATTGTCCTACAAAGAAAACACATTAAATATCATAGTGTTTGAAAGATTTAATACTACAATAATTCCAGATTAACTTTTCAAATCTATTAAATAACATAAAGTGTTTGAAGAACTTAGTAATACAATAATTCCAGATTAACTTTTCAAATCTATATTACTATACTTAATACTTGAAATTATACTAATACTAAATTGTGGTAAAATTACTTTTCAACATTAGAGAATTAAATAGTCAAAGAAACAGAGCAAAAATTTCAGATTTCCAGCTTCATCACATTAAAAAACAAAGAAGGTATAACAAATTAGCAAAACATGGAGAAACTCGATTTCCAACTTCTATCGCATTAACAAAAAGAAAAGGTATAACAATTAGATTTGCAACTTCATCACATTAACAAACAGAAAAGGTATAACAAATGAGCACAACACGGAGAAACTCGATTTCCAACTTCATCACATTAAAAATAGAAAAGGTATAACAAATTAGCACAACATGGATAAACGCGTCTAATGGTTTTCGTTTGATAAATGTATCTTTTTTTTTAATATTAGGAGGAATATCGACTTCGTTAAGTATAAATCTTCTGGACATATTGTAAGAATTGTCTCTGTTGGTAGTATAGATTGTATATAACCCTTGATCGATTATGTTGAGTTAGCATCGACGAGGAATTCTAGCATAAAGTAATATTAAAGTATAACAAATAAGCAACACAAAAATTTCAGATTATAGATAGATTACTAACTCAAACACAGAAAGCACCAAGTTTAAATTTTTCAACTTAAGAAACAGAGAGCAAAACAAATTAAATACTTTTTCATCTTGTAGAACCAATTCAATCGAGAATATAGTGTCTGGATTAAAACGATACGATACTTCCCACATACGAACAACTTGAACTTTCAACTTCCATTGCATCTTCGAAATTATTACATCCTTGATGAAATCAATGTGAGTAGCCATTTTTTGCATAAGCCGTATGTTTTCTTGGCATCTTGATAACAGTAGGAAGATTAGAATTGAAGTATGTGTATCAGTGGAAGAAATATAAAATTGCAGTTTTGAGAATAAAGACTATTCATGAAATACAATCATCCCAGTCACTTCCTATAGTCTAGAATTGATGTTTGATATGCACATGATGGAGAAAAAATAGAACTATATAGCATAAAAGTCGAACTGATTTTAGAACTAATTTAACAAAAAAGTGAAATCATATTACTGGAATCCAGGGCAGAAAAGTTCGTGGGTAAGGAGTTGAAATCGTGGTGAGACATCGTGGGATTGAAGTGCCGAATTTGAAGGACGAAATTTTTAGGGCAAATAGGTGAAACTGGCGTTCCTAAATTGTCGTTCTTTAAGGTTCCAAACTGTAGAGACATTTTCTTTTTAAAAAGGTAGAAACCAATTAATTAATTAGATATAGAATACCTAGTTAATTGTTTGTTTCTTTAAAAAAACATAGATACTACTTTTTTTTTAAATATAGAATACCTAACATAGTTTCTAAAACTGTAGTAACTACTTCTTCTTCTTTTTTTTAAAATATAGAATACCTAATTAATTGTTTTCAAATTCAAAAATTAAAAAGAGAATAACTAATCTATATGTATATTAAAGCAATAAAGTTACCATATATATTGGCATTATAGTTAAGCCAAGTGGCAAGCTAATAAAAAGCCACTTGACAATATTTAAGAGAGGTTGTAGGGATATTGTCAAATAAGAAAATATCGGTTAAGAACTATATATGCAATCCCATTTACTAAATTAAATCTTTTATTATTCAATCCTATTTTGAATCTTATATAGAAATTTTAAATTCAGTTTTGTTATAGATCTTTAATTATTTCAATTCTGTTTAGGCTCCTTCATTACAATGAATATTATCAATTAAAAGGGGGGGTTGAAATAGATTTTGACTCTTCTACGACACAAGTTTGATTTACCTTGAATACAATATCTTGCAAGTATGTATCTTTTTAGGATTGGTATTTGATTAACCATCTATATCTATTAGAATTTATCCAATATGTTAAATACAAATAATTCTATTTTTTAGAAATAATAACATTACGTTGATTGTGAGGAGGAATCACGATTAAAGAAATTATTTTTATCGGCAACAAACCAAGTGGTAATGTGATTTTATTTATTCAAATAAATTTAACTTAAAACGATCATATATATATAAATAAAGATAAAATAGAAAACATGATTTTAGTATATACTGTTATTACTTCTACTACTACTAATACTAATAATAATAACAAAAATAACATTATGTATATAAATAATTTTATTTTTTAGATTAAATAATAACATTACGTTGATTGTGAGGAGGAATCACAAATAAAGAAATTATTTTTATCGGCAACAAACCAAGCGGCAATGTGATTTTATTTCTTCAAATGAATTAAACTTAAATCGATCCATAGATATAAATAAAAATAAATAGAAAACTTGATTTTAGCATATACTGTAACTACTACCACCACCACTACTACTACCACTACTACTACTACCACCACTACCACCACTACCACCACTACCACCACTACCACCACTACCACCACTACCACTACTACCACCACTACCACTACTACCACCACTACCACTACTACCACTACTACCACTACTACCACTACTACTACTACTACTACTACTACTACTACCACTACTACCACTACTACCACTACCACTACTACCACTACCACTACTACTACTACTACTACTACCACTATCACTGCTGCTGGCTGCTGCTACTACTGCTACTGTAAGCACGTGATTTTTGCTTTACGGACAATCGCTCCAAAAGAAAATAAAAATAGTGACAAATGGTTTCGCTGTACAATTTTTCGATCTGTCCGTGACATGTGTTTGTGGGTCTGTCCATTTGCATCTAGTCATTATCAAACGAAAATACAAAAAAAAAATATATATATATATAAAGTATATGTGTCGTTACAAGAAAATTCAAAAATATGAATATATGTGCGTCGTTCGTTCTAGGTTGTGGTTTAACTTACTTAAATATTTTGTGATAATTATGTGGAAATGTCACAGTGTTGTTGATTTTAATTTCACTATTTTATTTATTATTATTAAAAAAAAAAAAAGAAGAAGAAAAGTAAAAGAGTGAGGGAAAACCGGTTTGGGCCCAAAAGAAATGAAATAAAACAGGCCCAAACCAGCACTCTGATCCAGTCCAAAACAAGCCTGCCCAAACACGGACTCAAACAACGCCGTATCGGCATCCCTACCAAAGCCGTTGATCTGATTCAAACGAACGGTCCAGATCAGGCTGTTCAACTCGCCTCAACGACGTCGTTTCAGGCAAGATGATCTAAGTCGTCCAACCCCATTGATCCAACGGATCCAGGCCCTCCTCTAAACCCGTCAACATGGCCCGATCCATTCCCTTTACCCAGTCTCACCCACCATCACGCCCAAACGACACCGTCTTTCCTAAGTGGATGGATCCTGGCCATAGATCTCACTTGATCCAACGGCCAGGATCTAAATCCTCAATACATATATAAGTTCTCCATTACACCCCACGCCCCCCAAACCAAACCCCACCTTCCCCACTGTACACCCTCGTCCTAAACACAGCCCCTTCTCATCCTCGAACCCTAGCAGCCGCCCCAGTATCCCTCGCCATTAAAACCGGCGGCATGGACGCCGGTGGCCACCTCCTGAACACCCTAGGACCACCTCACTGTCCTGAACACAAATCCACTAACCACGAGCCTCGAATCACTTCCGTTCGTCTCGAATCTTCATTTGAAGATTTGAGTCGAACCCGGATCTATGCCAAACCATCCCATCTTCATACCAGACACTCCCCTGACCTTCCTCGTGACAAAACCAAGCTTGGTTTGGTCCGAATCTACCCACAACTCCTAAAAATCCAGATCTGGAAATCCAGAACTTGAAACACATGCACCTGGGGAACCCGGCCAGTTTTGACATGGGTTTGAGGTCTAATAGACCTTAATCAAGGTGTTCTCATGTGAGAACACCCTGATTAAAGTTTGTTCGGCCTCAAAAATTCAAAGTTGAATCAGATTTGGGTCTGTTTGATTTAAACATTTTGGTAAGTTTTCCTTTCTTTTGTTTTATTTCTAAATAAGTTGTCAGCATATCTCTTTGTGTTTGGTTGTTATTTTGTTATTTTTTTGGATTTCTTTCATCTCTGTAAAGACCTTTTATTTGGTCAATTGTTTTCTGTGTATGATTTGAATGTATTCTGTGATGAACATGTTCGATTAGATTAGTCGTCAAATGAATAAACTTATATAGGTTCCCAATAATTGAACACAAAATTGTCTGATGCCCTTTAAGTCCCTGAACATATTGTTTATGTGAGCGACTGATTATTACCTGCTATAATTAGTATAGTCGACTCGATAAATGTCGTTGATTAGTTTCTATAACTAATGAATCAAACGAGCTAATAATGTCGCATGACTAATTGATACTTTGCCACTGATTGAAGGCCCCAGCATTGTTTGAAATAGTTTGTTTGCATTGAAAAATGACTGAAAGGTTCAGTCTAGGCAGTCCTGAATTTGAACTTTCATCAGTTCAAAAATGCCCTGATGCTGCAAAGGGTCAAGACAGTGATAACCAGGGTTTAATAGGGGTAGTCTGGGGTTTGCAAAGAACAAAAATGATTAGTTTAAATGAGCTGACAAGTAGGGTACTAATTTGGGATTAAATTAATGCCAATGGGGAACAAGACATAAGAGTATGGGACTTAAATTGAATAAAAAATGATGCCCATAACTCCTGATTAAACAAAACCAGGCGTGGGAATAAAGGGGGCTGACACCAAAAGATGCTTAGGCATGGGCTTTAAAGAGTATGGGCAGGCTGCAAGTTGCAGCAAAAAAGGCAGCTTAACTGCACTGGTTTTCGGCTTATAAATAAGCCATTTTGATAACTTAAAGGGGGCTGGACTTTTGAGTCTTCAGAAAGAAAAAAACTTTAGTCTGAAGAGAGGTCTAGTGAGTCCCAAATCACAATAGCGTAAACACAAGGTAGTTTCCAATAGACATTGTAACCAAACACTGCCTGAAAGTTGTACAAGAGTGCATATTGGTCAAAGCTGTCTTGGCCAAGTTCTGTTGCTTGCATTGGCTGAGTTGGTTGTTGGTTGTTGAACTGTTAGTTTTACTGCATTTGAACCCTCAGTTACTACTGTTATTTCCTTACTCTTTCCTGGGATTGCTGGCTCGGTTTCGACTATCTGCTAGTCCTTGTATTCTGGGAGATATTGTTGGTTGTCTGTGGCTGTGGAAAACACTTGGTTCAGTTGGTTGTTGCTGTGTTGTTGCTGTGTATCTGTTGTTGTTGTGTTTACTGCATACTGCCCAGCTGACCATTCCTTCCTTCTTTGTCCTCCATACCAGGTACACAATTAATACCACAAATGTAACTGAAAGTTTGAGCATGAATGCAAAAGAGAGGACCTGCAGATTGTTTTTTTATATATGTACATGAACTGTTACTCTGAATGTCATGAAATAGTTACATTTTTGTTTGGACAATAGAAGCAGCCTACATACTAAGCATATCAATGTAGGTTAACGAATGCTAGCCTTGTATGTATACTGCTAGGTGAAAATATGCCCAGTGTAATAAGTTGTATTTCAGACTTAGTCTGATGGTGTAGTATATTCTCTAATGTAGGCCAAATAGGAAAGCTATCCGTTTTAGTTAAAGTTCTTTCTCCTTTTGCCATATTGTCACATAAATTGATAAACTCATTTCACAAAACAAAGAATCAGTTCAGGGCCTCAACCTCATGAAGGTCGAGCCCAAATCGAAGCAAACCAAGTAGGCCCGCGTAGAACAGGCAGAGGCCCAGGTCTGGCCTATCACGCATGGGCTGGATTTGGGCCTATAATTGTTTGTTCGGCTGACTGTACATACAACCTCATTTCTGAAATTTTTTTAGCTTTTCTGAATGTCATTACAAACAACTTGCAAGCATTTAATTAATTAGGACTATCTACTGTTTTCAATTGATAAAGACAAACACGACGAGAAACGTAGGTGTTATAGGATATCCTTTTAAAAAAAATAATAATAAAAAAAAAGAACGAGATGAGCCTCGATGAAAATAAACAAAACGCACAGACGCGGGGCCCTTGTTTAAATGTGTATTATCAAAGCATCTAGGTTCCAGGACGGGTTGTTTAGCAAATCTCACAACTCTCCTAAAAATAACAATACGTTAGACTCTTTAGGACGCGCCTTAATAAATCTTACCTTCTTAAACTCGGGTGCGCATTTATGTGACCCAAATCCAATTCTCAACGGAGTCGAAATGTGTTTCTAATCACGGGTACATTGATTGTGACGTGGTTCGAGATGCGTGTCCATGACGTTGCAATTTCATTTTTAAAAAAAAACTTGAGATGAGCCTCGCCAAATAAAAAATGTACACAGCTACGGGGCCCTCCAACTGTATATATATTAAAACACTTAAAATTCGGGACAGGTCGTTTAGCGAACTTTTCGGCCTTACCCAAAACAACAAATACGCTAGTTGCTTTAGGCACGTCTTAATAATTTACTCTCCTTAATTCGGGTGCACATTTATGTGACCCAAATCCAAATCTCAGCCGAGTCAAAATATGTCAACAATCACGGGTGCATTGATGCAACGTGATTCAAGATATGTTTTCACAACGTTGCAATTCTTGATAAAAACAGTAAATGATAAAAGCGGTTAAAAGTTAAATTTTGCACATAAGTTCACACTTGTATAAGATCAGATAATCAAGCCGAATATAACAGTGGAGCGACCGTGCTAGAACCACGGAACTCGGGAATGCCTAACACCTTCTCCCGGGTTAACAGAATTCCTTATCCGGATTTCTGGTACGCAGACCATGATATAGAGTCATTCTTTTCCTCGATTCGGGATTAAAATTGGTGACTTGGGACACCCTAAATCTCCCAAGTGGCGACTCTGAAATAATTAAACCAATCCCGTTTCGATTGTCCTTTAATTGGAAAAAACTCCCCCTGCGCCCCTCGGGCGCGGCAAAAGGAGGTGTGACAGCTCTGGCGACTCTGCTGGGGACCTATAACCCAGAACCACTGGTTCAGGGTTAAGAATTCTAGCTTAGAATAATTGTTATTATTTGGCTTTATTTATTATCTGATTATTACATGTCCTGAGCCTAATGTGTTAAATGCTGCTTTTACCGCTTTGATATTATTTGAACTGTATATAAACTGTGCCGAAACCTTTCTCTTCTTACCTCCGGGGATGTGCTCACTGGTTGAGACTCCCTATTCTGTTAGTGTCATACCCTAAATAAAAGAGGTTCGGAAAGTTTCTAAGCCGGCTGGCCTTTTGGTTCCCGGAAAGGAGCTCCTTCCTCAACTCGAGTTGTCCGCTCGGGTACACTGTCTAGAACACCGACCCAGGTTTTGAACATAGAATAACGTGACTTCATGCCGGATCCCTAGTAGGAACGCTTATTTGCATCATGTTGCATATGACTTAGGGGACTCAACACAGGGGTTGGGTCCGTCTAGGACTAGCAACCTGATATGAAAAGGCCATTCTGACGCATCCTATTGTTTTCCGTGCATTTATTTGTCTCATGCCCGCATGCTGACTGGTGTTTGAATATTTGGAATATTGTGAAAAAAAAGGGAAATAACGGTTAGGAATTGATTGTTTACTGTCAAAACTCTGCCAAAATTTTGAAAAAAAAGAAGTCGTTGTTCGGTTTTTTCAAAAAAAAAAAATATCAATAGAAATATAGAGTTTGTCTTGTCATAAAAAATCAAAAAAAAAAGATCTTATTTTTAAAATGGTTTTTTTTATGAAAATAATAATAAAAAAGAGTCTTGTGTTGTCTTTACTTTTATTATTTGTTGCAAATATATGTATATATATATATATATATATATATGAAAAATTCAAAAGTTTTGCTTTACTTCAAAATGTATATATATCCTTATTTGTGGCAAAAGTATTTATCTTGCTAAAGGTCTAGAAAAGTCCTTTCAGGCTCCCAGTTTTCAAAACAAAAATCCAAAATATTTTCCGTTATTGACTTCTTTAGAAAGTTTTTATATATATATACGAAAATTCAAAATTCACAAAAAATCGCATATATTTTTGTTTTTATCAGGATAAGTGTCGTTTGTTAAAATCTTATTAATAAATGTGCAGAATGAGCACGATTCCGAATGAACCCTTTTCAATCATGAATAAAATTCCCCTCCAATTGCGGCTCTGGTGGAATGATTTGGGCAAAGAGGGGCATGACGAAATCAAGAAGTATCTGAAAGGCCTCACGAGTTTGTTGGATATCAGGCCACGAGGAGATATCATAAGGGCACTAGTCCCCCACTGGGATCCTGCGCACAATGTCTTCCGTTTCTCAGATTTTGAACTTACCCCAACTTTAGAAGAAATAGCAGGGTATATCGGCAGCACTGAGACTCCTTTGAGGCACAAATATCTGATTGCTCCAAGAGCTGTAGCAGTACACCGGTTCCTGGACTCCTTAACGATAGTCAGAACAATTCATAACCCTGACTTGGCAAAAGGTTTTTGCAGCATGAGTTTCATATATCAAAGATATGGTCACATAGGAGGATTCGACAAGCCAGAAAACCAGTTGTGCAGCAAAGGTAATCGCCAAAAGTGGGAAGAACATAGACGAATTGCTTTCATGATAACTTTCTTAGGACTACTAGTATTCCCAAGAAAAGATGGGAATATTGACATAAAGATAGCAGGGGTCGTCAGTACGTTGCTCACACGGAGTGATAGTACGTTGGCGCCCATGATAGTATCTGATATATTCCGGGCACTCACTTCTTGCAAAGCCGGAGGAAGGCTTTTTCGAGGGTTGCAATTTGTTGTTGCAAATGTGGATGATCGAACACCTATGTCACCGAGCCCAGTTTCTGAGCCATGGATCCGCTGGAAAGACCTGCATAGAGGAGTTCTATACCAGAGTTGATGAAACCTACCTACCAGAAGGAGTTATAGCATGGACCTCATATTTCCATACCCTCAACGCCAGTCAAATACAGTGGGCGCTAGGGTGGCTACCGATCGACGAAGTCATATACATGCCAGCAGCCAGGCCCCATTTTCTCTTAATGGGACTTAAAAGTATTCAACCATACGCGCCGCATCGGGTTTTAAGGCAACTTGGGAGGTATTATATAGTGCCGAAAGATGAGGATCTGAGCATCCAGGTAATCGAGATCAGTCCCGACGGCCAGTTTCCTGAAGCAAGGGTTCGTCAAATTTGGAGCCAATGTCAATACTTAGAAGCAAATACTTGTGTAATGAATCGGGCAAAAGGGGAAGTTTCGCCCGGGTATCAGGCCTGGTACAAAGGGGAGACATCATCTGGAAGACCGACCAAAAGACCTCACCTGCAAGAATTTGCCAAATCTTCACAAGAACAGTGGGGCTGGTTGGCCAAAGAGCAGGAATATCTTGTCAAAGCAGGCAAACTGAAGCAACAAGTTCAGGATATGAAGTTTGAGTGCCAATTACAGTCTGCTGCCCACAAGGGAGAAAAGAACAAGTTAATCAGAGAAGGCGAGATCCTCAAAGCTCAGATCCGGAGAATGAAAAAAGAGGCTAATAGCCAGCTAGGAAGCCGGGCAGATAAAAGATTGATAGCAGGGTTAAAAGATCAGGTTGCGGAATGCCAGGAAGATTTGGAAAAAGCCAGGGCCAGCACAGCAAAATTGCGAACCAAGTGGGCAAAGGGTGCGATGGCTCGGAGGCAGCGCCTGCAACAAGTCATAAGGGAGTATGAACTGAGCATCGGGACATTAAGGGAAACGAATGCCTCTCTTCGAGAAAGGATCCTCAAGCAAACACGAAATGCCCAAGCCGACAGAAGGCAATATTACGATGCAATGACCAGAATGGAAAGGCAAATGGAGATGTTCCAGGATCAGCTTGCCAACAATGCGCAAACACTGGGATTGAAGAACCAACAGATAAGGCATTTGTTCACAGAAAGGGACAACATCCGGGGAAGGATTGATGAAATAGGGCATTACATCTACATGAAATGCTTGGCATATGAGCGAACACCTCGGAAGACCCTCCTTGTTTCCATCATGGGCTGCGTCCGCCGGATTATGAACGAGTTGAAGAGTTTGCAAAGAGACCTTACACCTAGAGCCGCGAAAAGGCCGGATGATGCCTCGCGGCCCCTTAAATTGGAGAATTAGTTTTGGTCAAGTCCTGTTTATTTGGCTTTGGTTGTTTTTCCATATGTTGTTTTCTTTTTCGTTAAACCGAGTTTAAAACCGTGGAGTCTGTACTATTGCTATTCCTTGCTTGATGTAATTTGTAATAGCAAAATTTTGAGAATGAATTCAATGATTTCACAAGAATTGTGTGTTTCTTTACTTTAAGGCAGAACTACGCCTGGTCTGATTCACGCGGGGACGTGATACGTAGGCAATCCCCATAAGATTCGACCGCTTTTAATAAATAAAAATAAAAATACAAAATAAAACACAGGGTTTCCCAAAGTACTTTAAAAAAAAGGGATGAATGAGCAAACCGGGATGACGTATGTTGTTTGAGGCAAAGCATGTAGAAACGATTAACTGCCTAGGTGCACTGCATCCTCTATGTGTTATGATCAAATCTGTTAAGCTCTAACACTAACAAAGTTTGTTGTTGTCTGATACCAGACAGTTAGTTGTTAAAGAATTCTGGCAACACATTCATACCAAACCAGATCCAAAGGACCAGTAGCAACAAGCATGACTACTTCAGAGAATAGTAATGAGGAAGAAAGGCCGATGAGCCAGTTGCTAAAAGAGGCAATGGAAAAGATTGAAAGGATGGGACTAGAGATGCATGCAATGCAGCTAGCCCTGGCCAAAACGCAAAAGAGCCCTGAGACACTGGGACACGTGCCGGAGTACCCTCACTCTGGCCCTTCCACAAGCCGCCCAAATCCCCTCTATCATCAAGAAAGAAGCCCTCATGATTCCCAAGCTCCACCACCCCATCAACCTCTCCCAACACCCAATATCCCCATTTTTGTGGGACCTGCATCAGCCCCTTTGCAGCGAACGACCAGTGAGCCATTGTTTCAGGCTCACGATACACAATACTATCCCCCTGAGCCTACATTCCACGCACCGGAACCACAGGCTTACAATCCCCATTTAGAAATACCGGCAGAGGTTGAGAAGCCGGTTAAGGCCCTTGAACAGGATGAAGTGTTAAGAAAGTTCAAAATCTTGGAGCAGTCCTTCAGGAACTTGCACGGGTTGGGCAATCAAGTCAGCGTGGCATACAAAGATCTGTGTCCTTTCCCAGATGTCCAACTCCCGGCTGGGTTCAAGATGCCCAAGTTTGATTTATATGAAGGGCACGGTGATCCCATGGCACATTTGCGGGGATTCTGTAGCAAAATGAGAGGGGCAGGAGGCAAGGATGAGCTTTTGATAGCTTATTTCGGCCAAAGTCTGAGCGGATCTGCACTGGAATGGTATACTAGGCAGGATTTCAGCAGGTGGTACACGTGGGATGACCTGGCGCAGGCTTTTGCAGGTCATTTCCAGTACAATCTGGAGATAGTTCCTGACCGTCTCACGTTACTGAGAACTGGGAAGAAACCCGGGGAAAGTTTCCGCGAGTTCGGGTTCCGCTGGAGAGAACAAGCAGCTAGGGTCGATCCTCCCATGAGAGAGGGAGAGATGGTAGACTACTTTTTGCAGACGTTGGATCCAACCTACTTTGGTCACTTGGTGACAACGGTTGGAAAATCTTTCAACGAGGTGGTCAAAATAGGGGTCATGATAGAAGAAGGTTTGAGGTCGGACAAGATCGTAAACTATTCGGCACTTAAGGTCACAACCCAGGCTATTCAAAGCGGCACGGGAGGTGCGTTAAGAAGAAAGAAAGAAGAGGTTGCCGCGATCGAGGCAGGCAGTTGGTCCAGGGCTGGCAGGCCGCACTACAACCAACCCAGGCCTCACAGGTCAAACTACCCATACAACCCACCACAAAATTTCTATCCACCTCGAGAACCACATTGTTCCGTACACCAAGCCCAGGTATACACTCAGCCTCCGGTTCGCCCACAATGGCGCGCACCGGCTCCCCAGAACATATATGCACCACCACAAAACACTTGCCCTCCACCAAGGGCATATAGAAATCCTTCAGGGGCAGGTTTCCGGGGAAATCCAGATGCCAGAAATGACAGGTTGCGGAAGCAAAGAACCTTCACCGAACTGGGAGAAACCTACACCGCTGTGTTCCACAAGCTGCGGCAATTAGGTTTGGTTAGTCATGTCCATACTCGGGAACCAAATCCCCCGCCTCAGAATTTGGATCGTTCAATCAGTTGTGAATACTGTTCAGGGATGCTCGGGCACGACACCGAGAAGTGCTGGAAGTTAAGGCATGCCATACAGGATCTTATTGACACCAATAAGATCGAGGTCCAGACACCGGAGGCTCCCAACATCAACCAAAACCCACTGTCAGCGCACCACGAAACTCACATGATTGAGTTGGTGTGTGAGGGAGGAGAATTAAGAAAACCCTCACAAACAGTGATGATGATCCAGGCTGCCCCAAAAGAAGTCTTAACCATTGGAGGAACAAATGTACAGTCGCAGGAAGAAGGCGTCAAGCCGGTAGTAATATGGGGGAAGAGCCCGTCCGTCATAGCAAGCAAACCCGAGCCAAGCAAGTTGGTAATACCAGGGATCCTGCCCACACCGGCAGTCATGTTGAAAGGGGTATGTGGAGAACGGGTGACCATAAAGCCGGTGGTCCAACTGCCAATGCTTGACAGCAGGGCTGTGCCCTGGAAATATGAAAAAGCAGTGGTGACGTACCAAGGAAAACAGGTGGAAGAAGTCAGTTGTGAAGCGCAAGGGCTGACTCGATCAGGTCGATGTTTTGCTCCGGTGGAGTTAAGGAAAACCAACCCAGTGGCAACCAAGAAGCCAGTGTCAGAAGAAGAGGCTGAAGACTTCCTGAGGAAGATGAAAGTGCAAGACTATTCTGTGGTTGAGCAGCTGAGAAAAACGCCTGCCCAGATCTCACTATTGTCATTACTCCTCCATTCCGAGGAACATCGCCGGGCCCTGTTAAAGATATTGAACGAGGCCCATGTACCCAGTGAGATTTCTGTAAACCACCTGGAAACCATTGCCAGCAAGATTTTCGAGGTGAACAGGGTAACATTCTCAGATGATGACCTGCCGGTGGAAGGTACGGAGCATAACAAAGCTCTATACCTAGCTGTCAAATGTGAAGACTCGGTAGTAACTCGAGTATTGGTGGATAACGGCTCAAGCGCCAATATTTGTCCATTATCCACCCTGGACCAATTAAAGGTTGACCGTGGAAGAATCCGGGAGAACAGCATCTGTGTCCGGGGGTTTGACGGAAACGGAACAGCCACTGTGGGGGATGTTGTGCTTGAACTAACCATTGGCCCGGTCCTGTTTACCATGGAATTCCAGGTATTGGACGCCACGGTATCTTACAACTTGCTGTTAGGACGACCCTGGATTCACGCAGCTAAAACGGTGCCTTCCACCCTACATCAGACAGTGAAGTTCGAGTGGGAAAGACAAGAGGTCGTGTTGCACGGCGAGGATACAACACGCACCATGGGCGAAACCATTGTGCCTTTCATAGAGACCACTGATGACAAGGGTCCCTGGGTCTACCAGATTCTCGATACAGGGTCGGCCAACAAAATTTCTGAAGGAGAAATCATTCCGCACCCTAGGGTGGCTGCCGCAACAGTCATGATGGTATCAGAAATGCTGGGTAATGGGTTTGTGCCGGGAAAAGGCCTAGGAGTTGAACTTCAAGGGATAGTCCAACCTGTCTCCCTTCCTAAGAATCTGGAAACTTTCGGGTTGGGGTTCAAACCAACCGCAGCAGACAGGAAGCAAGCGCGAAAAATGAAGAAGAGGGTCTGGTCTCTGCCTAAACCAGTGCCACGACTCTCAAGGTCTTTTGTTAAAGCTAGTACCAAGGGGTCAGCGATCCCAAAGATTCGAAGACCTTTGATCGGTATAAATGAAGACCTGAATCAGAGTTTGGAGAGGCTATTTGCGGATGTCAGTATGGTGGAAGCTGGAGAAGGTTCCAACAGAGCAGAGATACAATTTGTGGGGCCTGAGGCCAAGACCAACAATTGGACGGTTACTCCTCTTCCTGTCCGAGGGGAGTCTTGGTAGTAGGCTTTGATTAATGTTTTGTTTGTTTGTTTGTTTGATCGGAGTATTCAAGGGTGTGATCCCAATTTTACTTTCGTTTTGTAAAAAGTGTGAACCCTTTTTATCCTGCAAATTTAATAAAGTTCTTTTCTTTTGTCCCATTTTAATTTCTTGTTTTGTTCTTTTTCTTTCTGAACAGTTCTCTTTTTACTGGTCCTAATGACATGGCATGCACAGCGGATCTTCGACCTAGCCTAATAAATCAATCTGAATCTGACTCAATGATGCAAGAGGTCGTTTGGGATAATGAATCCGAATGTGACGAAGGGGAAGCCTTCGAAGAAATAAACCGAGAACTGTGCCAATTTGAAGAGAAACCCAAGCCTAACCTAAATGACACTGAGGCTGTGAACCTAGGAGACGCTGATAACATCCAAGAGACCAAAATTAGCATCCACATTGAGCCAAATGTCAAAACAGAATTGATCGAAACTCTCAGGGAATTCAAAGATGTTTTTGCATGGTCCTATGATGATATGCCTGGATTGAGCACCAATTTAGTGGTTCACAAACTACCCACTGACCCGGCATACCCTCCGGTCAAGCAAAAACTAAGGAAATTTAAAACAGAAATGAGTGTAAAAATCAAAGAAGAAGTGATCAAGCAGTTGCAATCGAAGGTCATTCGGGTCACTCGATATCCCGAGTGGTTGGCCAATGTGGTACCAGTCCCAAAGAAAGATGGAAAAATCAGGGTGTGCGTCGACTACCGCAACCTCAACAAAGCAAGTCCCAAGGACAATTTTCCGCTACCTAACATTCATATCCTGATCGACAATTGCGCTGGGCGCGAGATCGGATCCTTTGTGGATTGCTATGCGGGTTATCATCAGATCCTAATGGACGAAGAGGATGCTGAGAAGACAGCGTTTATTACGCCGTGGGGAACCTACTGCTATCGGGTAATGCCGTTCGGATTAAAGAACGCCGGGGCAACGTACATGCGAGCAATGACTGCTGTGTTTCATGACATGATACACAAAGAAATAGAGGTGTACGTCGATGATGTGATCATCAAATCTTGGCGTCAGGAGGACCATGTAGCAGACCTAAGGAGATTTTTCCAAAGACTCCGGAGGTATGATATCAAGCGTAACCCGGCCAAATGCGCATTCGGGGTTCCATCAGGAAAGTTGCTAGGATTCATCGTCAGTCGACGGGGGATTGAATTAGACCCATCCAAAATTGAATCCATCCGCGATTTGCCACCGCCAAGGAACAAAACAGAGGTAATGAGTTTGCTGGGTAGACTCAATTACATCAGCAAGTTCATCGCTCAACTCACAGCAACTTGTGAGCCCATATTTCGGCTGCTGAGAAAGGATGCTGCGGTAGGTTGGACAGCAGAGTGTCAGGAGGCCTTCGACCAAATCAAAGGGTATCTGTCTAATCCACCCGTATTGGTCCCACCTAAGCCCGGGAAACCCCTAATCCTTTACCTGACGGTCTTGGAAAATTCATTTGGTTGTGTACTGGGGCAACATGATGACACAGGAAGGAAGGAGCAGGCCATCTACTATCTTAGCAAGAAATTCACAGTACATGAGGTCAAGTACACTCAACTCGAGAAAACATGCTGCGCCCTGACTTGGGTAGCTCAGAAGTTGAAGCACTACCTGTCTTCATACACTACTTATCTCATATCCCGTTTGGACCCGTTGAAGTATATCTTTCAGAAACCTATGCCCACGGGAAGGTTAGCAAAATGGCAAATTCTGCTCACAGAATTTGATATCATCTACGTAACGAGGACGACCATGAAAGCCCAGGCACTGGCAGACCATTTGGCAGAGAATCCCGTTGATGAAAAATACGAGCCCTTAAGAACGTATTTTCCTGACGAAGAGGTGTTGCATACGAATGATTTGGAATTACCTGAGGAACCGGGTTGGAAGCTTTTCTTCGATGGAGCTGCAAATGCAAAAGGGGTTGGAATAGGAGCAGTACTCATTTCTGAAACAGGACGGCATTATCCTGTTACGGCTCAACTACGCTTCTATTGCACCAACAATATGGCCGAATATGAGGCTTGCATTCTAGGTCTGCGCTTGGCTGCTGACATGGATGTCCAGGACGTCTTGGTCTTGGGAGACTCGGACCTCTTGGTGCATCAAATTCAGGGTGAATGGGAAACACGAGACCTAAAGCTCATACCATACCGACAATGTTTGCATGATCTGAGCAAGCAATTTCGATCGGTGAAGTTCAAACACATCCCGAGAGTTCACAATGAAGTTGCGGATGCCTTGGCCACCTTAGCCTCAATGCTGCACCACCCTGACAAAATGTATGTGGATCCTCTACACATCTAGGTCCGTGATCAGCACGCCTACTGCAATGCCATAGAAGAAGAAGCAGATGGCGAACCCTGGTTTCATGATATCAAGGAATACCTCAGAATGGGGATATATCCAGAACATGCCTCTAGAGACCAAAAAGAGCCCTTCGGCGTTTGTCGAATGGTTTCTTCCTCAGTGGAGGAGTATTGTACAAAAGAACCCCGGATTTGGGATTGTTGAGATGCATAGATGCCAGTCAAGCAATGACGGTTATGGAAGAGGTACATGCGGGAGTTTGCGGACCGCACATGAGCGGATATGTATTGGCAAGAAAGATCCTTCGAACAGGGTGTTATTGGCTCACCATGGAACGCGACTGTATCACTTTTGTGAGGAAATGCCATCAGTGCCAGATACATGGAGATTTGATTCATTCTCCGCCAACAGAGTTACATACGATGTCAGCACCTTAGCCGTTTGTGGCATGGGGCATGGATGTCATTGGGCCCATCGAGCCAGCAGCATCCAACGGTCACAGGTTCATTCTAGTGACCATTGATTACTTCACCAAATGGGTTGAGGCTAAAACGTTCAAATCGGTAACCAAGAAGGCAGTGGCGGACTTTGTTCACTCCCATATCATCTGCAGATTTGGGATCCCAAAAGTGATCATCACGGATAACGGTGCAAATCTTAATAGCAGCCTGATGAAAGAGGTATGCCAACAATTCAAGATTACACACCGCAATTCCACCCCATATCGTCCCAAGGCGAATGGAGCAGTCGAAGCAGCCAATAAGAATATCAAGAAGATACTGCGAAAAATGGTGGAAGGGTCCAGACAATGGCACGAGAAATTACCCTTTGCTTTATTGGGGTACCGCACTACCGTCCGGACCTCCATAGGCACAACTCCTTATTTGTTGGTATACGGAACTGAGGCCGTGATACCGGCGGAGGTCGAAATTCCGTCCCTCCGAATTGTCACTGAAGCCGGGATTGATGATGATGAATGGGTAAAAGCTCGATTGGAACAGTTGAGCCTGATGGATGAGAAAAGATTGGCAGCAGTGTGCCATGGTCAACTGTATCAGAAGAGAATGGCAAGAGCATATAACAAGAAGGTGCGCCCCAGGAAGTTTGAGGTAGGGCAGCAGGTGTTAAAGAAGATCCTCCCACATCAGGTCGAGGCAAAAGGCAAATTCGCCCCAAATTGGCAAGGGCCTTATATCGTGACCAGAGTATTGTCCAACGGCGCTCTGTGTTTGACAGATGTCGAGGGTAGATGTGTCGACATGGCTATCAATTCAGATGCAATCAAGAGATATTATGTGTAATTTCTTTAATTATGGCAATTTTTGGTTTATTTGTTTGTATTTGGCATTTGTTGGATAATGAGATGACGGAGGCAATTCTTTCTTCTATCCAAACACTGTTTAACCCTTGCTTCCCCCTTTGAGCCTTAAGTAATTCTTTCATACCCCTCTTTTGGAATCACTAATGGAAAGGACATGAAAAAAAAAAGAAGAAAAAGA